>NC_081853.1:31481161-31791020 GCF_963259705.1 Myotis daubentonii | reverse complement strand
AGTGAGCAGGGAAAACGCCTCCTCTTCACCAGACGGGATGCTAGACCGTGTTGGTTAGCTTTCCAAGCTTACCGTCCTCCTACACACCACCACCATGAAAACAGTCTCCATACTTTGCCTAATGAGACAGCTAACATGCTGAAGAATTACATTGTGAATGAATCCATTTGTTTCTTGGGTTCCATTTCCTGTTTTTGTCCCCTCTCTCCCACTTTTTTTAATCCATTTTTTCTGCAGTGACAATTCTCTATTTATCTTGCCACTGTAAACATCAGTGACAAAGTCTATATTTCTTTATATGTTTCTCATTCACCATTTTATTCGTTTTTCATACTTCAGTGTGTCTGAAAGCAAGGGGGGTTCAATTACAATTTTTCTTTCATTCCACCTCATTTTTTTATGTAGACACTGCTCTTTTCTCTATCAGTATTTTCTGTGCTTCCCTCTTCGGATTTTCCCTTCTAGTAGACTGTCTTGGTATTTATATCTTGAGGTTTTTCCAGTAGCAAATTCTTCTTTTTTAAAATCCATCCTCATCCCTCTTCCAGCCCTGGACATAGCCGTCAGTAATAACCTTAACGGCGGCCTCCACTCAGGAAAGTTGTCAAGTTGATAAATATTGATATCTGCCCTACCATTTTACCACCACTTTTCCGCTAATGCGTTGGGTTGGCATCAATCAGCTTCCTTGCCTTCTGTGAGCGCCCGGTAAGGGAACTGGTCCTGATCTGTCACTTATAAATAATCTGTCCCACTTTTCATCAAGAGCTCAAATTCAGAAGAGAATATGGAGGAGAAGGAGAAGTAGAGGACAGAGAACCAGGCTAGCGTGGCCCGGAGGGAAGGGAGATGGTGAGGCCCAACAAGGCAAGGAGGGGCAGCCTGGTGTGCGGGAGAGACCCCCCAGCCACACCCTCACTGCTGGGGACAGCAGCCTGTGCTTAATGACCACTGTTCCTCTTCGGGATGTTAACCCTGCTTATCTCCTCCAACAAGGCTCCCCAGGGATGAAGATCTACATTGACCCCTTCACTTATGAGGACCCCAACGAAGCTGTCCGAGAGTTTGCCAAGGAGATTGATGTATCTTTTGTGAAAATTGAAGAGGTCATCGGAGCAGGTATGGCTCTCCCTTCCCCTCGTTTCTGTTCTCTTGGTGTCCAAAAATCTTCTGCCCACCACTCTAGGTGTTCTCTACCATCTTTTTCCTAGGAGATGAGTTTGGCCATCTGCAGTGTGTTTCTAGGGACCTTTGGGGGACCTTGATCATGGTGGCCATATTTGGTGTTTCAGAGAAGTCAGCTGTAGTTTTAAAAGATTCAGAAATAGCTCTGGAAAATGGACCACCAAATTCAGATAAGGAAAAAGATGTAGAGCGCTCAATTGAGAAGACTTTGAAAAAAATAGAAATTTTTAGAAAGCTGGACCTAGTATCCCACTCACTGACAATGACATCTCCATGCTTTTGGGCCAAGATTTCTTCCCATGCATTCAGTTTTCCTTTCCTACATGCATGCATTTAGAAATACACCACGATGAATTGAAGAGGAAGCCCTGGATCCAGAAGAAAACTCATGCATAACTATATTTTCTACAGAACATCTATGATATGAATGGTAACACATGACAAGTTTCACTCCCAAGAAACATGTGTGCGTTCATCCATCTTACTGCTGGGAATAAAAACCCAGCCTTACAGAGAACTAACTGCCTGAGATGCTCTCAGGAAATCTTACCTAAAGACTGATCCAGAATTTTCATCTTCCTTTAATGGATTAGTAGTTAAGTCAGTTTGATAGTGAACCCAGCCTTATTAATGTAAATGAGCAAAATATCCCAAAGTATCATTACTTTATAAGCAATCTCTTTATTGTCTCCTCTGCTGCTGATTTTGAGTATTATTAAAGATGTGTTTGCTTCATGTCTTCTTTCCTACTTTTATTTTCTTCTACAATATTCTTTGTCTTTTCTTCTTTAATTCGTATTAGCCATTGTTTAAGCTCTCACCACTCATATATGCTTCAGTCTTTTTAGCTCCTATGTCTTTATTCATATATTTGAAGAGCCATGGAGTTGCCTCTTCCCATAATATTTTATATTTTTAACTCCATGAAATATGTCTAGTCAAAGTCTTACAGACAGCCACTTCATATATTATCTTTAGGGGAAAGTCACTGTTCTTCCATTCACTGCCTCCCTTAATGCACTGAGGGGTCAAAAAGCCATCTGTGAAATTGGAAGTCGCATTTGAAAGCTTGCCCCATTAAGCCACCATTTTCATGCTCTGGTTTTCCTCTTAAAGAACTCCAACCTCATGGCATCACTGTGGTGGGTGCTGGCACTCTCACAGAGAGGGCATGCCACTCTTCCCACCAGCCCCTCAGGAGTTCCAGCTGGCTGGCTATGATCTGATCCACATGAGTCTATACATATTTCCCATTGACTTTCATTAAATATGTTACTGAACCACGACTTTCACTTCTGTGCAGATAATTTTCTCTTCCTCCTTAGACACTGACATACTTAAGGATCCTGACTTAGAAGGCTGGATACCAGATAAAGTGGAGTACTCTTAGGGGCTCAGATTTCTCCAGTAAATTTGAAGGAGTGTTGGCAAGGTGGATGTTCAGTCCTGCACCCTGTTTCCCCTACGTTATTAATTGTGGTTGTGTCATGTGGTAATGGTGCTAGTGATTTTAATGTTGTTATTTATGTCATGTGCTTAGAACAATGTGTCCTGGGCTGCATTTCATCCCAGAAAGCACACATCAGCCCCATTCCGCCTTTGTCAGGGGAGGAGTAAAAAGCCTTCTCACTTATGATCCTGCCAGGGAATTATAATGTTGGGTGAGCTCACCAACTACTAGAAGCCTATAAAGGGGCAATTGATGGCCTGTTTCATCCTTCACCTTCAATTTTTGTGTAGCCTTCGATGACGTTTGTGTGTTCTGCACAGAGAAGCTCAGTCTTCTTTGTGGCTCACATGATACTGGGGAAGGATTGATACATTTAGCAGTTAATAAGATATCCAGTAGCTTGGGACAAAAGACCTCTGCCAGGTTGCTGTTGACACCTTCAGCCAGACACTCTTCTCTTTGAGATTAAGAAATCCCAGAGCTAATCCCTGTGGATAGTAATCCACTCTGCATGATTGGTGCCATTTTAACAGTAGACACTCTAGGTTGGAACCAATCTTTCTCCATTCTCCAGTTCTTTTTCTCCTTTGTCTTCACTCTGGATTCTCCCACACCCTGCCTCACTGAGATTGACTTCACCTTGTGCTAAAAGAGCTGGTATGAAGGCCAGGTTAAAAGATTTTTTTTTGTAAGGCAAGATTTACACAGTGTGATTGGCAATATTTCTCTTAACCACCTGCCAGATTTTAGTGCAGGGGCAAAAACTGGGTTGCAATGTGGTACCGAAACATGAAAAGAAGAATCATAAGTCATTTGTCCTTCCTTCGCTTGTTTCTTCATCAGCCTCTTTCTGAACACCTCTTGCATGCTGGATGCAGAATTCCAGAGGCGAACAAACTGCTCTCCCCCTCATAGGTCTGACAGTCTCAGTGGCAAACAGACCAATAATAACGTGCTCAGTATTTTATGTTATTTCCAACACAGGTGTGTACAAAGTGTTGGACCAACCTAGCAATGTTCAGCCTTATTCAAGGAGTGGGTGGGGGGGGATCAGGAAGATTTCACAAAGGAAATAATCTTTGGCCTGAGCTTTCACACAAGTAGAAAAAGTAAGTTTTTGTGAAACTCATGAGATAATGAGACAGGAGAGGAAAAGTTAAGATATCAAGAAGAAAATGCACATGATTTTCCAGCAGTGGTGTGCTGGAGCGAGCTTCATTACCTCGCAAGAGCCAATTTTGTGCTGTCTTCTTTGAGAGATAGATGTCTGCTTGAGGGTGGTCAGCAGCGACCAGGCAGAGGTCTTTGTCCCAGCCTGCTGGGAATCTTACAAATCTTTCCAGCCCCATGTTCAGTGATATCATGTTCATCGCATGACATCGGTCATGGTAGGTGTATTTACACCATGGGAATTGGCAAATGCTACAAATCAGGGGTATTTGTTTCTTTGTTTTATGGAGAGATGATAGCTTAACACTTATTAGCACACTTCTGGACTGTGCAAGGTTATTTCAAAGAACTTGCAAAGGACTCATCCTGTGTCTGTGGAATTGGAGCCAGAGGAAAGGGTCATGTTTGTTGCAGGAGAGATTAAGTTTGGAGTGCAAGATCCTTATTCATTAATCATTGACTCTGTGCCTGCAACTGTAGTGGATTCCAGAAAATACACTGAATGCCTAGTAATGCTGTCCTGCAGGGGTTATTGTCTAACATAGACACACAGAGGATAGGTGATTGAGAGCTAAGACGAGGGGCTCAGAGAAACATAGGTGGAGGTGGGAGGAGAGGCTTGGTGGCAGGGAAGGAGCCAGGGAAGAGGGACCTGGGAGGCTTTGGATGGGCTGAAACTCTGTGTAGCACATCCTGAAAACAAGGAGGGAAGAAGGATTTGCTGAGGATAAGTATTGAGCATTGAGGTTAGAGAATCAGGCTGAGGCCTAGAGACCCAGAGACTGCGGTATGGATTTTATTCTATAGAAAATGGTGAACTCCTAGAGGTTTCTGAGCAGGGTGAGTGACAGGACTAAGGTGGGGAGATAAAATTGATATATGCTGTGTTTGGAGTGGACTAACAAGGGGTGATGGGAAAGGGTCAGTACAACCTTGGAGGCATGGAGACCAGTTAAGGGGCTTTGCCTGGAGAGGGTTTAAGATAGCAAATGCTGGGATCCAGGGTGGTAAGGAAGGCTGCACATAAATAACTAAACTGGTCTAAACCAGAATGTATCCAATCATGTTGAATGGAGTGACTCTTGGGCTCAGTGACTGGAGTTGATCGGAAACATGGCATGAAGAAATGCGATGGCCAGAAATAAGGGGCATCAGATTAAACATCTTGAAAGGAGGGGAAGGCTGCCTGGCCCCCAGGGTATGGGAAGTGGTAGTTGTGCAAGCAAGTGAAGACCAATAGAGTAAAATCTAGAAATTATGAGGTTGAAGAACTATATCAACTGCCAAAGAGTCTTCTAAAGTGTGGAAGGTATTAAATACAGGAATAAAATAGTAATTATGAGCCAGGTGTGATACCATTCAAGAAAACTGAATTATAATGACTCATTGTCGTTATGTAATTATTTGTTCAATACCCATCTTTCATCACCAGGCTCAATGTTCTGTGGGGACAAGGAGACATGAGTGGTTTCATTAGTCTCATGCCTAGCCTAGTGTGCTCAGTTAAGTCTTTGTTATATAAGTTGAATGAAAGTAGACCCTCAGGGAAAAATCATTACAGGGATAAGAGCTGGGTAGAGTTTGGGAGACTGGGGAGAGATTTGAGAGAGGTGGAGTGAGCTCATGGGTGTTCTGAAAGTGTCCCAGTGGAATGAAGGAAGGGCAGCCTTTCCTCTTATCCCTGAAGATAATGGAAAAAATTGATGTTTCTATCCAAAGGCCATCTGGTGCCTTTGGAGAATATCAGCTCTTTGTAACCATGAATCTGACTAATAAGGAGTCATTTAGCAGGTGAATTCCAATGTACTGCTTAATTCTGGCCATTTTGCTCAGTAGATTCACCCAGCACATAAACCAGGGCTGCCATGTATGATTGGGCCCTACTGCATGGATGGCAATCCTGCAGGGTGTAAACTATATAACTATATGCAGCTGCCCTGAGTGTGACTGTCAAGTGCATGGAAATGTAGGTAGAGGTGTCACCAGGAGGTGTCATCCAAGGGAAGACATGCCAATTGTATTTTAATTAATAAACACATCCTCCTCTGACTGCAGCAGCTGCAGATTCAGCATTTCCACAGATGGCTTATTGTGAGGGAGAAGGAGGCTTGTGGTGAGAGGGTTGGGTGAAGAGATTTGGGGAAAGGGAATTTGTACAGATGAGAATGGGGCCAGCAAGGCCTGTCACCTCTCTCTTTGAAGAAGAGGATGGATTTATTGGGGATGATTTGATAGAAAGGCCACCTGCCAGCCTTACTTTCCTGGGCTCATTCCGAGTAAAGGTGGGCAACATGAGTGTAGCCTTCTTTTGGGTAAGAGTCACAGAAGGCAGTTTTAGAAGAGGAAAGCAAATAGATGTCTTCAGTAATTATAATATGCTTGGCATGTACTGAGTACTCATCATGTGCATGACACTGGTCTATAAACTTTATAAACATTATTTTATTTAACCTTCATAATAGCCGTGTGTGTGTGTGTGTGTGTGTGTGTGTGTGTGTGTGTGTGTTGAAAATAATGAGGGAATTAACATTTAGGGGATAACTTGCTTAAGGTCCGGCTGTTAGTTGAATTAATGGTAGAGTAAGAATTGAAACCCAAATAGGGATGATCTGGGTCTGGTGAACATAACCTTCATACCACCTACCACTTTGGTTATTGTTCTGGAAAACAGCAACTAAGTATACCAAGACATTGCTGCTGATGGTAAATTCTACCCAGCAGTTTGGAATGCCAAAGCCTGTTTGCTGAGAATGAGTATCTGATCCTGGAATTTACTGTGCCCATGTTGTATGCTGCAAAGATTATCCCATGTTTCCTGGGGACAGCATGTTCTTCCTGGAATACCTTGGTCCCATCATCGGCCCACCTCTCCTAATAGGATCAATTTTGTGCCTTAAGAAGGACAACAATGAAACCCAGTATGTTTAGCATTTTTAATTATCTGTCCTTGCTTATGTTAGGAAAATAAGTGGTCTATAGGTATGCAGTTGTCTAACAACCACAAAAAGCTACCAGAAAAGAGAACACTAGTTTGCTCTCACCATCTCAGTATTAGCTATTATGAACACAATGGCTGTTCCATCTCATTCAACTCCAGAAGCCTGGTAATGGGTACCTGGGGGACTCGGCCGTGAAGGAGGAATAGGGTTGTAATCAATTAGTAATGCCTGCCCTGAGCACAGGGTCAGGAGGTAGCGGAAAGCCTGCCATGGTTTTACTATCCCTGGTTCAGCAATAACCTACTTATCTTGCACAGGCTCATGTAATAAAACTTGCTGGAAATTCAAACCTAGTTTAAATTTATTCTTTAAAAGTCACTTTTCTGGTGGAATTTTGAATTAGTAACTAGAAGCTCTGCTTTCCCCCTTTCCTTCCCCCTAAGGCAGTTTGTGACTTCAAAATGCTGCTAAAAAAAAAAAAAAGAAGTGCAGTTGTGTGTAGATTCGCGCTACACACAGCCAACAGCTACTGCTTGAAATACCTGCTGGCAGGTTGGATGTTTCATTTTCAAAAATTGAAAATCCTTTCCTTCTGATTTTATATTTAATAACTGAGGTATTTAATGCGGCTGAACCTCTTCTTCCTCTTTTCCTCATTTTGTCAAGGAAAGTAGGAAAGGGGAACTGGCAAGCAGCTGAAACTTGTAGGGAATAATTTCACCGTCTGTCTGGGAGGACAATCACAGGCACTGGCTAAATGACTCTCAGCTGACAGCCTCCAGGGTAATTGTTCTCAAATTTGAGCCAGGCATCAGATCACCCGGGGGCATGTTAAACCCAAGTCACAGGGCCTCACCTACTGAGCTTCTGATCCAGTAGGTCTAGGTGGGGTTCAAGAATCTGCATTGTCTAATAAGGTCCCAGGCGATGCTGCTGCTGCTGGGCAGGAACCACACTTTAAGAGCCCCTGCTGAGAGCCACTGGCCACCAGACTGGCCTGAAGCTAGAGCTGAGTCCTGGCCCTGGGGAGGTTTTGCTGTAGGAGAGGCTCCAAGGTCTGCTGCAAAGACATGTGCCAATCAAAGTCCAGCCAGTCCAATTACTGCAATTACTGTCAGTAAAGGCTCTGCGTGGAAAGAGTCAACCACGATCACTACCCAATCATTCCTTATAAGCATCTATTTTAAATATAATGGTCATGCTTGATTTGTTGAAAATATTTTTTTTAAGGATGATGAATTATTTAAAAAATGAAAAGCGTATGGCCACGATTCGGAAGCTCTTTATAACTCAGATCGTGGCAAATCAAAAAGCACCACAGACCTCAAGTTCCGGCCCTCCTTATAGGGAAGGTGTCCAAAAAGCAAAAAATAGTTTCAGAATAGTATATGGTCAAAGATCATAGGTGACAGCAGTTTGTTGGATTGTCAGCCACACAAGGCCTTGGTTTTCTGTTCGTTACTAATAACAACAATATGCCCATTGACTCCCACTCCTTATGAGACTATGGAGATGCTAGCGCCAGAGCCCCCAGACTTCAGCACCCTAGGCTTCTATGCCCAGACAGGGCAGCTAGACTTTCCCACTCCCCTGGCAAAAAGCCCTGCTGTGTCTCCGATAAACCTCCTCCAATTTCCATTAGGCTGCAGAAACCTACATTTCCTTCCGTTTCTCTTCCACCTCCATCCCCACTCCCTCCCCACATGTGTCTCCAACAGTCTGTAGTTTACAAAGCATGTTCTCACACACTCCACACCCTGTTAGGAAGGGCTGCCAGTCCATCATTTCTTTTTATTGTGTAGAGCTGAGCAAGCTAAGGCTGGGGGGGTGATGAGCCCAAAGTTGGGTATAGGGCTTGGCAGAGACTTCTTCCTCTTCTCCCAGCCAGAGCTTCCCCCAACCGGGCTGGGGACTGGGGCGGGGGGCACTTCATTACAGGGTGGAGCATAGCCTCTGAGTGAGGCAAATGGATTAAGTGACTTCTTTGCAGTTGATGCTTTGAAAACCTCTGGGCTTGGAGAACATGAAGTTATTTCTTTGCCAGACAGGAAAGGAGCTATTTTTACAGAATCGCCATTCTTTAAGCCACTGCTTTCCAGTGATTGCAGAGCACATTTCTGAGAGCAATAATGACCACCACCATTGTGACCAACCTCAGAGTCCATCTCTCCCTATCCAAGGAGACAGCTTTTTTTTTTAAGTCTTTATTTTTTTCAGAGCAGTTTTAGGTTCACAGCAAAATTAATGGGAAGAAACAGAGATTTCCCATATGCTCCTTGTCCCTACACACTCGCGGCCTCTCCCATTATCAACATCCGTCACTGATGAACTTACATGAGCACATTATTTTCACCCCAAGTCCGTAGTTTACATTAGGGGTCACTCTTGGTGTTGTTCATTCTATGGGTTTGGACAAATGTATAAGGACTTGTACCCACCATTGTAGAATCATACAGAATAGTTTCACTGCCCCCAAAAGCCTCTCAGGAGAGCATGTTTTTATTTTACCATTTTTAAAACTATATGATGAGACACCCACACAGGATGTAATTTAAAGCTGAAGTATTAGAAGCACTTAAAGATACATCAGCCACAAACACTAAACAATGGGATAACATTTTCCAATTAGGAAAGTCATGTGATCCACACCATTCCATGCAGCTAGAACTTTCCAAAGCCACACACTCGTTGGTTTCTTCCTTCTTCCCTTCCTTCTCCCCATTCATATCTATAATGCCCGTCCTCTGCATCGGCCTTTTGCAGTGAGAGGCAGCCCGCATGCAAGCACTGCTTTCAAAGGAACTCAAAAGATGTAGAAATAAATTCCAGGTATGCCAGAGCCTTTGGCAGTTTACTAACTAATCTATTTGAAAGATCCTTGGCTGGTTCTCAACCTTGGCTGCACTTTAGAACCACCTGGGCAGCCAGGCCTGGCTTTAGGGGCCCGTGGCCAGTGCAGTCATGCCGGGTCCCGTGCTCAGAAGGGCTTGAAGGTAGTTTAGTGCTCTGCTGTCACAGTCTCAAAGTCTCTAATTTTTGAACAAGGACTCTTGCATTTTCATTTTACATCAGGCCTCACAAATTATGTAGTTAATCCTGTGGGAAGCTTTTCAATACACCCATGCCCAGGCTGCACCCAGACCAACTAATCAGAATCACAGGAGGTGGGATCCAGTCTCCCAACCAACTTTGGGAACCACAGGTGTAGAACGGAAGTCCTCACCTCGGGTATTCATCTGTGTGTTGTGGGGAGCATCAGACTCAACTGGAGCACTTTTCCAAACTTCGCACACTGATGTATAAAAGTTGATAAATTGCTTCCTAAATATTCTGGTGCCACCTGGCTAGCCAGGCAGGGACATCTGACCATGAGATAGTTCCACTGTGTTTGCTGCTCCCAGGATACTGAATTGCTGTGACAGTAACTGCATATAAACTGTTCAACGTGAACTGTTGGGGCACGGTGGTCCCTGGATTATAATTTCCAATCTACGCAACTCTGTTCCCTGTGGCATTGTTAACTGAGCATCCTATTGAGAGGCAAAAGAGGGGCGCAGACAACTCTTGCTCTGACTCACAGCTCTGAGGTTCAGGGCCCGTTTTCTTTGTGCCTCAGTTTCCTTATTAGTAAAATGGACATAATAATGTTCAACTCATGAAGGTGTTGTGAGGATTAATGAAATAAGACAGGCAAAGAGCCTAGCACAGTGTCTGGCACATAGTAGGTAGTCAATAAATATTGGTGTACTATCTCTTCTAAGAAGAAATATGAGCATGCCTTTCCCCTCAACTCTCTATTGCTACAGCAAATAGTCTTGTATAAAAATGTAAATACTGGCACTTCTATTTCTTTCGGATAGAGCAGGGATAGAGCCTCCAGCGGTTTAGAACCCAAGACTGGACAAAGCAAAAGCCAAAACTAATAATAAATGATACCCCACCTTTTATCGATATGCCTACCACCCACCAGGCACTACAGTGGGGTGCATAATGAACATGAATGGGACCTCAAGCAGTTCACCAAAGCAACATGTGATTGAATGCCCAGACCAATGTTACACACGATATATATCTTAGTATTGCAAGGTCCATGTTGAAATCTTCCTAATGGTGCATAAGCCAATCTCTAATCTAGCTTTAGATTCTCACAAGTTCCATTGACGCTGGAGCAATTTTGCATGAAAAACCCTTTCATGCAGCTTCCTTCCAATCTTCTTTGTAGCAGAAAACAAAAGGAACTCCTAACTGACTCACAGTGGAGTCAGTTAACTGGCTTTTCTAATGTGGCCAGTAATTTATCTGATTGCTCACAGTGTGGTCCATCATTTTCTTCCAGAAGCTGAAAGTAAAAAGTGATGGTTTTCCCAGCAGAGAGCCACGTGTCTGCTGTCAGGCCTCTGACACACATTTCAGGGATGCACTTACCAGTAGATATTAAACTGCTTCACGGGAAAGAACTAGAAGTTACAAAACCAAGTTAAGACATAAAATAACTTTTGAAAGTACATTTAACAGGATTCAACTGAATTTTTTTAAGCAGCCAGGAAATGGTGCCACCAGACTGCTTTCAAATTTTACTGCAGACATGCTCCAACGCTGTGGCACCCGCAGAGGTCGGCAGCTCCTGTTTGCGTAGAAATACCATGTGCCGTTCAGTGGCCAGGAGGGCAGGTAGCTGCCAGCCTCCAGCTGCAGCACCTTCAGGATCAGCCCCAGCTCTCCTGCAGAGACCAGCTCTTCCCGGCAGCTCCAGCCCATGACTGAGCCTGGGGGGGATGCCAGGGCCTAGAACTTTCTGGACCAGCCAGTCTTTGGTCTGGGATTGGATGAGACTCTCGGGGCCTGTGTTGCAGTCTGGGGCTCTCCTTGTCCATAACTGCCTCCTTTTTTTTTTTTACTTCATCTTATTGGTCTGCAGGGTGATCTGGGACTCCGGCCAATCCTGCTCCCTCCCCTCTTATCCTGTACAGTGTCTGCTAACTTCCCCTCCTAACTTCTCAGGGTCTGAGTTCTGGGGGACCCCACAGACACAAATGCTTTCAGGTCAACGGAGGAATGTAAATGCTATTCATCTCATTCAGAGGACTGAAAACCTGAGCATGTGCCCTAGCCCCTGGACATTCTCGTGCCAGGCTCTGTAAAAATGAATTATGCCTCCGCCAAAGTGAAACTGACCCTTCCATTTCAATTATTCAGCGGGGACACAAATGAAAAACCAAATGTGGGGAAAAATAAACACATATATTCTGAAATTCCACTTTAGTTACCTGCACTATTTCTAAGATCCTAGGTAAGGTTCATATTTTGGTATTCCTTCTTGTTTGTCAAGAACTGATTAGAGGCAGTCAGGGCATCATAGTTTCAGTGAGAAAACACTATCTCCATTGCCACCCCTTTAACCACAATTCCACTTCTAGTACCAGTGTTCTAGATAAGCTGCCTCCCCTTGTGGTTCCACACACAGAAGGAAGCAGGTAACAATTGTATTCTTGTTGCAGGGGAGTTTGGAGAGGTGTACAAGGGGCGTTTGAAACTTCCGGGCAAGAGGGAAATCTATGTGGCCATCAAGACACTGAAGGCTGGGTACTCGGAGAAGCAGCGTCGGGACTTTCTTAGCGAGGCGAGCATCATGGGCCAGTTCGACCATCCCAACATCATTCGCCTGGAGGGCGTGGTCACCAAGAGTCGGCCGGTCATGATCATCACAGAGTTCATGGAGAATGGCGCCTTGGATTCCTTCCTCAGGGTAAGAGAAGCTCAGGGGCATGGGTGATGCCAGCACTGGTGGCCACGGGAGAACGATGGCTGGGAGAAGTGTTCACATGAGGAGAGCCTGTCATTCAGGAATCACCCGAGGAAATGTGAGTGGATGTTGGAAGTGTTCATGAGGTTAACAGATTTGTTACTAAAAGAAAAGAACACAGAGCCTGTGGACCCCTCAGTAGGAGGATGACAGGTTTTAGGGCCTTGGTAAATGCTTGGTGGATGAATGAGAATTAATAGATGGGGACAGAGAATGGCCATTGGCATCTGTACGAATCTTAGAGATTGAAGAGACGTTCAGCTGCTCATAGCCCTGCATGATTCATGCAGATGCCAGTGGCCCTCTCTGCCTTTTTCCCAGCACAGCTGCTCTTCCCCCCCAGCCAGCTCTCATCATTTGCAGTTCAGAGATAAAACAGGTTGCCCTTTTCTGGTGTCTGGGCCACCTGCCCTCTGAGGAGGCACTTCTGGGCAAGAAAGGGGAATATTGGTTCACCAGCATCCATAGTCTTTTCTGGGGTTGATGAAGAATGTGATTCCCACCCAAACTGCAGCACAGGTGGGCGTACCTGAAGGCTTATGGCTCGGGATCTGTAAAAGATCCTTGTCAGTGTGCCCAAATGGAGCCACATTGGAACCATTTTCATCTCTATGGGGCATCGCTCAGAGAAGGGGTGGGTGAGGATGGCCATGACGCTGATGTCTGGGGAGTGAAAGCTGACTAAGCAAAGGCCAAGGAGCAAGGCATCCTTAGATGAAAGCTCAGCATGGGATTGCAATGGAGGCCTGAGAACAAAGGGTCCAGGGTAGGGGCGAGGGGAGCAGCACCAAAGAATGGGTCAGGGTCTTCTGAGCAAGATCTTCTGGGTGATACCAAGTAGCAGACTATGCCCATCACCAAGATGTCACACAGTAGAAGTAGCTTCAGATCAAAGAACCATTTGTAGTCAGTCATTGAAACATTCGTGGCGTGACTGCTCTGGTCACTCTGTGTGCTGGGTGCTGGGCCTATGGAGAGGAAAGAGACATTGCTCTAATACTGTGTAACAAATCAGGCCAAGACTTTAGTGGCTTAGCACAATGATTTGCGTTGCTCATGAAAATGCAACTGGGCCAGATCATCTCTAGTCCATGTGGTGTCAGATGGGGCAGCTCAAGGGCTGAGGCCTGGAGTTATCCAAAGGCTTGTCACTCATGTGTCTTGTGGTTGATACTTGGTGTCAGGTGGCATCTCTCCATGTGACCGGCTTGGACTTCCTCACAGCAAGCTGAGTCCCAAAAATAGCATCCCGAGAGGAGGAGGCAGTATCTGTTTTGTAACACAGCATCATTTCAACCATAGCAATTCACCCACCGATGCAAGGGGAGGAAACAGGCCCTACGTTTTGATCAAGAACAGCAATTTAGTATACATAAGGGGTTGGGGGACCTGTTATGTCCACCTTAGAGACTACAGTATGCCACCAAAGTCCCTGCCCCTGAGGACCTTAGTGTCCAAAACTTCCAGCAGGGATCTGTCTCCATGCATGGAATACAGAGGTATCATAAGCAAAGAACTGAAATCTTGCCGGGAAGCCAGAGAAGGCTCCAGAAAGAATTTATCTGTAATTGGAGAATGAGGCATTTGCAGACAGGTGGGGGAGCAGGCAGGTAGGGTGAAACAATGGAACAGTGTGTTTGAAGGCCAAAGTCAGCATTGCCTCTTTGGTAATCTGTCAGCAGCTGTGTTGTGGCTCCAAAACTCAGGAGTAGAGCCTGGGAACTGCAGCATGAAAGAAAGGGTAGCTAGGGGACTTGTCTAGAAGCTGTGCATGCACAGTATTGAAACTAACTTTGCAGGGCGAGCATACACGTTTTGTCTCATATGAGTCATTAAGCAGTAGGCTATTTCTTTTTATGGGATGGGGGGACAACAGATGTAGATTGTGAGCCCCATGGACTCTGCCTGGCACAGCCTCCTGGAGGGTATGGGTTATACCTTGTATTTTGCCACCCCAGTACCTAGCATAGTGAGCGCCTGGTAAATACTAGTGGAATGAAAAACACGAATAACTATTTCTGGGACAAAAAATATTCCAGAGTGACAGGAGAAATGTAGTTATTATTCTGAGTGAGCCTGGTCTCTTGTCTTTGTAGCCAAACCTCTCCTATAAGAGCAGGGTATGGACCATGATTCCCCGGGGGCATTCACTCATGATCAGAGCTCTCATGAAAACAGTCCAATAAAAGTGAGTAGAAGGCAATGTTAGAAGAAAAAGTGTTTTCTGGAACCAGCCTCCATGCCCTTTCAGGAGTCATTTATTTCCTACATGTCACCCGACCGTACTTCACAGAGAGTCTCAACATGATCTGGGACTGTGATCAGACTCTCTCTCCCTGGGCCGCGCAGGGCGAGGGAGATTCATTCTCAGGAGACTGCGGGAAATCAGAGCCCCACAGCGTTGCTCTGCACAGGCTGTTTCCATTTGCATCCCAGGACATGGGCACATATTGGACACCAGCATTTTTCATGATGATGAGGCCCAGGCAGTGGGAGAAAAGCTAGGGGCAAGAGAGGAGCCCAGGAAAACCAAAGAGGAAGGACGGCAAGGAAGGGGCGGCCGGAGCAGGCAGAGCCAGGAGGAGAGGGGAAATGAAGCGTTTCTGACTCCTCGCACGGCATGGAGGCAGGTAATCTATAAATCTAATTTCAGCCTTACCACGGACCCTGGAGCATAGCAACATTAATTGATGTATCTGCTGCTTGATACAATCTAAAAGTAGGTCATCAGTTAAGTTCTGTAGGGTCCATCTTCTGGGAAGTAGAATAATTTTAGGATTGCCATTCAGAGAAGATAGGGAAAGGATGAGTCCTCAATGTGTGCAGCTGTCTCCTCCCTCCTCCAACTGGTCTGTTCACGCTGGACATGGCCCCTTTGGGCAGTGGCTGCAGCTCCTGCCCTGGGTCAGCATCCGAGAGGCTCTGCCTTGGGGATCCAGTGAGCACAGTTCACTCACCGCTCTTCTCCCCTTTGGGGACTTAGAATCCCTCACATTCTGGAGGGATTGGAAACACCATTATTCTTTTAACACACATTCAGTAAGTTCATTATTTTCCATTTTTCCCAAAGTCTGTGTCATGGGTATTATGTAGCATGCAAATCTACAATTAAATATTTCCTTCTTGGCATTCAGATTCAGGGGCTTTAATCTGGAGGCTCTTCCATAAATTTAGGAACAACCCCTGAACCTCATCAATGTCCCATGCTTGAGCCAACAAGGTTGCCGTGCTCTGTGAGGCTTTCGTGCCTAAACGTTGGCCTGGTGGTTGCTGCTGGTTCATTCACAGATGGTCATAACTGAAAGACTCATGGAAGTCACTGAGCAGTGACAAATGGAGACATTTCTCATCAGGGAAGCTCATTCATGAGCTGAAACTAGACAACAGCAACCCAGATGTCAGGAAGAGAACACCAGATTGGAAGTCCTGAAGCTGAAGTTCTGCTTTGGGCTCTGCCATGAGTCACCCTGTGGCCTTGAACAAATCTGTTAACTCAATTTCCCAATCTATAAACTAAAGGCATTGAGTAGGATGATCTTGAAAGGTCTCTTTCAGTTAAAAAAAAATCTATGATTCATTCTCTTCAAACAAATCAAATAAGGGTTTCATTTCCTGAAGTGGATTTGTCAATGGAAGTTGAAATACCTAAATCCTTCCTGTCTAATAAAAGGGCCAGCAAGTGGCTTCAGTGAATTTTCAGAAAAGCAATTTCAGCAGAAAGCACTTTATGAAGGGAAGAAAATTTAAATCACTTCACTGAGGCTGTATTTCTTCTATGTGCTGTGTTTTTGCCATGTGCTCAGCATGGCAGATCTTTTCCTGAAGTCACAAAGAAACCTTTTTTAATCTTCTTTATCTTTATTGTTCATATTCCTACAAGTTCTTTCTGGGGAGTTATACCAATGAAATGAATACCAAACAGTTGAACATGTCAGAAAATCTTAATATGCTTACATCTTTAAGTTTCACCAAGATTATGAACTCAACAGGCATGATCCAGTCTTATCATGATATGTGTTTACCCTGCAGACCCTAAAGAAAATGCAGTGGCCTTCACAAAAGTCAATATATTCCCATGGAAAAGGCACTGGACAGGAGTTAAAAGAGCCAGATAAGTGTAGCATAATGAGTGTAGTGTAGAAATGACTCTTCTTTCTATTTCTATAGCCATAGCAGACATTAATCAATCGTGGCTTCCTTCCCTGTGAAGCTTATACACAGTCTTCTTCTTCAACCAGCTTTTGAGACAGCCATTACCAATTGATTGGAGATGGAATGTCAGTAGTGATGTAATTGCTGTTCTGGCCTTAGAATCTTGTTATAAGCCAAAACCACACAGAGTGATTGAAGGTTGGTGACTTAAACTTTCTAGACTTAATTTATCTTCTCTATTAAAAAATATACTATTGCCTGCCTTTCACAGAACCAGTTTTAAGGATGAGAGCATATCTGTGAAGTATGACTTGCCATTCAAAAGTCAAGAAATGGAAGAAATCAATGTTTGTTGATTAATTGATCCAAACTTTAGACCCACGTCATTAGTTTCTGATCATATGCTACTACAGTTGCTTGGAAGGGCTGTTACAGATGCCAACCTGTTGAGTTCAGAATGCTTTGTGAACTAGGTTCTCCAAAGGTAATGATCTTAGGATGTCACCCCCACACAACCAGAACTCACACCACAGTTCTGGCTCCAGGTGTCCTTAGTCTCTCTCATCATGCATCCCAGGTACATGAGAGAGCTGATTTGTGAGACACTGATGGCCCTGCTGATAATACCAGCAACCAATGCTGCTGTCTTAGTATTCACTAGGCACTGAGCTAAGCCCTTTTACATGTGCCATCTCATTTAACCTCGTAAAAACCCTACGAAGAATGGACACTATGGACACTGTGTTCTTATTTTACACTGTGTGGAAATAACTGCTCTGGAAGTTAAATAACTTGACCAAGAGCATGCAGCCTTTGGGCAGCAGACCCTGGATCCAACCTGGGTGGCTACAATGCCTGGACTTTTAGCTACTTTTTAGCCTTTGCTGTCCCCAGAAACTCTAAGAATGACTGATGTAAATTTTAAAACAAATCAGATTAATAAAACAGGCCAATGAAGACTTAAATGGCTTAACGTAGAAACATAGACATGTTACTGCACATGCTTTCAATATTACCGTTCTCAAAGTTGTTTACAATCTCCACCAGGGCCGGCCTCAACATTTATATACAAGTTGGCTTCTTTAGGGAGACATTCGTTTTCAAAGGCATTGTTGTCTACATTCATGAAGAGGAAGTAACAACCCAAATTGAAAACATATGACCCTGTGACTTCAGGCTGAGTGAGAATACAGTTTCTAATATACAGAAGTTGCACGAGAGCTTTCTGGGAAGGTAGATCCCCAGAGACCTACTTAGAGAAAGGGAACGGTGCTAGCCTGGCTAACTTCCTGAGGAGGTGTTGACTGAAGTTCATTAGTAAGGAGAATTTGCATCCCTCACTGCACTTCCAGCTCTCATAGATGGGCACCATGTGCTGAGAAATAGTTTCCAAAAGGCAGCTCTGCATTTGCTTTTGGAGTTTGTTAGAAGAAAATATTACGGAGGAAGCATTCTGGGGAGGTGATTAAGGTTTGAGTTAGAAACAGCCTGGAATTTGGGGGATGCTAATTCCAATGTGTGTGTGTGGGGGGGTCCTCCTCTGGAAGGGATCTCAGAAAAGAGTGGATAGAGTATCAGTTTGTTCCAATCCTTCAACTAATCAGGGGGTATAACCCTGGTAAACACCATCTTTCATGAGGAATAGTCTTCAACAATTCATGACGGCTCTGTTAGACTTTTTGATTGTTGGAGTTTTCTCCAATAAACATGGTAGTTTTATAAGAGACCTTTTATTTTCCCATACTTATTTTTGCATAGAAAATGCTTTTGCAGGAGCCCATGCATGAATGATGTGTCCTACACATATTTAAGTAAGGTAATGCACGTGAGTGCCTGTGTACCATCTCACATACAGACAGTATCCAATAATGGAAGCTCCTCGCACTGTTTATGCTTCCTGCATTTCGCATGAGGACACTGGGCAGAGGGAGTGACTGGCTTGCCTAGGGCTGATGTTCAGGTAACTAGACTGGACCCTAGATGTCTGCCTCTTCCCACCTCGCCTCCAATCCAAACATTTCAATGCCTGGGCCATCCTCTACTTACAGAACACAAGTCATAGCCCTTTGGGGAGCAGTTATGGCTGGACAAGATGGGGAAATGTGTTCTTAGCAATGTGGCCCAGTGTTCACTCATTTAACCAGTGTGTGCAGAGTCAAGACACAGGGGCTTTGGGGAGGCAGGGGGATGGCATTCACTGAAGACCCTGTCATTTAACCATTAAAAATGGCATCCACCCAAGAAACTGAGCCCACTGATGGTTGGGGAGAGGGCAGCACTGCAGATTGGCATGAGGAGGAGCAGCAACAGCTCCCATTCTCTGGTAGGGTCCACATGCCAGACACATGTGTGCACTTCTGCACCACCGATCCCTGGGAGGTCGGTATGGTTATCCCAGTGTCAGCGCTGATTGTACCCAAGGAAGATGCCTTAACATTTAATTCTGGAAACAGGGATATATGTGCCAGTCATTCATTCAGCACAAATTTACTGAGCTTTTTCCACCTACATTAAAGCTCTTGGGCCGAAACCGGTTTGGCTCAGTGGATAGAACGTCGGCCTGCGGACTGAAAGGTCCCGGGTTCGATTCCGGTCAGGGGCATGTACTTGGGTTGCGGGCATATCCCCAGTAGGAGATGTGCGGGAGGCAGCTGATCAATGTTTCTCTCTCATCGATGTTTCTAACTCTCTATCTCTCTCCCTTCCTCTCTGTAAAAAATCAATAAAATATATTTAAAAAAAAAAAAAAAGCTCTTGGCACTAGGAATACAGTGGTGACCACAAGAGGGAGGGTTCTTAGGCTCAAATTGCTTAGAGTCAAGTATCAGAGAGAGAGAAGCATGCACACACAAACTAAAAGTTTTATATGTGCCAAGAATAAAAATAAGAGCATACACCGAAAGATACTGTAAGAACATGCTAAATATATTTGAGGAAGGGGACTGGTTACAGAGACATCCTCTCTGGGGAAACCTGAAAGGCAGGTAGGTGTGGATAGTGAGGGAAAAGCAGGGGGACTGGTATATGTAAGGCCTCTAAGGCAGGAAGAGCCTGGCATGGAAAAAGACTGGAAGGTCAGCAGTCACTGTGGCTTTAGCACAGGCATGAGGGCTACACTGGCATAAGGTGAGGCACTAGCTGATCCCATGGGGTCTTGTGGGCCACGCTAAGGAGTTTGGAGCTTTACCTTAATGCAATGGGAGGCTATTAGAGAGCTTTAAGCCAGAGAGTGACATGCCCTGATTTATGTCTTACAAAGATGGCTCTAGCTATGGTGTGGAGAATGGATGTGTGTGTGTGGGGGGGGGGGGGGAGGGAGGAGGGGCAGGTGCACAGTGGCCGTTAGAGGTGATGGATGACAATGACTTGGTTAGAGTGGTGGCAGTGGAGATGGAGAGGAATGGATAGGTTTGAGGTGTAATTTGGAGATGAAATTGACAGGGCTTGGCAAGGAGAAGAGAACAGAGTGTTCAAGGAGAGGGATGAGGATGGAAGTGGGGAAGGAGAGGCAGTGAGCGGTCAGCCAGAGCTGAGAGGCTGACAAGCAGCAGGGCGGTGGCACCTTGGCTTTTGTTTAACCACTGAAGCTCATCTTGATCCCGATGCCCCTTGTGTCTTATTACAGCAAAATGATGGACAGTTCACAGTGATCCAGCTGGTGGGGATGCTCAGGGGCATCGCTGCTGGCATGAAGTACCTGGCTGAGATGAACTACGTGCACCGGGACCTGGCTGCTAGGAACATTCTGGTCAACAGTAACCTGGTCTGCAAGGTGTCCGACTTTGGCCTTTCCCGCTACCTCCAGGATGACACCTCAGACCCCACCTACACTAGCTCCTTGGTAAGTCCTTCTTGGTATTCTCGGGTAAAAGCATGGCATGAATAAAAGGTGGCTACACCTGTCTGAGGACCCATGGTAGGGCCATACTCTGAAGGACTGGGACCTGAACTCATCTCTCCACTGGGGAAGCCAGGTGTTGGGGGAACCATCCATCTGGGAGGAGTGATAGCAGCTGGCTGTCCAGGCAAGCATTTGTGCATAGGCTGTGAGGAAGGGTCGGTATCTACTCTGTAGCCATGGTGTTCCTTGGCCAATGGGAAGAGGGCATTTTGGAACAGATGATTTGGGGGAATCCAAACAGTTTGACAGTAGCATCAGAGATGTCTGTCCTTAGGGAACAGGCTCCAATGGGGTTGGCACTGTGTCACCAGGTAGACTCTGGGTACCCTTCTCTTCTCCCTTTCCATTGCTTCCAGATAGCTCTAAGTACCATCTACATGATCAGTACTCCTAAATGTTTGTCCTGCTCTGCCTCCCCCTCCACATCCCAGGCAGTTCTAATCATCTATGTCCACTGCCTAGTCCACACACTTTATCATAGAACTTTCGCAGGTCTCAATAAAGCCCTTGATTTTCTCTCCAGTTTCCCTTCCCCACTCTCTCCATCTCAGTAGTTGCAGCACTCAACTAATGACTGAAACCAAGGACTCAGCCTTGATTTTTTCTGTATGCCTCACCATGCATGCCCAATCCCTCAGCAACTCCGATAGGTTCTTGTAAAATCTCTTCCTTCTTTTCACCTCTCGGCCCCCACCCTATCCCAGAGTACCATTCTCTTTCACCTAGCCTGGCACAGCAGCTTCCAACTAGTCCCCCTGGTCTCCTCTTATCTTCTATGTCCATTGTCAGTGGCATCCACAGTGACTGATCTATCTACCGATCTAGCTATGTTCTTTAAACGTGCAAAGTATTCATCATTATAAAAATGAAAACATTACAGAGAAAGAAGAGGAAAAGGATAACTAAGAATCTACATTCCCCTGAAGCCGGGGTCAGTAACTAAAAGGCCAGGAAGTAAATAGTTTAAGTTTTGCTGGCCAAGAGGCAAAATGAGGATATTATGTAGAAAATTATGTAACCATTTAAAATGTCACCCTTTACAAAGGTATAAACTCCATTCTTAGCTGATGGGCCCCAGAGAGCCAGGTGACCAGCCAGGTTTGGCACTCGGGGCATCATGTGTTAACCAACCCCTGTCCTGATGCACCTATTTCAACAATTAGATGTCTCTTTTCACAGTTTTCTGTTTGTCAAAAATTTGAAAATTTTGATATTATAAAGGTGGAATCATTCTATGCCTATTGTTCTGTGTCTCGTGTGCCTCTCGGGCATTCTTACTGCCAAGTTGCTGTTCTGAAAGTTGTAAACATTCACGCTCCACCAGGAGTGTTTGGTGCCGTTCTTCCAGCCTCTCCACCAGCACTGGAGGTGATCAACCTTTAAAACTGTGCCAACCCAAAGATGGAAAATGATACCTCATTTTGTTTGCATTTGCATTTGCATTTGACTTAGAGATATTCACACAGCTATGGGGACTTCTGTTTCCTCTTCTGTTAATTATCTCTACCTATCTCTACCTATTTTTCTATCGGGTTATTTGTTGGTTTTTTAGAAATTTATAGGAAGTCCTTTTCTAGTAGGGATGGTAACCCTTTGTCTGCATATATGATACAATCAGCGCCCCCCCCCCCCCCCCACACACACACGAATACGTTGTTTGTGTGATACTGTTTATGATACCCTTTGGCTTCCCAAACCGGTCAATACTCATGTAGTAAAATATACTTATTTTTTCCCTCTATGTTTTTCTTGGATTTCCTGCTTTGTTTTAAAAGTTCTCTTTGCTCCAACGTTATAAAATGTTTTTTTTTCAGTTTCCTGTACTATTTTATTGGGGTTTTTGTTCTATATTTAAATATTTACTATTCCTGGAACTTATTTATTTTTCCTGAGGTTTTATTTTGAAAAATTTCAAGTATGCAGAAAACTTGATAGAATTTTACAGAGGACAGCCATGTACCCACCAGCCAGATTCGTAATTACCAGTTGAGATAAGAACCACTGTGTTCTGTGAGAGTGAGAATAAAACCATAAATAGCAAAATAGTCTGACTTTATCTAGTGGCATTAAGGAAAGTTTCCAGAGGCAAAGATGGTGCTCCTGCAGAGATTTGAAAAACAAGTTACCTAAGTGAATGGGGCCACTTAGATCATTAAGAGACATTAGCAGCATATACAAAGGACCCGTGGCAAGAAGGAAGATGGACTTTTAGAGAGAAAACTCTGTTACTTGGTATTTGGAGAAAGAGAGGGAAAGTGACCAAGGAGGTCAACAGCAGTTACATCATGCAGGGCCTCCTGGATCCTTGTGATGAAATTTACAGCCTTAGAGCAATGGGAAGCCATTCAAAGGCTGTGTGTGTGTGTGTGTGTGTGTGTGTGTGCTCACACACACACACACACAACCCAAAGGTGATGGATTTTCATTTTAGAAAAATAACTTGGCCTTTCTCTTGTCTTTCCCTTCCAAGCTCTTCTTCTCCCTTCTTTAAAAACAAAACCATATACTTTCTTGGCTTTCTTCCTTTTTTCTTTCACCAACAAGAGATTTAGCAGGCCCAATCGAAGTAGAAATCTGAGCAAGGGAGGCAAGTGCTAGCAGGGATCGAGACCTGTGTGTGAGGGCGCCGGCAGCTTAGCAAATTAGAAAATTAGCTCTATACAGGGTCATTGATAAACATTTTGGAGATAATGTACAAATATGGAAAGCATGAAAGCTGGAATGAACTGTGTGGTGCTGAACTGGAATTGGAAGTAGTGGTATGAACTTGTGATTTTCAACATATAAAATGATAGAGAAATAAATGTAGGATGTGACTGCCTCAAAGCAATGACACCTGGGTAGTGAAGAGTACACCTGGCATTCAGGTTTTGGATTCTGTACACTATTTTACACTAAAAGCAACCAAGACTCATTAGAGAAATGGCCCCTTCTAGGGACTGGCAGAGAAAGAATTAGATAAGCTGGCACATCTTTTTGTTCCAGAGAGTAAGAAAGTGCTCAAATAATGATGGGGACATAGCAAAAGAACAATACCCAGCTTGAAGGGCCTCTCAATGTCCAAATATGGGATAATTTGAGTCTCAAAATAGATGATGTTACTAGCAATTTATAACCCATTGAGTACGATAGGAGCTGTGGAGTCCATACTGATATGAATATACATGAATAAACAAATGAAAAGAAGAGGAAGCTTTTCCCAATACTGAAAATGATATTATTAGAAAATCACTATTGGTGACCATCAGATTCAGAAATATCATGCATACTAAAACTTAGGATAAAAGTTGAGAGGCAAATAGGATTTTACATAGCCTCAAAGTATTTCCCCCCAAAAAAATATGTATTACAAAGGGAGAAAGTAACTTTACAGAGAAGTTTGGCAACACCATCTGAATCAAGTTATTGAAGTTCACATCAGCAATAACAGGACAGCAGACATTGAGTGGCACCTGATAGGATGCGATGAAAAGAAAATATAACATACTCTGTTTAAAAAGTTATAACCTTGGTCTCATCTTGAAGAAATATCAGATTAAATAAAATTGAGGTATATTCTATTAAACATCTGGCTTATGACCTTTAAAAATTCTAAGGTCATGAAGGTCAAGGAGACTGAGCATCTATTGCATATTGAAAGGTATTAGGGAAGTATGATAACGCATAACCAACCAGGTATGAAGAGCATTTCTGGGACAACTGTTGAGGGTTGGAATGGGGTAGCTGGGTGAAGAGTGTATAGACATTCTTTGTCGTATTCTGGCAACTTTTCTAGAGATTTAAAATTGTTATATATATATATATATATATATATATATATATATATATATATATATATATATATATATATATATATATATATATATATTCTTATATGTAAACATGTATCCTGGCTGCATTGTGGATGATGGGTGGGAAAGGCAACAGTAGAAGCAATAAGAGGTCAGGAGGCAATGGGGCAGTGGGGAAAAAATGAAGCTCAGAGGGATCGGGGGAGTAACATAAAAAGGAGTTGATAGTAAATGATGCTTGGAGGTGAAGGCGACAGAGGTCCAAGGATCATATCCTGTATCCGACCTGTGCCTCTACATGGATAAGGGTGCCTTAGATCTGGAAACTGCTTGGAGGAATAGAAGGGTTGGGAGTAGACTGTAGGTTTAGTTTTTAACAGTGTTTCTCAAATTTTGGTGAGTATCAGACTTGTCTGGAAAGCTAATAAGAAGCACATACCAGCCGTGGGCAAACTATGGCCCACGGGCCGGATCTGGCCCGTTTGAAATGAATAAAACTTAAAAAAAAAAAGACTGTACCCTTTTATGTAATGATGTTTACTTTGAATTTATATTAGTTCACAGAAACACTCCATCCATGCTTTTGTTCCAGCCCTCCGGTCCAGTTTAAGAACCCATTGTAGCCCTCGAGTCAAAAAGTTTGCCCACGCCTGATAGACGCATTGAAGTAGAGTACGGTCTGGGCCCTGGAATTGTTACTACAATTTCCCAGGCAATTTTGATACCTACGAATTTTTGAAAGACATTTGTTTAGAGCATTTTGATTATTTTTTAATCCTCACCTGACGATATTTTTTCTATTGAGCTTTAGAGAGATTAGAGAGAGAGTGGAAGGGAGGGAGAGAGAGAGAGAGAGGAAAATATTAAAGTTTCCTAGTCTTTCCTAGTAGGCCTTGGACTTCATCTCTCATTCTGTTTTCATTCTCTGCCATCCTTTTGCCCACATCTCTTTTTCTCTGTTTTAAATTGCGATTTCTAGCTCCAGAAGCATTTCCTTCCCATCAGGCTCCTGGGACAATGAACAGAAAAAATTCCTTCCTTTGTGCTTTCTTGTGATTGGAATAAACCCACTAAGCCAGGGAGGCAGTCTGAACTGCTCGGAATATTCCCGTTCTTTAAGAGGACAGATAAATGAGCTGGGCTGGGCTCTAACATCGGTACAACTTTCTTTTTGGCAGGTACATTTCTGCATACTGTTATGGGTGTTCAAGTCAGCCTTCCCGTGTATCTTAGTTTGCTCAGGCAGCTATAACAAAACACCACAGACTGGGCGGCTTAAACAACAGACAGTTACTTCTCACAGTTATGGAGACTGGGAAGTCCAAGATCAGGGTGCTGGCAGATTTAGTTTCTGGTGAGAACCTTCTGACTGGCTTGCAGATGGCCGCTTTCTCACCGCGTCCTCACAAGGCAGAGAGAGGAAGAGAGCTCAGGTCTCTCTCCATGATGGGGATTTCACCCTCATGACCTCATCCAAACCTAATTATGTACTAAAGGTCCCATCTCCAGATCCTGTTACAGTGGGGCTTAGGGATTCGGCATCTACATTTTGGGAAGACAAGAGCATTCAGTCCATAACGCCATGCTGGAACCACCACAGACCAGTTCTCCATGTTTGACTCCATGGGTCACATCTGCTTTTCACTGGTCCTGTCTCCTGTTATCAAAAGGAAAAAACAGGCACTTACATGCCAGGAAAGGCACCATATCTTTGATTAACTCTACATTTGGGGCTCATATACACATTCACCCTTTACCCAGTCACACTGGTGGGTGGAGCCCCAACTGTATCCCATAAATCTTCTCCGATGGCAGCTTTCTGCTGGTTAAGTCATAGCTCCGCTCCAGCATGGTTTGCCTTCTCTCCTGAGCAGTAGGAAGAGGCCCCATCCAGTCCCTCTGTGAGCGAAATCTTCCCTCCTTAGTATTCCGCCAGTTCCTTCTGCTACAGTAGTGCCAGCTTCCCTGTCCTTCAGAACCACAGG
This sequence comes from Myotis daubentonii, assembly GCF_963259705.1. Lineage (NCBI taxonomy): Eukaryota > Metazoa > Chordata > Mammalia > Chiroptera > Vespertilionidae > Myotis > Myotis daubentonii. Next base: position 31,764,644 of record NC_081853.1, on the reverse strand, counting down.
CTGTCTGAGAAGTCTCCAGCCTCTCTCCATGCTTTCCCCCAGCCCTGCCCCCGCAGGCCTCCCTGTTTCATCAGGAACTTCACTCCATCTTCAAGGTGCCTCTGATCTCCCTCAGCCCCTTCCCCTTTGCTCCTCTCCCTGCTCCTTCCTCTCCTCACCTGCACCTGGCTCCTCCCTGCCTGTGTTTCTGCAGCTTCTGAAGCTCACTTCCTTCCAGGCCCAGTTCCTCCTGCTTTTCGTTTTCTGTCTCGTGATGTCTGCTGACATTGCCTGCCCTGCTCCGTCCCCCCTGTAAACCTCAAACAGCGCTGTTTCTTGGGCATCTGCTCCTCCTTGTGGGAGGCAAAAACCATCTCAGGTGATTTGCCGGCTGTGCCCTGTCCTTCCTGGATCTTGGTCCCTTCCCCAGCTCTTCCTCACATACTGAGCTTCCTGTTGCAGCCCCTCACTGAATGCCTGGACCCACTCAGGGACAGCTCAGCTCTTCCACTTCCTCTAGAACAGGGGTTCTCAAACTACAGCCCGCGGGCCACATGCAAATACAAATATTGTATTTGTTCCTGTTTTGTTTTTCTAGTTCAAAATTAGATATGTGCAGTGTGCATAGGAATTTGTTCATAGTTGTTTTTTAAAAAAACAATAGTCTGGCCCTCCAACGGTCTGAAGGACAGTGGACTGGCCCCCTGTTTAAAAAGTTTGAGGACCCGTGCTCTAGAACCTGCCCCATCTGAGTCAGACTCATTTCCTGTACTGCTCCCTGGGGCTCTGAGCACAGAGGGCCCATCCTCCTTGTGGGACAAGGGACAGCCTCTCCCCAAGGGTGATCTCTGTGAGCACCTGGCCCCATGGCTTACCCAGAACCTATTGGGGGAAATCAGGCCTGTCCCACATGTGCTCTACAGAGGCCCTGTCCCCCTGTGATGAATTTTGGTCAACCCAGGTCACCATGGAGGCAGGACCCTTGTTCCATCCTCCTCCATTATTCCCATGAATTGTTTCAGCTGTAGTCTCTGTCCTCACTGTGTTCCCAGGAGAGAGCATCCAGTGTAGCCAAGATCATCCATGCTGATATCTCTCAGGACTTTTCTTGCACAAAAAAGTTTTTGACCTTTTATTCCATGATGTTATGCTGCCCATTTGAGTCCTGTCTTCAGCCCGGTGGGCTGGGAAGGAGGCGAAAAGACCTATCTAGAGCCTTTCACACTCTGGTGTGGCAAGGTGGTTCTTTGAACATGGCAGGAAGAATGCAGGACTTGGACTCGAACTATGCTCTATAAACTTGGCCTCCAGTCTCCTCGTTTATAAAATGGGACTTGTGAGAATTTGTAAGCCCCATGTGATAAAGGGGAAGCAGCCCCAGTGTCAGTCCTGCCCTGGCTGTGGCTCAGGTGATCGCTGTGGATGCTGCCACGTGTGCTTTCCACGTTCTCAGAATCCACACCCCACGGCAAGTCATACTCAGGTGTGCATTTTCAAGGCTAACTGATAAAAAAGATCCTGTAACTCTGCCTATTCCTGCTCAGCCCCGAACAGAAAGCACTAAAGCAGAGAGCCTCCCGCAGCCCAGGGCAAGCTGATAGTCACAAAGGGAAGTGGAGGACCCTCATGACAGGATCATCGGGGAAGAATTTTGAAGAAAACTTCTCAGGAGAAAGCAGGGGGAAAGGCAACTCAGATGGCTGGGTCCATTGAAACCGTGGTTCTCACACTTCACTATGCACAGTACCCCCTAAAGAGCTGTGAACATGCTGATTTCTGGGCCCCACCCAGAGTTTCTGATCTGTAGATCTGAGGCGGGGCCCAGGAATGTGCATTTCACACACATACCCCGATAATGCTGAAAGGTCTAGTCCTGGACCACACTCAGGAACCATTGCATTGAAACTACAGGTGGGGGCATATATTTATTTCACAAACTCGTGTTGCAAGAAAATATCAATATCCTTCATTTTTCAAAGTGCAGTGTTCACAGATAGATATACAAAGCACAGTCAGGGACACACAGAAACACACACACACACACACACACACACACACACATGCACACTACTCAGACATAGATACACACAGACACAAACCTTGAGTCAGTAACAGCTGGGCTTCCTCCTTTCATTACCACTGAGAAGTGAGTGCAACTGCTATAGAATGTTTTAGATTTTTTTTCTTACAATGTACTAAGTACTTACAAGGTGCAAAGAAAGCAGGAAATTATCTCAAAGACAATCCTTCCTGCAAGCCTCAGGACAGTGCCCCCTCAGTCTGCACCTGCCCATCCCCAGAAGTTGCTGCTGCCCTGGCCCGTATGGCTCAGTTCATTGGGCGTCATCCCGTGCATGGAAAGTTTGCTGGTTTGATTCCCGCTCAGGAAGCATGCAGGAGCAGCCCATCAATGTTCTGCTTTCACATCAGTGTTTCTCTCCCCTCCTTCTCCTCCTCCTCTCTGTCTAAAAATACCAATAAAATATTTTTTTACGTTGCTGCTAAGTAGGTTGATCCCTTTGCCTGAGAGGTTTCAGCTCAGGCTAGGACCTTCAGCTGTCAAAACGAGCAAGGTTTGCTGGCTTTCCATCCAGTGATCCCAGGTCCAGCTTCATGTCTCCCCACAGTCCCTGGTGGATTTTACATATAAATCATACTTCCCCTCCCTTTTCCATCCATAGCTTCCTTCATGAGGCCATTTTCAAATTATTATTTCTTGCTCTTCTTTCAGTCATTGAGCTTGGGTAACAGGCTATCTCTTGGATGGATGGGAAAGTGGAGAAGAATGAAGACAATCAAGGAAAAGAGGGGGGCACTTTCATTGCAGCCAACATAACAGAGTCCCGGTCCCCTGGAAATTCTTCTGTAGCATTAATTAAGATGAGGGAGGAATAATTCAAATCTACCCCATGCTCTGCCATTCAAATAATTCTTCATTTGGTTCTGCCTCCTCCTTCCTTGACTATCTCTCCCCGGGTCACTTTGTCACCAGATGCTCAATTAGGGATATCAGGCCCTGAGTGAAATGCCCTTTTGAAAAAGACTCAGCATAATTATTATTAGTAAGGCCAGTGTATTATTAGCATGAGAGAGATCAGGATGGGATTTCAGAGTCTGAGCCAGCTCATGCCCTGAGGATTGGAGCAAAGTGTGACTCAGGTTTCTCAGAGATGCCTTATCTCTGCTCTGAGCCTGGTGTGTGGGAACAGATGGGCAAACCCTTCTCCCCATGTGCCTGTCATCATGTAGGAGGGGCTGACCACCTGGGGGAAGGTCCTTGTCATGCCTCTTTCAGCTGTCTCCAAGCCAACACATATTTATTGAGCACCTAGTATGTGCAAAGCACAGCAGTTAACAATTCAGATGGTTAGTTGTATGAGTTCCCTGTAAATTTTGGAGATTGAACCCTTATCGGTGATAACATTGGCAAATATGGTCTCTCATGCAGTGGGCTTTCTTGTTGTTTTGTTGATGATTTCTTTTGCTCTACAGAAGCTTTTCATTTTGATGTAGTCCCATTTGTTTATTTTCTCTTTAGTTTCCATTGCCCTAGGAGCTGCATCAGTGAAGATATTGCTTTGGCATATGTCTGAGATTTTGCTGCCTGTGGATTCCTCTATTATTTTTATTTCCCATCTTACATTTAAGTCCTTTAACCATTTTGAGTTTATTTTTGTGTATGGTGTAAGTTGGTGGTCTAGTTTCAGTTTTTTGCATGTATCGATCCAATTTTCCCAACATCATTTATTGAAGAGACTGTCTTGACTCCATTGTATGTTCTTGCCTCCTTGTCAAATATTAATTGAGCATAGTGGCTTGGGCCAATTTCTGGGTTCTCTATTCTATTCCATTGGTCTATATGTCTGTTCTTGTGCCAGTACCAGGCAGTTTTGAGATCAGTGGCTTTAAAATACAGCTTGATATCTGGTATTGAGATCCCTCCTACTTTGTTCTTCTTTCTCAGGATTGCTGCAGCTATTTGGGGTCTTTTTTTATTCCAGATGAATTTTTGGAGAGTTCATTCTAGGTCTGTAAAATATGCCATTGGTATTTTAATGGGCAGTGCATTGAATCTGTAGATTGCTTTGGGTAGTATGAACATTTTAATGATGTTGATTCTACCAATCCATGAACACAGTATGTTCTTTCATCTCTTTAACTTCCTCTATTTCTTTTTTCAGTGCCCTGTAGTTTTCTGAGTACAGGTCTTTTACCTCCTTAGTTACGTTTATTCCTAGGTTATCTTAATTTTTTTGGTGCAATGGCAAATGGGATTGTTTTTTAATCTCTCTTTCTGTAAGTTCACTATTGGTGTATAAAAAAATGCCATAGATTTTTTTGGTGGTAATTTTGTATCCTGCTACATTGCCAAATTCATTTATTAAGTCTAATAATTTTTTATGGAGTCTTTGGGGTTTTTCTATGTACAGTATCAGGTCATCTTCGAATAAGGACAGTTTTATGTCTTCTTTTCCAATTTGGATACCTTTTATTTCTTCTTCTTGTCTAATTGCTATGACACTTCCAGTACTATGTCGAACAGGAGTGGTGAAATTGGCATCCCTGTCTTGTTCCTGTTCTTAGGTGAAATGGTTTTAGTTTTTGCCCATTGAGTATGTTGTTGGCTGTAGGTTTGTCATATAAGGCTTTTATTATGTGAGGTATGATCCCTCTATTCCCATTTTACTAAGAGTTTTTGTCAATAAAGGGTGTTGGATTTTGTCAAATGCTTTTTCTGCATCAATTGATATGACTATGTGAATTTTACCTCTCATTTTGTTTATGTGATATATCACATTTATTGATTTGCGGATATTGTGCCATTCTTGCATCCCTGGGATAAATCCTATTTGGTCATGGTATATGATCTTTCTGATGTAATGCTGGATCTAATTTGCTAGAATTTTGTTGTGGATTTTGGCATCTATGTTCATGAGGGATGTTGGCCTGTAATTCTCTTTCATTGGGTTGTCTTAATCTGGTTTTGATATTTAAGAAAAGTTAAAACAAAACCAAAAAACACATTATAATCCCTGTTGGTTGAGTTCACTGGGGTGTCCTCTTTGTTGGAGCATTGCCCTCAAAGAGCTATGACCACAAGAAGTTAAATAAAAGGACTGATGAAGTTTTGAAAGTCCTGACCAGCTTTGAGGTTCTGGGAGTCTTTGCAAATCTCCCTCTAGTTCTGTGGGACTCCTGTGCATGGTTAGAGAAGTTGATACAGGGGGTGGAAGTGTTTGCCCATGTACCCAGCCTAATAGGGCCTCTGGGAGGGCTTGGCCTGGGAGCCCTTCATGCAACAGAGAGCCTCCTCATAAAAAGAGGTCATGGGCCCAGAGAATCTCTAGAAGGCAAAGTGTTTATCTCAGAAAGAGGAACCAGGCCCTTCAATCCAGCCCTCCCAGAGCACACAGAAGCAAGTGCAATTTTCTAAAGATTCCAGAAGCCCAAAACCAGCTCCATCAAGGCCGAGCGCTTCCTCTGGGAGGGCTGGATTCAAAGATCTGAGGGCAGCAAAGAAACTCTCATCCAGTACAGTTTACAGACCCAGAGGTAAGAGAAAGGGGGAGTCAGACAGTGTAAGAGAGAGAGAGAGCCCAGGGAGGGAGGAAGGGCAAGACCAGGAGGATAACTGATCAAAGGCCATGCTGCTAGGGGCTCACTCTGCAGATACTCTAGCTGCAGGGGGAATGTGCGGGGAGGATTTTGGAGGTGAGGATTTCATTGTAATCTTCCCACAGAAGCATTCAAGTAAACCCTCTCCTTGTGAGACAGCGAGAGAGCAAAAAACAGGAAAAGAAGAATCTCGGTGAAAAGATCCATGTAGATATCCACTAATATTGCTCACTTAGAGAATACATGCCATCTGGGTGTTTGAAGACAAGAAAAAGAGGCGTAAAGTAAAGTTCAAGGCCATGGATTCAGCGTATGAGTTGCAAGCTGCTTGCCTCTCCTATGGCCAGCTCTTTCTCTTGTTGGAGAAGGGTATTTCTTTTTCTTAGTTGGCAATGGCTGTCAGGTCTTCATTCTTTTATTTTCTTGTGGCCAAGGAGTTGAGCAGAAGGAAGAAGGGAGGGAGGGACCCAGGTGACAAGAGCAAGATTGCCCTTTATTCAGTAATCATCTGAAAATTTCCTATTAAAATTCAGAGCCACAACCCAGTGTGCCCAGGGCTGACCCAGCAGCTTCACATCTTGCTACTCAATGGCAGGTGGGACAAGGATACCTGCTGTTGTCCAGGCACATTTTCTTCCTTACTCTCTATTAGGTGTATTTGGTTTGGGCACATATACTGGGGCCCTGGCCCAACACTTAGCCAGGAGTAGCCATGGACCCTGATTTTAGGACCCATCGTTTCTGAGAACTTTTCCTTTGGAAAGGAATTTGGCCCACTCCTAGGTGCACAGAGAATGGCAGATGGGGGTGTAGGTGGGGGTCAGATATGGGGCTGGGGTATCCACAGGCATGCACACAACACACTTCACTGCGCTGGAGTAAGAGGAGAAGGGAATGGGCCAAGAGCCTGGGTTCCACTTGCACTCTTGCCCCAGACCCTACACATGTTCTGGGTGCGCCCATCCAGGGTCATAGGCTGGAGTCAGAATCCTCCTTGCCCTCCAAACTTTATCACCCCTCTGCCTTCATGAAAAAATCCCATATTCTTGTGGTTCACTTCATCCATCTATATCGCCACAATTTCAGGGTCCAGTGCAAAATGAAAAATGCCTTGTTCAAAAAAAATGAGGAAAATTCAGGGAGACTCCACCCAAAATTGCCAAGCAGTGTGAGTTCATGTGCCATTAAACCAACGTCACCAATAAAATGTTATGAAATAGCTTGGTATTTGCATTTTCTACCCTGAGAATTTGGCCAGGAAAGGGAGGAGGATAGGTAGAAGGGTAGCTGATTCCTAACTATCACTTTATGATAGCTTATGTTCCTCCTAAATTACTTTTTCCTATTGCACATGCCGTGGTTCTATTACCCAAAATAATGATTAGCATTCTACTATAGTTTTCAGTATTAGAAGATTATTTTAGTAAGTAAATAAGACATCATCATTTAAAACCCATTATTCAATTTTTTGGGTTGTTTATTTGTATAGGCTTCTAATACCCATTATCCTACAAGTAATCATTATCTTTCATAACAAACACACTAAACTCATTCTTTCCTTGCTTTATTTCTCAATGTTTTATCACATTTCAAATCATGTAGCATAACTCGGTTCAATAGCTCTAATGACAGATTCAATACACAGGCCTTCACTGTAGATAATTTCGAAGGTGGTTCCCTCAGCAATTATAAGGACAAGGCTGCGTTTTGAGCCAGAAAACATGGTTTGAATCCTAACTTTGCCAATTCTTAACTTGGTTAAGTTCCTTTACCTTTTTGAGGCTCAGTTCCATTATCTGTTGGATGGGATAGTATGTAATACTTGATCTGTATCACGTTATTATTGTGATCAAAGGAAAAACTGTCTTGAAAGTACTTTAACAAACTTCTACTAGTGAAGTCCTATAAAAAAGTAAAAAAAATTGAAGTTACTATAAAATCTGATGAATTAGAATAAATTATTCTGGCTCTTAGCAAATTATTTTACCTTGTTCTGGAGGGGGAAAATCTGTTCCAACAATACATGACATACTAAATATAATTAGCAATGAGTGGGACAAGTTCCCTTTAGTTACTAATGCAAGGGGAAGGATCCTAATATGAAATCTAAGCAATGGAATGTAAAGAGCAATGGATGGGAACTAGACCAAAAGCTAAACCCTAGTTCTGCTAACTAACACGTTTTGTGACCTGATGAGGTATTACTTCATGAGCCCCACTTTTCTAATCTGTAAAATGGGGCTAAGAACCTATCTCTTAGTATGATGGTTAAATTTGGATGATATTAAATACATAAGTTCCCATCAGAGGAGCTGGTGCCCAGTGGGCACTTGATAGATGTCCGACTGCTGTCTCCTCCCCTGTGGTTCCTCATAACAATGGGAATGGAGATATAGCCTGTTCTGTGACAGTACCTGTTTCTTCAAGGCAGACTCACTCGATACATGATTATTAAGGGGGAATGATGTCAGTATGTAGTAGAAGTCCTGTGGTTCTCATGTAATCTTTCCCCAAGATGTATGTTTTGAAGCAATTGGGGCAAGCCTTCTTACAATTAAAGAGAAAGCCTTAGCATAATGAGAAGACCTTAAGAAAAAAGCTGAACATTGACAGAAAGGCCTTTCTTTAATACAAATAGTGGCTGGTTTAGTGGCTCCCAAAACCACTATGTTTTCCACTCTGTTATCTGGTAAAGATGAGGAAACTATGAAAACATTTTCCTTTATGTTAAATTTTAATTTTTTCACAAAGAAGTCTATACTCTGGATCAGATTTTTAATTTTGATGAAACTAACCACTAAGTGATGTGAATGCCTCCCAGGGCCTGCAAGATTTAGGCTGCAGAGAACCTGAAGCACTGGTGCAAAAGCAGCTTGTAATTTACCTGTGCTTCTCATTTTATTAGGATTGTTGTGGTTTTGTTACATTTGGAATGATTTTCTCCAAATGTAAGTTTCCCCCATAGGCTCTGATGTTTAATTGTGCAATTTTGCAGAATATGAGGATGTTTGAAATGTGTGTACAACATTATAGCAGAAATGCCTCTGTTAAGAAATTAGAGCTCATTGAGCCACCGTCAGGAAGCATACACTCCATTTAGGTGTAATGAGTAGTTGAACCATCAGTAGTAGGACTAACCATTTGAAGCAAAGATTCAAAAGTACAATAATCAGCCCTAGCCAGGTTTGACTCAGTGGATAGGGCATTGGCCTGTGAACTGAAGGGTCCCGGGTTCGATTCCGGTCAAGGGCACATGCCTGTGTTGCGGGCTTAATCCCCAGTGTGGGCGGGGGGTGTGTGTGTGTGTGTGTGTGTGTGTGTGTGTGTGTGCGTGTGCGTGCAGGAGGCAACCAATCAAACCAATCAATGATTCTCTCTCATCATTGATGTTTCTACCTTGCTCTTCCTCTCCCTTCCTTTCTGAAATCAAGTACACACACACACACACACACACATATGCACACACACACACATATATATACATATATATATATATTATATAGTTCAACAATCATGTCAGAACATATATGTGACTCAAGGAAAAGGAAAAAATGTGGGTTCAGCCCTCATATGTGAGTCTCTAGTATGTGAGCACTGCTTGTAGGTGCTCTTCTCTCCATATCCTGGAGTTAATAGGAATTGGGTCAGGGGCACTGCTAGGGTGATGGGGGTACCTCGCTGGGCTCCAGGCCACCACCCTGCTTCAACCACAGCCTCTCCTCTGTTTTAAATATTGAGCTTTTCCCAAGGTTTCTTTCCAAACAAGGGTTTTGCCATGTCAAGTGCAGTATTTGAAAAGCATGGGCCACCAAATGCAATGACAGAAGGTCATTTTATGTGTCAATATTTCCGTCCACAATCATAGTTTTTCTAGACCTATAAGAGATTGTACAAAGCTTGCCCAATATTGGTCTTTAAAAAAGATTCCAGGGACATTTTGATACATTTTAGGAGCTCCAAAGGTCTGCGTGATAGGAATGTCTGTGGGCTCCTCACCGGCTTCTCTTTAAGAACAATGTTATTGTTTGGTTGGAGAACTTCTTGAGTTACCTAATCAATTGAAAAGGAGATTTTTCAAGAACCCTTTTTTATTTGGATTAAAATTTCTTTAAATGGATATGATTTTTAATTTTGTTTAAATTAAAAATCCAGGACCTGCTGGATAGGATCAGGTATTACATTTAGTTGTCATGTCTCCTCAGTCTCCTTCAATCTGGAACATTTCCACGTCTTTCTTTGTCTTTTATGATATTGACATTTTTTAAAGAATATAGTCACCTTCTTTATTAATAGAACATTCCTCTTTTTGGGCTTTTCTGGTATTCCTTATAATTAGATTCAGGCTCTACATTCTTGGCCATAATCCTACATCAGTGATGGTGTGTCTTGCCTAGGATGTCATATCTCAAGACACGTGAGGTCCATCTGCCCCTCATTAGTGTTATTAATTTTGATCACCTGGTCAAGATTTTGTCCACTTCTTCAGTGTATAGTTACATACGGTACATATTTACATATCTTTTTCTCTTACAACTGATAAGCAGTCTGTGGGAAAATAGGCCATGTAATACCCTGCTCTTCATCAAAAATTTCCCCCTAGTTTTAGCAGCCATCAATGACTCTTGTCTGAACTGGTCTGTATTATCATGGCTGCAAGATGATGTTTTCCAACTCCAGCCACAGTGTCAACACTTGTCATTGACAAGGGGATATTTCAGATGGTTCCGTAACCCAATAAACTGTTTCTTTGTCCTGCTTGGAAACTCAACCTAATAACATTCTGAAGATCACATTCTCTTTGATTTTCACCTGGGATGTTTTGGAATGACCTTTGGACAAAAAACATTAAGCTTCTCATCTGTTCCAAGGTTGCCATTCCCTGTAATAGGCTATGGCTCTTCAGATCTGGTCTCGTTCCATCACGATCTACTCTTCCCACACCTGTGAGTTAAACAGTCTGTAATCTACCTGAAGGGGAGAGAAGAGCATGACGAGGGGAAAGCAGACAAGCTCCTTTCTGCCCCACAAATGTTCTAGTTTTTAAATTTCTGCTTCTCTTCCCTCATGCCTGTTCTGCTCAGAGCTAGGATGCCCTGTCCTCCACCTTCCTCATCTCACCTGTCCTTGGGCACAGGGAGTAAAATACAAGCTGGAGAGGCCAGAAAGGTGAAAGTCCTATAGATCTTGGGATATACTGAAATGTTCCTGTAGGAGATAGAAACTCCAGGATCAACAAGCCAGCTGGCTTACCATGTGCAGAGGCCACAGATCTCAAGAACTCGGGGCATCTCTTGACTTGTGATTGAGGATTATCTCCTGAGCCTTTTGGGTTCCTAGGAAACAGTGGATATGGGTTCACAGGCCTTGGGAAGCCATGACTGGTAGAAATGGGAATTGTGGGTTGTTGTTTTTGTTTTTTCTTTATGGAAAGAGGCAGGGGGACTTATAGTTTACCAGTCCCAGATAAAATGGGGTCTGGACCCTCTGAAAAGAGAGAGTCTTTGGACTGCAGCAGGAGATGTTTCCAGAAAATTCTGAAACACTGGCCCCACAGTTCTAGACAGAGTTTCAAGGCTGTGGCAAGATTAGGAAGGCCCCAAGTCTAGTGAGTAGGACTGGAAATAGCCACTAAGAGCCACTGGAAAAGTCTCAGTCCAGGGTTAGAGGAGGAGAAACTGAGGGGTCTCTTTCTCCCACTGTTAAGAATCCGGCTGCCTTTTAGACACCCATACAGCAATCCATCTCTGGGCTCCCATGGGCTCAAGAGGGACAGGTAGGGAGGCAAGGACCAGGGATCTAGACCCAACAGGTTGGAGGAAAGTTAGGGCTGGGAATGTGGGAGTAACTCCAGGAGTTGGTTTTCTAAGAAATAACAAAATGTATAAATCCCAAAGTAGGTCAGAAAATGTACCCATGGGGAAAGGAAAAATAAGATGCAAGCAGCATTGGCTAAAGTCTAAATGAAGTCAGGTCTCCCAGCACACCCCAAGACAGGGTTCTGTTGTGCAGGACTAGGCAGGCCAATAGAATCCTAGGCCAGAAGCATGAGAGATTGGGAACAACCACAGGCATCCGGGCCCGTGACCCAGCCTCCACCGTGCTCTCCTCACCCTGGTTTCACGGCCGCGCCCTCCCCCGCCTGCTCAGATGCAATGCACAGCCTCTGCCACCGCCTCCTGTTCTTACCCAGCCCTGCAGCTGGCGTGGCTTCCTCTTTTATCACAGTATCCCTGAGCCTCCATGTGCCGCTCAGTAACTGGGTGTGGAGTGAGTAAGAAATTAATTAATGCGTGACAAACATGTCCTTGGAGATCTGAGATACCGAGGAAGAGAGCAATTGGTGTAGAATGGAGCAGGAGCCCCTGTACCCAGGAAGCACTATCACCATCCAAGGCAGCCGGGTTCTCCGCAGCGGGAGGAAGAGACCCTCAGTTTCTGTTCTTCCAACCCAGACCTGACCCTTTCCCTGTGCCTCTTAATGACTGTTATCACCAGTCCCACTCACCAGACTGTGGCTATCATAACCTCCCATTCCCCCCCCAACACCTGATCCCAGAGCAGGCAAGGAGAGAGGGGCTTATTGGTCCAACCTGAAGGGTCAACCCATCTGAAGAAAGGGATCTAAAGAAGTTTCTAGAATGCTACATGTAAAAAAAATTATGGTTTTATTTATAACAGCAATGCTCATCTTCTACACATCAAGCATATATTTGATATCAAAATATGAAAGTGTGTTTAATGTAAGAAATGAAACATACTCCGCCCACCCAAATCCCAGACGTCACTATCATTAATAGTTTCATAGGTTTCCTTCCCAACTTTACTGTGTATTGTGCGTGTGTTTTGTTTTTATATAATTTTTATGGCCTCATACTATATATACTGATCTGTTCATCGACGTGCTCTGTTACTTAATGATGTACCACGAAAATGACTTTTTCCCCTCTCAGAACCTTACCTCATGCCTTTGGAGACCTTTTGTGTCTGCCTGTAGGTTTTCTCAGGCCCTTTCTCAGGCATCCTTTGCACAAATGAACTGTAGAAACAGTTTAACAAGCTCTTTGGGGATGGTCATCTAGGTGTTTCTGATGTATTATTTCAAACAGTGCTTCAGTGGATATTCTTCTATGGAGATGTTTCTGTACACTTGGATAGATATTTCTGTAAAAGAAATCTAAGAAGAGAATTTGCTGAATCAAAGAATTTGCACATTTCAATTTTTAAAAAAATTTCAAACAAAGAAAAGTTTCAAGAATAAGAATAATACAAATAACATCCATATAACATTTGCCCAGATTCTTTACCTATTGTTATCTTACCCCATTTCTTTATTATTTGCCTGCTCCCCCCACCCCCACCCCAGGTATTCTTTTTCTAAATTCTTGGAAGGTATGTTGCATACATCACAGCCCTCTATCCCCGTATACCCTGTGCGTTTCTGTGTGTCCTAAGTATAGGGATATTCTCTTGCATAACTACAGTATAGCTTTCATTGTCAGTGATTTAAGAGGGATAAAATAGTTTCTCTAATCTTCTGTCTCTATTCTAATTGATCCCAAAATGTCCTTTTTAGCACTTCTTCCTTCTAGTACAGATCTACTCTAGGATCAGATATTGTGTTTCACTGTCATGTTAATTTAGTCCCATTTAATTTAGGACATTTCTACAGCCTTTTTTGTTTGTTTTGTCCTAATAACATTTTAAAAGAATACTGTCTTTTTTTTAATAGAACCTTTCTCATTTGGGGTTTGTATGATCTCTCCTCATGATCAGACCCAGGATATGAACTGTACATTGCATAAATGACTGTCCTCAGGGGATCACATCTGGAGGCACCTGATATTCATCTGCCCCTTGTGGTGATGTTAAGAATTACATGTTTTAAATTTGGGGAGAGAAAGTTTATTTCCCCAAACTTTTTGCCAATTTACACTCCTCACACATACATCACCCCCACCACACACACATACAAAGCAGCATTGGTCTTCCTCACTTACTCCTTCACGTACACTGTGCTTGTTGATGCTTTATTTTAACAAGAAACCAATGAATGTTTTTTCTCATTTCACCTGCAGGCACACCTTCATATTCTTCTCTCACAATAAATGTCCCCCACACATAAAAAATGTAGCAGACTCAGATGGCTTTTTGTACCCTAAAACTCACTGGGATGTGGACAGTCTGGGGGTGATGACGGCAGGGGTGGAATGGGACCCTGGCCTGAGAGTTTGGAGTTTCGTGCTCTGTAAAAGTGAAACAGAAGCCAAGTGTTTTTTCTCCTTTGGGAGAGAAAAGATGCCACCTGCCCTCCATACACAGGGGCACACAGCTCCAGTTTTCTTTCGTTCTTCTTTCCTGTTACCCCCTATGGGGAATAGGCAGCATAGGATTTGGAATGGAAGGACCTGGTGCCAATTGCCCCTTCACCTTTTACAAGATGTGGACCTGTGGCCATTCTCCTCTCTCCCCCAGCTTACAGCATCTGTAAAACAAACCTCAGAATAGGTGCTTTAGGTAACTGGTGGGGAAAGTACCAGGAAAGGAGTTGACCCTCCACCCCTGGTAGTCTTTGGGGCTCTCTCTGGATCTCCCTGGCCATCCCTCAAGCCACAGGCACCCAGAGAACAGGGCTCATGCTGGAGGCAGGTGGAGCAGCCTCGCTCACTCACTCTCACATCTCACTCTGCCAGCATTAGCTAACAGCTCCTCATCTGCTCTCTGAGATAATTAAGCATTATTATCCCTATTGGCAGGTAGAGACAGTAAGACAGAGTGTTTAAGTGACTTGGTTATAACTGCCCAGATTGTTCAAGGGAGAAACAATGCCAAGAAGGGGGTGCAGTTCAGGAGGCCAGAAGAACTTGAGCTATTTAATGTGAATGATTATTTTTAAATAGCTGTTGGAGGGTCGGGCAGGAAAAGAGACTAGAGGTGTGGCTAGTGAACATCGGTAAGGCATCAAAAATTACACTGTGAATGAGGAATCTACCTACTGCTGTACCTATTAAAATGGGTTGCCACGACAGTCTGTCAGATGCTTACATCACATGAAGAGACAGGGAAACTTAATAAGGACAATGGAATAAACCCCACAGAGCGGGACAGAGGTCTCGAAGAGGCCAGCCTCCATCCGCAGACAGAATCCACCTGCCCCAGCAGCCCCCACCTCTCGCCGCTCACTGTCGGGATCCCCTGCCAGCCACATTGCCATGGGAAGTGTGGCCCTATCTCAGAGCTCCGGGAGCCTGAGGGTCATGGGAGACACACGGGGCAAAGGTGGGTGGGCTGGCATGGCCTATTGACAGAGACATGGGGACAAGTGGGAGACCCAGGGCTCACAGGCTGAAAAAGGAGAGGACTGTGGTCTCTTGGGGTGGCCTAGGGCTAGGAGCAGACAGCAATGAAGCAGGAGGGATGAGCGTCTCCAGGAGAAAGCACATTTCCTGACACGTTCAGAAAAGCAATGAATACACACTGGACATGGCCCAGGAAGGGAAGGGTAGACAACAGTGTGACCTGCTAGCCTCCTCTTCAACCCTGCCCGCCCCGTTCCCTGGTCCTCCCTGCCACCCTTGTCATCCACAGGGCCTAAAGGCTCCCCTCCACACATCTCTCCCTACGGAGTGGGGAGTTTGTTTTGTCTTGTTTTGTTTTTAGTCCTTACCCAAGGATATGCTTATTATTGATTTTAGAGGAGAAGGAAGAGGGGGAGGAAAGAGAGAGAAACATCCACATGAGTGAGAATATTGATTGGTTGCCTTCCAAACGTGCCCCAATGGGGGATTTAACCTGAAACCTAGGTATGTGCCCTGACTGAGAATCCCAAGAATCGAACCCACAACCTTTTAGTATACAGAACGATGCTCCCGCCAACTGAGCCACACCAGCCAGGGCGGCAGTGGGGAGTTTTTGTTTCAGCAGCAGAGCAGGCACATGCTTGCCCACCAGGTCTTTGATGGGTACTGGCTCCTTCTGTAGGCAAAGTGCAGAGACTAAAGCCCACTGGGCCAGTTCATCCTGCCGCTCTCTCCTGGGGCTGACTTTTCAGGAGGACCCATAGGAGGCTCAGGCTGTGGGGGTGGCACAAGGAAAGGCCAAGCTTGAACCATCCTTGAGCTGATTCACTGTGAGATTCCCTGAACAGTGCCCCGCTCAGGGCAGAAGCGGTATTGTTCCGTTTCCTTTCGTTCACCTGGGCCTGGCCCAGAGAGCCTCCCCACAGCCTCCTTGCCAAATGAATGAAGGCAGCCAGTGAATTATTTAGCCCTTGTCTCTCCATCCTTTCTTTTTAATTATAAACAATTACAAACTCGAGACGTGCTGTGTGATAAAATAATAATAATAAAGCCCACATCGCAGTCTCTAGAGGCTAGTTGAGGGTGAGTAGTAAAAGACAGCTGTTTGCCTTGACAGTGTAGCACAGAGAAACAACGTCTGTTCGGGTGGAACAGGGCTTTTGTTTTGTGGTTTTTTTGTCCCCAGCTGGGAAACGTCACCAAGTGGCCTTTCTGTTCTTCACACATGAAACACACACTATCATCGCATATTTTTAGTTAATTTATGTCCAAATAGGCCTTTCTCTAGCTGCTGGAAAATGATGTTTGGGCTGCAATTACCTTTCCCAGCATCTCACAGAAGGGTTTCGGTGCCCACAAAGCTCAGGGGGAAGGCAGCAAGGACCCCACTGACTGTAAATCTCTACATTTGTAGTTATTCAAATCACATATTTTATTACTAGTACAAAATACATTGTGCCATTCATTTCGGAGGAGCAGCTAATGCTTCAAGGGGGAAAAAAGCTTTGAAAAACATTCTATTTAGAAACAATTTTGTCGGCAGCCAATGCAGTGTGTCTTGTGGGGTTGTCTCTTCTCCCAGCCCTTTTCTGTTCTGTGTGCCATTTGCATGACAAATAAGACCATCCTCTCCACAAGCTCACCTGTTCCTGCTGCCTGTTCCCCACCTCAGTTTCTAACTCTGTATGTTGCATCATAATCCTTAGCATGGTAATAAATTACAGTGTCACCATCAAGATTGTGGCTCCTGGAAAGAAAGGAGCAGCAGGGCCAGATGAACTCTTTCAGAAAACGGAGAGACTGTTTTCATGCAAATTCCTGGCATCCTGGGGAGCGAGGAACGGCCTCTTTATTATCTAGACTCAGTAGCGATTCAGCAGCCAGAAGCCATTTCCACTGGCTGTTAGAAGCTGGTAGCATTCGGAGAAAGATAACCTTTTAGGCTGAAACTTCTTTTCCTTCTTGGCTGATACGGGCCTTATCTGGAAAAATCACTTTGCTGATTAGGTTGGGGGGAAAGGGTCAGTGTATTTTCAGAGTGCTTTTAAATAGAGACATTCATTCTAAAATGCCTTCTTAATTTAGCACTTAGAGCCACGGCGGATGTCTCAGTCCAGGGCAGTGGACAGGACTAGGGAACAGGAGGAGGGCGTGTCCCATGGGTCCCCCTGAGGGCAGGGCCATCTGTATCTGACCTGTTCACAGAGGGCAAAGCAGAGCCCCTCTCACAAGCAAGCGGGCAAATGCCTCACCAAGCCTGGCCACCCTCGCTGCCAGGGTGGCCCTGCTCCAAGCGGAGAGTCCCAGGGCCCGTCCAGAGGGTGCTTGCTCTGGGATGTGAACTTCAGCTCTCCCTCCATTTCCCTGGGGCCACAGATATACTTGATGGAAACCAAAGAAGCCTGTCACTGCCTTTTTTTCTGTCATTTGGAGATCTTTTGAGCTTTTTAGTTCAGTGTTGGCAAATATTTGCCATATATACCACCTCCCATCCTTTACTCTGGGTAGACATCACTCATCAGTCATGGCACTCTTGCTTGCTGAGCTCAAAGGAACCCTCAGAATCCTCCTTAACCCAGCCGCTAACAATGACCAGAGTTGGTATTCAAGATGAGACCTCACTCAATCTACGACGTATGCTTGTTGGTCTATGGGTTACTTATACGTTACTTACCATAGGGGTTGATTTGTGCCAGTGGTTCTCCATGTTTGGGAACCATACTTGGAAATTGTTGGAAATGTAACTTCCCAAGCCCTATCCCAGAACTGGTAAATTCCAAAGTCTGGGTTATGGCCCTGTGATGTGTGTTTTAACAAGCCTTCCAGGAGGTTCTGGTGCACACTCAAACTTGAATACTGTGGCTCCTGGCCAGTGGTCGTGACTAATGACTGCACATTAGGATTCCCTGAAGCTTGTTAAAACCAACCAATGTGTGAGCACCGCTCTCAGAGATTCTGAATAAATTAACTTCCCCAGTGTGATTCCAATGGGCAAAGCTTGAGAACCGCCAGGTGAGGCTTTCTGGGGATGCCCAGAAGAGGGGTATTGACACTGCCTCCAGCCACCCAGGCTTGGAGTTCCACCTGGTCTGGGGCGTGGCTGGCAGGATTCTCCCTCAGGCACGCCATGCTTCTCCAGCGAGGAGGAGCGATGGTGGCTCCTCCAGCAGCAGTATCCGAGCTGCCTTCCCACTGCTGTCCTCATACCACATCAGTGGCAGTGCCTTGGCGCTGCCCCTTCAGTCCTCACCCCACAGCACTCACTGCTAGGCAAAGGGCAGTCCTTTCCGGCGTAGACTGGCCTGGGTCTGATCGACAGCACTGAGGAAATACTACAGAGCCTCTGTGGTTTGTCTGCTGGATTTTAACCTAAATGTTCAAGGTGTCCCTCACTCCCGAATCCCACTGCCCTCTAATAGTAGTTCGTGGTGGATCTGCCACCTGGGAATTTAACGAGTGGCTGATAAAGTTGTATATACTCATTGCGTTAGTTTCCCAGCGCTGCTATAACAAGTAGCACAAGTTGAGTGGTTTTAAACAACAGGAATTTCTTCTCTCACAGTTCTGGAGGCTAGGAGTCCAAAATCATGGTGTTGGCTGGGTGATGCTCGCTCCTAAGACTCTCAGGAAGAAGCAATTCCATGCCTCTCTCCTAGTTTCTGGTGGTTGTTGTCAATCTTTGGCATTCTTTGGCTTTTAGATGCATTGTGCCAATCTCTGCCCCTGTCTCTGCATATCATTCCCTACTAGGTCTCTCTTTGTCTTCCCCTACCCTTCTTACATGGATGCCAGTCATTGGCACACTCTAATCCAGTATGTCCTCATCTTATTTAATTATATCTTCAAAGGCCAAATTTCCAAATAAGGTCATATTCACTGGTACAGGAGGTTAGAACTTGAACATATCTTTTGGGAGACACAATCCAATACATTTATTTAATGATAATATCTGGGTGGTTTACGTACGTATCATGTTAGATCTTTACAGTCATCCCAACATTTTTTATATATTATAACCCTAATAGAGAGTGGGCATTATGAAATCCAGAACCATTGCATGATGCTCTCAGTCATAAACCTATCACTTCAAGGGGATGCCTCATGCAGCATGATCTAATATATGAACAACTCCATGAGCACCATACTCAATATGCATGGAGGTCTGGACTCATGTAATATGCCCACTGAGACTTTGTCTCACACAGGATGGCAGAGAAGAGTACTGTAGCAATGCCCAGACTCACAGAAGTGTTACCCTTTTGGGCATCTCTAGGGTAAGTAACTAGCCAGGGGAATCTGTCCTTTGTTTAGACTTTGGCCTGGAAAACTCCACAATTGGGTGGGTTCTAGAACCAAAGCTGCAAACGGTGCCTGTGTAATCTCACTGTGGCAAGACAGTGAGCTGGGTGGGTGGCATTGGCTGAGTCTCATCACTGCCATATCCCCATCAAGATGCTGGGCAGAGTGGGTGCTGCAAGGATGCTTGTTGCAGGCTGGCTGAGGCTGAGCAACTAAAGTGCCTCCACCCGTTGGCATCACACCTGCAGGCTGGGGTGGGTGTGGATTATCAGGAAGTAAACCTTGAGATGGCTGTATTAGAATTAATCTGCTACCAGACTTCACTTTGTTTATCAAATTACACACACACACAATCTTTATAGTGTGTCTTATACCTCAGTTAAGGCATGATTATTCTGAAGCAGTGGATTTGAAACTTTTAGAGAATTTCTCAGCTGCACAACCATTCAATGCCAAGCTGTGTGTGGAAGTTCAGTATATGAGGTCATTTGGAACTCAGAGCCCTGATGATGGAAAGGTTCTTCTCCCTCCTCTCCCCTTCTCCCACCCCCATGCCTCAGATTTGGGACACCTCGTCCCTGCCAAATGCAGACCAGAGGACTCCCTTCCTCAGCATCCTGGGGAAGGGAGTCCTCTGGTGCTTGGAGAAGCCACTCCCTGCCCATGTGGATACAGATTCCTTCCCAGTGAGCCTCCCCTGTTTCTCACCCCCTCCCCTCACAAATTCTTTCCTCATGTTCCTTCCCATCCAGCAGTGCAAACCACTCCTCTGTGCCCCTTCCTCCTGCCTGCCCCGGTGAGAGCCAGGACTCTTGGAGCACTTTGCAGTCAGGTGAATGTGTCGGCCTTAGGCCTTCTGGTCCAGATGTCACTTCTAGCAGGAGGACCCTCCTCGCCTGCAGAAACCCTGCCTGCTGCAATATCATCCCACCTCCTTCTCTTCTAGTCCCCTCCATGGGGCTGGTCACCATCCTTTAAATTAATCCTTTCACATAATTGAAGGCAGGTTAAATAGCCATCACCATAATTACCTCTAAGCATCAGAAGAGGAGGCTGGTGATAGAATGTTCGAAAGCTGGGAGGAAAGTTTAAATTCCCATGAAGGAAAGCACCTGTCCCCTGACTTTGGCCTTCCATTGGTTCTGCCTCAGAGGTCAGCATCCCCTGCTCTCCTGGCTGAGTGGGAGAGCTGGTCATGACAAGCTGTCACCTGCCTGTCCGGGGAGGCTCTTCTCGAAGGCTTTGCCACCTGCTGGGATGGGGGGTGGCAGTGACAGGCCCAGCTTCGTGTTCAGTGAGGCCCAGAGGCCCGAGGTGGCAGGAGGGCTGAGGCTCCCTGCCAGTGGGCCTAGCACGGCCACTTTGCATGCGAGAGAGAGCAGTTCAACAGCTGTCACTGACAACCCCTGGGGTCTGCTCCAGACTTGGCAGAGAGGACACCTTCGGACTCCCAAATAGGCTCTTTGAAATTCATCAGAACATCTCTGTCATCCCCTCGCCCCCTCTCTCTGACACAAACATACACACACAAGATAAGCCATAACTGTTTTTTTTTTAACTATTTTTTATTGATTTCAGAAAGGAAGGGAGAGGGAGAGATAGAAACATAAATGATGAGAGAGAATCGTGGATCAGCTGCCTCCTGCACACCTCACACTGGGGATCAAGTCCACAACCTGGGCATGTGCCCTGACCGGGAATCAAACCATGACCTCCTGGTTCATAAGTCAACACTCAACCACTGAGCCATGCCGGCCAGGCAGCCATAACTTTCTTTTATTCATAGACCTACACAGCCAAGTTTTCTCCCTGTCTCTCACTCTCTGACACACATATTGGTCAGTTTTCACATGGAGTCCTCTCTCATCTCCCCCTCCTCCTCCTCCACTTCCTCCTCCTCCTCCACTTCCTCCTCCTCCTCCTCCTCCTCCTCCTCCTCCTCCTCCTCCTCCTCCTCCTCCCCTTCTTCTTCTCCTTCTCCTCCTTCTTCTTCTTCTTCTTCTTCTTCTTCTTCTTCTTCTTCTTCTTCTTCTTCTTCTTCTTCTTCTTCTTCTTCTTCTTCTTCTTTCTCTCTTTCTTAAACACACACACACACACACACACACACACACATCACACTAGTTAAACTCCTGCTCTCTCCTACCTCGCTTAACGCAGGTATTATGAGGGAGCAGAAACCCCTCTCCTCCTCTCCTCTGGTCCAGGTCCTCTCCAGGTGTGGCAACGTCTCCCCTCCCCTAATGGTGACTTACAACATGGGGCCACCAGGCTATGGGACCCTGGCCTCCAAGTGTTTGACAACTCCTGGGTCACTGGATGCATCTTCCACCTTTTTTCCCAGCCAAGGGTGCCATGCAGATAAAAGCAGAAAGCCCATTCCTGTTCTGGGGGTGGTGAGAACAGCGCGCCCGAGCCTGCTCTCAGGCATTTGCCATGTTGCTGGTGGCTGGCATTTGCGCTGAGGACATCTCCCACCACAGAAGCCTTCCATGGCCCTTCTGCAGGGAGCTGGGCGTGTGCCTGGGGAGGCCCAGCAGGTCACCTTCCTTCCTCCCAGACCCGGGGTAGGAGTCCAGATAAAAATACACTTTGCTGTTTGCTCCTTCTCTCTCCCTCATCTCAGCTTAGCCTCTTAGACATTTTTAATGTATTTTAGCTAAAGTCCAACATGTATCTCTGGTGGTTTGAACAGATCGTGAGAACGGTCAGAATAAAAATAGCCTCTTCAGCCGAAGCCCGAGGCTGAGGAGTGGGGAGCCAGGGAGCGGCAGGTTTCGTGTATTATGGAGGCGGAGTCCAGGCATCACAAAAGGGCCGTGGGAGTGAGATCCTGGTAGTCGCATGAAGCATCGAATTTGAGGAGCATATTTTTCTAGTGAATGATGTGTTTTGGAGGCCAGCCTCTCGAAGTGCCCCCACTTTACCCCTCTGAGTGGCATCGGTGACCTGCAGAGGGAGCCCTGCTCTCTGCTCACCTCCCTCACTTCCCCTTCGGAAACCATGCTTCCCCATCCTGCTGCCTGGCAGTCAGCACCTCTCTCACCTCCAGCACCTGCACCTGCACCTCTGCCGGGACTTCCCTCCTCTCCTCTCTTTGCCTGATTCATCTCTCCTCCTCCTCCAGGACTGAGGATAGTGAAGTAATAGTTAACGTGCATAGCACTTGCCCTCTACCCCAGGCCCATCCCAAGCACTGTATGGATGGTGACCCACTTAATCCTCAAAGCAACCTGACTATGTATGTAGGTGCAATCAGCACCCCCATATTGTCAATGAGAAACCGAGGCACAGAGAGGTTGGGTAACTTGTTCCAGGTTACACAGGCAGAATGGGGCAGTACTGGTATCCTCGCTTGACCAGAGGTTCCAGGAAACTGCCCCTCTGCCTGCTCCTGGCTACCGTTCCTGCCCCTCTTCTGTGTTAGGGAGTCTCCTCTGGTTCTCAGAACACCCTGTATCCCCCTCGGCCTCACCTTCATCACTTTTCATCTTGTTAACCATACATTTTAAGTGTCTGGTGCTTTGTGTCTGTCTCCCCATCCCCTGTGCAGCCTGAGGGCAGGGCCCTTGGCCGCTCATCTCTGGCAGCAGCTTCTCAGAAAGGGCCTGGCACAAAGCAGTGCTCATTGGCTAGTGATTGATGGGCCGCATGAATGGGTATCATCTCTTCAGTAAACACAATAGGCCAAGGTCTGGCAGACAAACCGAGGGCCAAGCAGAGAACCATGTCGGAACTTTGAGGGTGGAGTTGCTGGCAAGGAGGAGGAGACGTGAACCTCGGACACATAAACCTAGGGCCTGGGGTAGAAGGCAAGTGCTATGCACGTAGGTGGGCCCTTTAGCAAAGTGGACCTCCAGCCTCTGATGCCGACTCCCACACAGGGCAGGGAAGACAGCAGGCGTCTACAGGGACCTCGGCTCAGGGTTGTCTGCAGGCTGCAGAGCGAGAAAAACCTCACCTCCCTTTTTCGTTTGTTTTACTTCCTCCTGACCCAAATTTTGTGGCCCATCTAGTAAGTTGCATGTCGGATGGAATTTCATGTTGTAGTGCTCTCTCCTCCCACCCAACGGTGACATGAGAATCAGTATGCAGGGAATTAGGGGGCAAGCAAGTTTGAGTACCAGCCGTCACCTCACATGCGGTGCACCCACGCCTGCTGTGAGACCAGCAGAGGCCACGCATTTTGAACACATACGCTTCCCATAGGACTGAGAGTGTTACTGTTTGCAAAGCCTGCATGCCTCTGTTCTCTGTTTGCTCTCCCTATCACCTGCTTGAGCGCCTTGGGTGCAGTAACGGAGGCCTGCCCATGGGGCTCGGACTCTCCTGGCCGTCCTAATTCAGGACATATGAGAGTGGGGCAAAGAGTGGGAGAGTGGAAAGACATGTGTGCTGCTTATTTTCATCTGCCTTCAACTGAAAACCCGATGTTTGGGTTGACCAGGCTTTTCCTTCTTCCAGGGAGGGAAGATCCCCGTGAGATGGACGGCCCCGGAGGCCATCGCCTACCGCAAGTTCACGTCTGCCAGTGACGTCTGGAGCTACGGGATTGTCATGTGGGAAGTCATGTCATTTGGAGAGAGACCCTACTGGGATATGTCCAACCAAGACGTAAGTGTCAGCAGCACCTGATTGCTACAGACCTCCATCCAAGGGATCCCACAGGCAGTGGCAGCCAAGCCCTCCTAACTGTTCTCAGCTCCAGATCATAACCTGAACTGGAGGCATTCAGGGCGGGGGATCCAGGGACCTCTTTGCACCAATGTTTGAAGCAAAGAGCCCATCATGTAGGTGTGAAGGCCCAATGATCCCAAACCACGTAAAGGTGCCCAGGCCAACCTAGGAGACAGTGGCTGGTTCTCATGGCTGTGGACCATGAATAGATCAGACCCACAACAAAGCAGGAACGTCTACTGTGCTTCAAAGCACCCAGCCTGTGTTCTCCTTTCACCATGGGAGGTAGAGGGGAAGCAGCTCTGCCTCTGAGGCCCTCACCTCTCAGCTTCAGAGAATCCATTTTTCCTGAGAATCCATTCTGCTAGGAGCCCGTGTCACCTATCAGTGAAGGAGGAACTGAGCACGCTTCCCAGAGCTGGTCAGATTCAGACAGGCATCGGGAGTGGGTCCTGTCTGTGTGAAGGTCATCCCTTGGGCTGCCCTCAAGGGACAAGGTTGGGAAGGAAAGAGGAGGGTCATCTGAGATGCTTTAGGTAGAGACATTGGGGGTGGTCCAGATGGGAGCCTTTGCTCCACAATTACTAAAAGTTTGGAAACCTTTTGAGGATGATTCACTTTGATAGAAAACAGTAATCTAAAGTCCTACCCAGATTTCCACACTGTCTGTGACCCTGGGCTATACCCAGGACCCACTCCCCCTTTGCATTTTTTTTAAATATATTTTTTTAATTTTTTTATAGAGAGGAAGGGAGAGGGATAGAGAGTTAGAAACATCAGTGAGAGAGAAACATTGATCAGCTGCCTCCTGCACACCCCCTACTGGGGATGTGCCCAAAACCAAGGTACATGCCCTTGACTGGAATCGAACCTGGGACCCTTCA
The DNA here is from genome assembly GCF_963259705.1 of Myotis daubentonii. Classification (NCBI taxonomy): domain Eukaryota; kingdom Metazoa; phylum Chordata; class Mammalia; order Chiroptera; family Vespertilionidae; genus Myotis; species Myotis daubentonii. The sequence goes on along the minus strand of NC_081853.1, from coordinate 31,739,896 downwards.
GTCCACAGGCTGATGCTCTATCCACTGAGCCACACCCAAACCGGTCAGGGCCCCCTTTGCATTTTGAGTGCATATGCTTCCCTTAGAAGTGAAAGGATCACTGTTTGTAAAGCCTGCATACCTCTGTTCTCTGCTTGCTCTCCCTATCACCCAGGGTTGGGGTGTGAGGAGGCAGTTATCTTCCTCAACTCACCAGCAAAAAAAGTCAGGGTTGTTCTCAATTCAGGTAACCAGATGGGGCACCCAGCCCCACCTGGAGCACCTCTGTGGGTGGGTGGGCTCTGGGGCTGGTAAAATGAGAGGCCTGCACTCAGCCAGCCCTCTATCCAGCAGAGCCTCAGAGCCAGGGCAGGTTGCGGTGAAGACTGGGAGCCCAGGAAACATTATCCAGTGAGACCAAAGAGGAGTTGGGTGCTGCTATGACCGTGCTCCCCACTCCCATGGGTAGAGTAGCTTCAGCCCAGAGCCAGTGACATGGCTGCATCCTTAACCAGGTCCCAGTGCCAACCATGTGTGGCATCTGGGCCCTCTATTATCTGTGATTATCCACGCTTCGCCTCTGCTCCTGCAGCATGTCGAATCAGTAAGTATCAGAATTAATGCCGAGGCTGCTTCATGGAATCAGTTGCACCCCAGTTTCCCCCACGACATCAGCTAGATGAATAATAAGTGTTAGCCAGAAAAAGCAGACCCATTTTGTCCTGCCCAGTGACGTTAATCCGATTAAGAACAATTCAGCACACATAGAATGGATTATGAAACTATCTGACAGGCAAGATTTGACATTCAAGATATTCTCAGCAAATGCACTCACCTATGCTGAAAACAAATGGAATTTCTGATATTAGACTTCCAGAATTTCCAAATCATTTATTCAACAAACACTCATTGCATGCTAAGTGTGACAAAGCATTGTGTTTGCCGTTCTATTCGGGGGGGGGGGGGGGCGCGTTGGCACATACATAGATAGGGTTGGGGGGACATTTGGGTGGGGAAGCTTCCCATATATTTGACGCTTGAGCTGGCCTCAAAGGGAATAAGGACATCTGCAAAGTAACCGTTTATTCTAATTTTGTTGTATTTCTCCGGAAAAAAAAGCTCCTAAGCATTGTCCCAAGTGCCATTCTGCTCTCTGTGGAAGGTGGGAGGTGACCTGTGCCCATTCAGAAAACATCTTAGGCCTGCGAGGGAGCCAGGAGGGGCTCCCAGCAATTTGGCTGCAGCCCCACTCATCAGAAACCACCGAGGTGGTGGCAGTAACAGATTTTCCAGATGACAATTGAAGGGCTTTAAGAAAGAGAATTGCAGAGGCAAGTCGGAGTGCTGGTAATTGGGCTTCCGGAGCCCAGGAAGGTCTTTGAACATGTACAGAGAGTTTGTCAGCCAGAGAGGGAACTTGGAAGTTCTGCTGCTTGGATCTGATTGACAGAGATAATGAGAGTGGCAGTGTCTGTGGAGAGAAGCTGCTGTTTTATTGAAACATCAGAGCTTACCTTAACCCCTTCTGCCCTGGTTCCTCCACTACCCTGAGCTCCTCCACTTCTCTCTCCAGGTACCGCCCACTGCCCAACTCACTTATGGGAAATGCACATCTGGGGGCAGTCTGGAGCCTCCACTGAGGACTCCAGGGCAGCGAAGGCTCTGCTCATTTCCCAGAGGAGTTGCCAGTCACTTCGGCAGGTGCCCACGGCGCCTGGGATCACACCACATACTCCTGTCCCCACCCAACCCCCAGACCTGCCACCTCTGGGTGTAGGCAAACAAAGGCAGCTGCTCTCCCCTCCCTGCCCCTTTAGCGCCTTGGCTTACACTGACCTGCAGGATGGCCCAAACCGTTGCTGCAGACCATTCAAAATGAGGCGCAGCCTGCTTAAGTGACAGCTGCCTAGACTGGTTCTCTCCTGGCCCACACCCTCACGCTCCTCCTCTCTAGAAACACCATCTGATCTCATTCTAATCTCCAATCTTTTCAGCATCCACTCATCTCATCCTCTTGTAGACCAAGGGGAGGAGCCCAGGACTCACTCCAGTTTCCAGTGTTGCTCAGTACTCTATGCCTCACTCCGGGGCCACGCTTTCCACACAATTCAAACGTGGTCACTGGTGTGAAGCCATCCAATGGCCAGGTGTTTCTATGTCTCCTCCCTGTTTCCACACCTGCTAGCGAGGCAGCTATGACAGAGATTGATCACAAAGCCCCATTAGAGGCCTGGACTTGATGTTTTAATTTTATTCTAAGTTACATGCACTCAGAAGATTTGGAAAACATCCAGATCCTTAAAATGGGAATCAAATTCTCCAAAGGCATAGCACTTCAATGAAAGATTCGAGGAGACAAATGCTATCCACACATGAGTTAATGACCTAGGGTAGTTTTTCTTTGGGGGTTGGAGGGTAAAGGCATTTTCTTTTTTGCCATAAGTACAAGAAGCATCAATGCTCCCAGAGTAATAACAATGTAATTATCTAGAAGAGCAAATGGAATCAAGTCACATTTTGCAAACATGAGCATAAAAGGGGGTTCACATGCCGTCTTTCTGGACCTCCCAATGTCTAGCAGCAGGTCAGTGACCCTCTTTGCAGAGATGACATCTACTGGGATGGGCCTGGCACAAAGCACGGCCTCCATGTAATACAGGGATCCTTTCTACTGCGGAGCTCCGTATACACCACCTCACTGAGTCATTTCATCTCTAACAACCCTTCCTGTGCAGTTTCAGGTCATGTGACTTTGCCAGGTGTCTGACACTAGTAAGAAACGGAACAAGGATTTGAACCCAGGCCTCCAAGGTCTGTGCCCTTAATCATATTGCCCTCCCCTCACCAACACAACACCTGCACCTGCTTTCCTGGCAGACCTGCAACGGCTCTTTGATTTCTTCTTAAAAAGAAAGAGCCCAACAGAGGAAACATAAAAGCAAAGGCCAGGACAGTCTTCCCAAAACCCCATGAGGTAGCCTGCAGAGGAGACAAGGGGAAAACAGCTAAGCTGCCTTCAGCCTGCAGCTCCGGCAGGAGAGTCAGTGCCTACGTGGGGTCCAGTCTCTCGATGCTCCACCAGGAGCGCTTGGCCGGCTGCTCACACCATGGAGCTGTGCCTCTGCACACGGGTCCTGACTCCACTGCTCCTTCCTTTTAAAGGCAGACGGGAGAGTAATCTTGTCAGTGTGGAAAATTAGGATTTGGGGCTCTGGCATGAAATAATTTGAGCAGAGATACCAGCTGTTTAAGGGAACATGAGCTGCCCTGAAGTGGATGATTTGGGGAGGGGGGTGGGGGGGGGACTAGCCTTGTGAGATGTTGAATTTAGAGACTAGCCCCTCCTGCTGTCCCCACCTAGCTTGTGCTTAGGCAACCCAGAGCTTGCGGGACGATTCCGTGGGGAATCCCACTGGCTCCACAGTGAGGAGGGCCTCTGTGACAGGGTCCCTCAATCTGGCTGCTGTCTGAAAGGAGCTGGCGAAGGGTGCTGGTGTCTGAGCCTGGCTGATGGGAACGCTGCCCGGCAGTTCATCCTCACGGACTACTTGGTTTAGCCCAGTACCCCTGCTTCTGGCTATGAGGACTTCAAACAGCTCCCAGGCCGAGGTTACAATGGCAGCCCCACGGAGGCCTGGGAAAAGTGGGCTTCAGGTTATCCAGGCACCAAATCAGACACTCCTGGGATTTAGTCCCAGCCCTATCATGCCATCAAGCTGCGTGCCCTCAAGCAACTCACCTCACCAGGTTTGCCTCCATTTCCTCCTGGGGAAAATGGGGCTACAGTGACTTCTTATGAAGATGCCAGGTAATTCAATTGACAGTAGTTTGGCAAAGAAAAATTTGGTGGTGATGAAACATAATTTAAAAGTGAATGTTCCCATTTAAAAAAAAAAAAGTAAATGTTTCCAATCACTAAATTTTATGTAGTGATAATATTGGCATGGTTTATATGCTTGTTTGTTTTCTGCCATATTGAATACAAGGAAAAATACACCTTGATTATGTCTAATGACTTCAGGTTATCATATTATCTCATGCCCCATCTCATGTCTGATAGATACACTATGCATAAAATTTGTAAAAATAGAAACTGATTGACAATATTCACTTTCTGACCAATTCACATCCCCAAGCATAATCAGTCAAAATGAACCTGACATTATTTAGAGGCAAAAACACATGAAAATCACTGAACCCCAAATTATTTCCTTTGTTGTTTAAGATGCTTTAACTGTTTATTTTAATATAAAATCAATGCATAATTATTACAGAAAATAACAAGCAAAAAGAAAAGCACAAAGAGCACTCATGTTGCTATCTGCCCAGAGGCAACCACCATTAACTCTGTGGTATATATCTTTCCAAGGTCTTTTCTATGCGTGTGTATAATTATTGTTTTTTTGTTTGGTTTTAGTTTTTTACAAAAGCAAGATTATGCCATGTCTGCAGTTATGCAGCCTGTTCTTTTGCCTAATATTATACTAAGAGTATATTTCCATTTAAATAGGTACATTTTTGCAACATCACTGGAAGGCCTGCATTGAATTCCAGACTTTCCATTGTGTTATATCATAATAAATCCGTAGGTGTAGCACTGGGTCATTTACAATTATTTTTTTTTTCTATTACAAAAAGCACAGGCCAGACACAATTGATTTAAATGAATTGGAATTAAGAAGTAAAGGGTGAAAAACAATTACTATAACCTGAACAACAGACAAAAGTACATGAAGATCCTAAAACCTTTACAAAATTATCCTCTGGAGTCTGCAAAACCTGATTGGAGATATTGATTGTGGACCACCTTGTTAATTGACCATTTTTATTGTCCTGAACCAATTTGTTTAACCAAATCCTTCAACCCAATCCCAGTTGCTGCCTCTTGAAAATGAAGGCAAATGATCAGAAAGCCCCTTGCATGGAGTCAGGGCTCCATCAAGTCCTGATTCCTTCCTTCCAGTTCTTTGCTTAACAGTGAAAGGAAGAGGCCACCACAAGTTTTGGTGGTGTCTGTTATAAATAGTGGGTTTACTGGGTTTCCCATGTGCCATTGTTTCATTTGCCCTGGCGCCACTAGCTGCCAGCAAGGCAGAATTGGGTCAGTATCCTCTTAAAAAGAGAAGTTCATGCCAATTAACCAGATTATTCTTCAATAAACAGTTACCGAGATCTAGTGTGCATCTGGCTCAGCACTGGTGCTAGGGATACAAAGGGACAATTAAGATGTGGTCCCAGCTTTCTAGGAGCCCACAGTCTAGGGAGAAAAGCCAAGTACACATCACATCTTATTATGGTAGGAAGTACATGAGCATAGAATGAGGGCACCTGGGTCAGGCAGGCTCCATCCTTGGGGGTTAATTTGTGAATGACTGGCTGATGGCTCATCACCCAATCATACCTGTTCTCATGTGTGTCCCTGCAGGTCATCAATGCCATTGAGCAGGACTACCGGCTGCCCCCGCCCATGGACTGCCCAGCTGCTCTACACCAGCTCATGCTGGACTGTTGGCAGAAGGACCGTAATAGCCGGCCCCGCTTTGCTGAGATTGTCAACACCCTGGACAAGATGATCCGGAACCCAGCAAGTCTCAAGACTGTGGCAACCATCACCGCCGTGTGAGTCTAGGGGTTACTAGGTGTGCGTGGTCAGGGGCAAGGCCAGTAGCAACACTGCTAGCCTTTTGGTCCATTAAGAGCAAAGGTAGGGTGATTGAGCTTATCCACTAATCGGAGAAGTTCCAAAATTGTTCTCTCCCTTTTTCTCTTGGTTCTCTCTAAAATATTCCCTGCCTCCAGCATAGGCTAGACCTGTGGTCGGCAAACTGCGGTTCACGAGCCACATGCGGCTCTTTGGCCCCTTGAGTATGGCTCTTCCTAAGCCTTAGGAGTACCCTAATTAAGTTAATAACAATGTACCTACCTAGATAGTTTAAGTTTAAAAAATTTGGCTCTCAAAAGAAATTTCAATCGTTGTACTGTTGATATTTGGCTCTGTTGACTAATGAGTTTGCCGATCGACCATGGCTAGACCAAGCATGTCAGACTCAAAGGCTAACACGGGCCAAATAAGCAAGGTTTAAGTTTATGTGGGCCACAAAAAAAACAAAAGTTTCGATTTTCATAGGAACATAGGTTTATTTCGATAGAGACATGCTGAATACAAAGGGCTGAAATAAATGAGTAATCGTTAAGATAATAGAACATTTTAATAAAAATTAATATTTTCTCTTGAACATTAACTTACCAGACACTGAATAACTACACAAATTAATAAGCGTAATGCAAATAAACCTATTTTTATTGTTCTCTGAAAGTGAAATATTTCCTGTTGCGCACACCAAACAAGTCAGTACAAGACTAATGACATGGCAATCGGCTGCTAAAATATTCACTGCTAGTATTAGTGGAGAGAAATGGTGTGCCTGCGCGTAAGATGCGTAAGGGAAATGAATGCCACACGATTATAGTAATCAGTCATAATAACGAACATTGTAGTTCGTTATTAATAATTATGTATAACAGGATATTATAAAAATTAAGTCACAAAATTTTTATTAAAACGTTTCTTACATACCATTATACTGGCTGGGCCGCAAAAATATTCATTGTGGGCTGCGAGTTTGACATGCTTGCTGTGTAGACAGATGTTAAGAAACCTGTCTAGGTCCCTACCTCCCATTGGCTTTAGATGGGCTGGGCACTGGGTTCTCTAACAGTTGAGCATATCTGATCTGCTTGGTGTGAGGCCCCACTTCTGGGCCATCCTGTTTCCAGAAGGCATCCTTTCTGTTAACCATACCAGTCTGTTAGGCAGGTGGAGCTGCAGACCTGGAACCTTGGCCAACCTATTAGCAAGCAAAGGCCCTGATTGTGAGGGGACAAAGATACAAAGCAATGGGATTTGTTATGAGCAAATGAATAGAATAACTGCCAGCAACTATCAGTTGTACAATTTGCAGGGATAACTCATTTATTATTCCTTTTAACCAAAGTTCATTGAGTTAAGCACTGTGTCCATTGCTGGCACTACAGAATGACTAAGGTTGACATGGTCCCCGCCCTCGTGGAACTTTGAGTCATTTAAATAATCACCCAAAGATCAGTGTGGCAGGGAGGTAGGTGCCTGATGCTTGGAGAACATCTACCTTCCTCTGTTGTCAGGATGCATTAACAGAGTGAAAGGAATATGGGAGTAGAGGGGCCAGGGTACAGCATGTGCAAAGGCCCGAGGGTGGAAAGGACAGGGCTAGTGTGTAGAGTACAGTTTGTGAGGGGGCAGGTTGGTGGCTAATGCTGGTGAGGTGGGCGAGGGCCAGACACTCAGAGTCTTTAGGTCCTGCTAAGAATTCTGGGCTTGATTTTCAGATTAATGAGCATCACTTAAAGCAGAGGTCGCCAACTGGTGGTCCGTGAGGTCCGAAAGGTTGGCGACCACTGCCTTGGAGGGTTTGACTTGAATCAGGAACAGGTGAGGGTTATTGACATAATCACATCTGCATTTGTAAGAGAGAGCATCAGGCAACAGTGTGGAACTTAGGTTGAGGGGAACAAGCATGCACGAAGAAAGAGCACTACAGTAATCATGACAGAGAAGGTAGGGTCTTAAGTCAGGGGAATGGTGTGGAAAGAAGTGGATGAGTTTGAACAATTTTGAAGGTCAAATCTTTGACTTGGTAAAGGATTGGGCATTGGTGCTGAAGATGTGTCAAGAAGGCACCCTGGTTTCCAGATTGGGTACCTGGGTGTCTGCTTTGAGAATGTGCCAGGGAAGATCAGTGGTGGGCCCTTCTTTTCCATTTATTTCAATTAGCTGAGGACAAAACCAGAAAGCCAAATGTTAACAATAGATTTGGGGAGGTGGCAGTGAACTGTATATATTTTTAAAAGCTCTTAGATTTCAGTTTACAAGAGAGTCCTGAGCCTTCCCTTCCCTTTATACTGCATGCTGGTCAATCAGCCTGTCTGGGCTGACTGATGTGTGGCAGTGCCCAGAGGCAGAGGGACTAGCCACCTGGCCCTGAGAAGCCATGTCAACTCAGGAACCTGGAAGGAAGGGTCAGCACAGGGCTCCACTGTCAAGCATGTGCCGCCCCACGTGGAGTCTGCCATTGCCCGGAGCGTGGCTCTCCGCACACTGCTGCAGCTGTGAAGTCACCTGCTCCTCTCTGTCTCACAGGCCTTCCCAGCCCCTGCTAGACCGCTCTATCCCAGACTTCACGGCCTTTACCACCGTGGATGACTGGCTCAGTGCCATCAAAATGGTTCAGTACAGGGACAGCTTCCTCACCGCCGGCTTCACCTCCCTCCAGCTGGTCACCCAGATGACATCAGAGTAAGTGATGAGAATCGTCTCTGTCCAGTCTGTGGGTGGGGGTCAAGGTTCCTTCCCTGCCATTGTCCTTGGTACCAGTCCTAACTTCTGGCTTCAGCTCCAGATCTCCTCTCTGAATGGAACCAGGCCTGGTGGGGGCACACCTTGGAAAAAAAAGGAGGCAAGGCTGAAGGTGGGGTGGTGAGACTGAGATGGTTCTAGGCCCCAAATGAGAGTTATTCAGTCATTGCCATATGTTATTTACCTAATCACCAAGAGTCGCTCCTCCCTTTAAGTTTTTAAACTCAGCCTATCAAAGGGAGCATCCAGATGGAAAGAACACAGCCAGCCAGCACTTTACCAACATAGCAGGCAGAGGCACGGCCCTGACGCAGCAACAGCTGCAGATGTGGGGGGGCTTGTTCGTACCTACATAGCACTTGTAAATAAGCATACATTTCCACCCCCACAAATCACTAACCAGTCTGCAGCGCCCAAAGGACTCTGGAGGGATACAGAACCCAACATTATTCAGATAAAATGAGAGCCAGAAAGGGTCTTAAAGATCCATGCAGTCCATCATTTCACCAGGAATGTTCTGAGTAGCACCTGTTCTGGGAAATGCTAATAGGTTCTCCTTGGAAAAAAGGTCCCCCGGTCAAATAAATTTGGGAAATGCCGCACACTTTATCACTCTCTTGGCGATTCAGGACACATATTAGCACTGTAAAGGCCATGAGAAATCCTGAAATAAAGAAACCCATTTAAAATTATTCAACACCATGGAGCCACATTTTTGAGAGGCAGGGTTTGTGGAACTGTAGTTTGAGAAATATTTATGTAGTTCCACCCCTTTCATTCAGCAGGTTCAGAAAGTGGGTGAAATCAGTTCCTGAAGATTCTAGCTCATGAGTGGCAGAGCGGGCCTAATGCCTGTGTTCCTGACTGCCAGCTCCATATCCTTCTCCCAGTCCATCCCAGGGCCACAGCAGCACCCATACTTTGCTGCACACTAGAATCACCTGGGACTCTTTAAAGGGACTGATACCTGATATTGTAACTTCATTGGGATTTTAAAAACTGTCCAAGTGATTCTATAATGCAGTCAAGATTCTATAATGCACTGAACTAAAGTTGGTCTAAAGTCGGTCAAATTTTGAATACACACCCATGCACACACACACATAACCCAGAGGGGACCTCACTGGCTGCCCAGACTAAAACGTGTGCTGACAGCACTGGTTTTGGTGGTCTGTAACACACATTTTCCATGGTAGAGGATCGATCAGTCCACAAGCAGCTGGAAACATTTACTGATCACCTGTTTTGTGTTGGGCACAGAGGTCGTTGTGGGGCTACCCTCCTAGGGCAGGCCAGTGGCCGAGTCCCATGGGAGGGAGTGGTCACCTACGCCCAGCAATTGAGCCCCAGAGCGACGGCTTCTGAATACTCGGCCTCGGTCCCCCACTCCTGCTTTGCAGTCCATCTTCCTGGAGTCCAGCTCCACCTCTCTGAGGTTCATTCTTGCCAGAAATGATGGCCCCTCCACTTCCTCCAGGAAGGTGACTTGAATGAGCATCTAGTCTTGGATCCACTAAACTTCAGACTTCATTTTTTAAACCTGGGTTCATTTCCTGCTGATGCCTAAAAAAGATGGTCCCTGACATAATGAATTATTGTCAGACACCAAAAATAAAACAGAAGCATTGACTGGTGAAAAACCAGCTTCCCAATCTCACAGAATTAAAGTGGATGGCGCAGATGATTGGGGGCCTGGGTGCAGGGACCGAAGTGGGTGTTCATGAAGACGAGGCTACTCCTGCTTCCCCTAGATGAGAATGAGGGCAGTCATCACCTGATCACCTACAAACAGAAGGAATCAAGGGGAATGATTTCCCGAGTCCGAGAATAGCCACCATGAAAAGAACAAAGGAAAGTGAAACCTAAAATTAAGGAATTTAATTTAGTTCAGAGTAAAAATGTCCACACACTATTGCAGCAATTTAGTTTATCTTCTGGGAGATAGAAGATGGAAAAAGAATATGAGCAACTAAATAAATAGGTTGCGGGACAATTTGTGAATTTAAAATTCAAGTACACCTCCCAAACATGTTACATGTTTGCTAAAAAGACACGGGCAATTTAATCATCTAAACCTGCTGCAGCCTGTGGGGCACTGACCACCTGCTGAAAGGAGGGGGATCAGGAAAGCAGCGGCACAGTGGGTGGAGGTCCAGCACAGGGTCCTCCTCGGGGGTCAAGTGCCCAGTGTACAAAGTGAGCTGCTGTGCTGGAGACCCAGAGCTTTGGGGGGAGTACAGGTAGCACCTTAGAAGAGTTTGAGAGCAGCCCAGCAGGGTAGCTGAGGCCCAGTGGTCTTGAATTTGAACCCCAGCTCCCTGAATGCTCCCCCACTGTGTGATCTAGAGCATGTTACTTAACTTCTCTGAGCCATAGTTGCCTTGTCTATAAATATGTCTATAATAGTGCCCATCTCATTGGTTTGTGGCAAGTGGAATAGCACATGCAAAGCACTTGGCCTACTGCCTATTTCCTTCCCTACAGGATGCACAGGAGAAATGATTGCTCTTAAAGTATTATCATTGAATTTAAATGGTTTGTCGATTTTTACAAAATGCTTCCATAGGTATGAATGAGTTAGTATATGACACTTGAAAAGTACTCAAGCACTGTCATGTTATTATTATTAAGGAAAGAAGCATGGGTCTCCCCAAAGTCAAATATAAGCCATGAACTTGTTCATATTAAGACTCATAGCTCAAAGATTATTCCATACCAAATCCCTATCCTAAACATAGTCTTTGGATTCCTGCTTGGACAGATATTTGAAAGTTAAACCTTTGAGATCACCCTTCTTAAAAATGTATGATATTAAAATTCAAACAGAGGCACAAAATGGAAACTGGGAGGGGGGGGGATCAGAAAACCAAGCAAGCCCCACATCCTTTCAGTCACAGCAGGTGATCACTAATTTAGCCAGAAAGCCACAGAATACCTGAAGCCCCATACAACATGTGCTGGGGGTATTGAAAACAAAACAAAACAAAACAAAACAAAAAACAGAGGAAACTTCTAGTTTACCTAGAGTCATGGACACAATGAAGGGGCTGCTCCAGATCCTTCCAGGATTATCCAAATTGGAGGGAGCATTGGAGACAAGGTCTACTCCATGGAGAGAGTGAAGTTCAGTAAGGAAATATCCAGGTAGGCATTTGCTAAAGACTCTTAAACTTGGGATACTTGGATTTTAAACATTTTCACTTACTTACCCAACTTCTTGGATCTTCAACACTTTTATTTGCTTTCTATGATGGATTTTGATCTCTGAAAAGCTGCTGTAACATTAAAGTGCCTTCTTTTGTGTTTTCCCCTCCTAGAGACCTCCTGAGAATAGGGGTCACCTTGGCAGGTCACCAGAAGAAGATCCTGAACAGCATTCATTCTATGAGGGTCCAGATGAGTCAGTCACCAACGGCAATGGCATGAGAACTCTCATTTTCTGGGGGAAGGAGAGGAAGAAAAAGGACCAGACTCAAGGGGGAGCCAGAGGTTGAACACTGTGGAATGTTCTGGAGAGATTGGCTTCTCCATTGAGAAATGTGTCACATATGTGAAGAAAAAACTGGACCTGCTCCTCATAGTCAACCTTCATTTCTCAGTGACAGAAGCATGTTTATGATGCCGTGGGAAACGAAATAGATAATAAAAATATGAAGAGGTGATGTTCAGCAGAAGTGAAGATACAAGAATATGCATCAGGGTTTCAAGAGTGAACTCAGCTCCCCCCTCAGTGGGCTGGAGTCATCTGTCCACAGGAAGGAAGGGAAGGAGGTGGAGGGAAGAAACAGAGCAGCGTTCCATTTTCTTCCTCGCCAATGACATTCTTTTCTTTTCTCCTTCTGTACTCCTCCCCAAGAGTCCTCTCCCTTCTCCCACATCCATTTCCCTTTGCTCACGACTCATGTAGGGAAGTTTCTTCAAACCAACCCCAGCTCCTGAGTCTCCAGATGTCGTTCTGTCAGTTGCCAAAGGACTTTGCTGACCACTGCATGGGGGATCCGACCAATTCAATTAATGTCTTCATATTGAAGAAGAGATGTACCTTCAATTGAAAACCTTGTTTTTCTTTTGTTTGCATTTTCTGCAAAAAGGAAAAAGAAACCACAAATTGGAAAAGAAAAAAAAAGAAAACCTGTTTCCATGTGTGCATGAGCACACATATGTACGTCTGTGTTCTAAGATGACTGTGCTTGTTCGTAACAGATGCAAACAAAGATCTAGGAAGTCTTGGCCTGGAAAATTCGAAGGGGCAGGAACGTATTGTTGGTTTTGGTTTTCTGATTGGCCCAGGTGGCCTATTGGCTCAATGGGGAGAGGGTAGGAAGAAAAATAAAATGAAATTGGGGGAAAACTCTCAAGAGCTTGCAAATTCAGACAGGAAACAGGTGAGTGGTTTGAATTGGATGCAGTGTGGGCCATTCTAGAATGATACTGACTGATTAATTATTCTTGGTAACATCTGAAGAGAAGGAGAAGGAAAGTGTGTCTGGAGAATGTTCTTCCACATCCTGGAATCTGCAATTTAAGAGGTGGCAAGGGAGGAGTCTTCTTACCTTACCCATGGACTGGCTTAAGCCGTATGGCATCCGAGGAATGTTTCAAGTGTGTCTGTGTCTCTCTGCATTCCTTCTGTACCTCATTGTTCGATTCACTTTTGTAAATTCCACCTAACATTTAAATATTTTTAATTTCTCCTTTTACCTTAATCTCCTTGCTAATTTTATCTGTCTAATTAAAATGAGCAGAAGCATGTCTGGGTTTACATAGAATGGTGTCAGAGCATGTGTTCCTGGACCCCACGGGGTCTGTGCCCAAGTGATGGGAGAATCCTTAACAAACATTTTTCTTCCCCCTAATGGAAGGGAGGGTACACATCTGGATCCTGTGACTCCTGAGAAGCAGAATCTATTGAAATCAGTCTCAAGGTTGTGACCCAAAGGAAGAACCAAATAAATATGCAGCTCTGAAGTCTCAAACATGCACCTTTAAGAAGTCACTGGGAAATAAACATAAACAATCACCAGTAAGACATGATCAGCCCTGCTTTCAGTTCACACACTGCATTTGAGAAGTTCACATCCAGGCCAATTTAGGAAGAGCCACTAAAGACTATTGTGGTGTGTCTGGGCACATGCATTTGGAGGGGAGGGTTGTGAGGCAATTAAGAGGACTATAGTTCTCACGTAGGTTAATATATACTTAAGGTGAGATAAGCCTTCTTCCCTAGTTCTAGGTAACTTTGAACTTGGGGAGATCCTTACCTTCTGAAGCCCCTTTAAGGAGGCTCATAGGCCTAGGGGTACAGGTCCAAAGCAGGGCAGCCCCTTCTTAAAGCATCACCCTTGTGTTTAACCCCCAGGGGACAGGAGGAGATGGTCAAAACAGTCTCAGAAGATTCACATATGGTTGCAAGGGGTCCCCGATCCAGCCACATAGTGTGTAAAAAAGACAATTTCCCCTAAGTAATAGCTTGCCAATTCTATGCACAGTTTGCTAATTACCCCCAAAGACCTCAATCCGTGAAATGTCTTACAAGTCTAGGCAGTTCAACTAATCTACTCTCAATTTTCCACAGGAATGAATTTTAATTTATCACCAAATTTCTCAGGCAGCCTCCTCAACCCAAGATCCTCATTGAGCCTCCACTAATGCCAGCTCACCTCTGGCTGCAGACAAAGTAAGGTCAAGGTGAAGGTCATGCCACATCCTTTGGTTTCATTTCACCATAAAACCCCACAAAAGAGAGAAAGAACCCAAAGTGCACAAGGGGAAAGCATGAAGGGTTGGCAGAGCCAAGACCAGGGCCTCCAAGCATAGCTCTTAATGGGAGGGGCAGGACAAATCTCTTGACATCCCCCCAACACCCCCAGGTAGGTGCCAAGCACGGCTTCACATGCTAGGCTTCCCCAACCCCACACCCCAAAATATGGTGTGCATGTGAAGTCCTAGAAGATACTGTAGTGCCTCCAATTTTCAGATGAGAAAACTGAGAGACAGAGACCTTGCCTAGATCACACAGAAGCAGAGTCAGGCTTTGACTCAGGCAATCTGACTCCTTACCCTTAACCACTATCTCTGTGGGCCTCATACTTGAGCATGCATTAGCATCACCTGGAGGGTGTGTTAAAACACAGGTCGTGGAGCCCCACCCTCGGGTTTTCTGATTCAGTAGACCTGGAGTGGAAACCAAGAATGTGCACTTCTCACAGGTTGACAGGTGGTACTGCTGCTGTTGGTCCAGAGACCACACTTGAGAACCACTGCAGGACACTAACCTAGCTTCCTGGAATGAATGGCAATAGATGTTAAGTCCTGGACTCGGAATGATAGTCATTGAGGTTTTGAGCTACCCAGGAAGAGGGGAATGAATCCTCACACCCTTGGGAATGAAGGGATGGGAGAGGCTGGTCTAACAGAGCTATCTGTCCTCACTGGCCTTTTAGTGCCAGGAGACTTTACCCCTTCAAAAGAGCTCCCTAGGGAGAATGCTCACTGCTAATGAGACCCCCTTCCTCTGAATTTCACTACCACCTTATCATCTGGCAGAGGATTAATTCTGTCATATCCTTTCTTTTTTTAAAATATATTTTTAATTTCAGAGAGGAAGGGAGAGAGAGAGGGAGAGAAGTAGAAACATCAATAATGAGAATCATCAATCAGCTGCCTCCTGCATGCCCACTACTTGGGATTGAGAGTGCAACCTGGTCATGTGCCCTGACTGGGAATTGAACTGTAACTTCCTGGTTCATAGATCTACACTCAACCACTAAGCCACACCATCCAGGCTAAGTCATATCCTTTCTTAAAAATACACTTTTTACAGTGGTCAGTGGCCTATGCCCCTGTGAGCCAGGCTAAAGAGATGGAACCTACCACTGGGCTCACAGAGAGGAAGCCTTTGCCAGACATACCTATGGCCACCAAGATTCAGGTGGGTGGATAGTGCACAAGACACTCTGGGAGATGTTTAATTAATGTTCCTTGACCAGATGTTATGGGAATGGAGGCAATCTGTGGTAAAGTCTTAGAGATTATGAGCCACCTTTCTGTGCCCACCCCCACTGTAATACTTGAAGATAGGAATGAAAGGTAGAGAGTAAATGCATCTATAGAGCATATGTTTACTGTATCATCTGAAGATCACTGAAGCTCATAGATGCCAAATAGACACACAATACTAAAATCATATGCGTCCCCCACCTACCACCTCCCTTTCCGCTCTCCCCAAAGTTATGTGTAGAGCTAGGTCACTGACTTTCACAGAGGATAGCTGAAATCAAGTGAGGACTACAAATTATACTTGACCAGCATTTGTGAAGAGAACAGAAATCAGTGAGGACTGAAGAATAGAAGTCCAGGAATATTGAAGGACAGAAACAGTGAGACATCAGGCAAGAGGGTGACAGTCTACACAAGTGTTAGTTAAAAATGAAAGATTCTAACAGCTTCGTTTTGTTCTAAGAAGGTCTTTGAGGGCTAGCCCGGGAATCTTATTATTTCAGAAATAATAATGGCTCTGGCACCAATGGCCTAAGGGCATGATTGGGTCCCTGGTAAGTGAAACGGGGAAGGACAGCCATGATGGAGTACCAGCAGCCAACAGGTACCATGCGGTGTTCTCTATCACCAGGAAGAAGGCTAAACACTCGGCATTCATGGGGGGTGAGCTCAGCTTTCACCGAGAAGCCCTGCAGTTCACATGGTAGTGACAGGGTCATTTTCAAAAGTAGCCAGAGGTTTTGTATTGTCTAGGATGGGTTTGGGGGGGGGGGTGGTAGTAGTGGGAAATCGTTGAGGTCACAGAAAGGTTGTCAAAGGGGAAGAAGGTGGCTGGATCACATGGGAAGGTCATACAAGTTGATTGAGGTCTAATGGCAACTTTGTTCACCACCAGGGCATCTCTTGAGCCCAGCAATTTCCAAATGAAAACATGTGCACAGAGGTCTGAGAACAAACTCTCAGTCCCTCTCAGAGGGTACGAGCCCTGGTGGTGGTGATAGCAATGTGTTCTATAGACCTGCTTAAGGCTGGGTGGGATAGACACCTTCCAGCAGTGGTGGATGGACCTCCATCACACACCTGGGAGAAAAGGAGAGTCTTTCCCCCACCTCCCCTGGAGTGCCTCCTGGGCTGACCCTTTATCACAGGCCCTTAATGGGTTCCTGTGTTGCTGAAAGTCACAACTTGGCACACATAGCATTCCCAGCCAGAACGTTCCAGAGTCTCAGAGTGGGGGTGAACACAGGTCATGTCCTGTTCACCTCTACCCATCACCCAACATCCTAACACAGGGAAGCTGCTCGACACATATTTGGTGATTTAAATAAGTTTGAGTTGAAAAAGTTTAACATGTCATTATTTTACCTACTGAAGTCCATGACCTTAAATGGCATGCTTTTAAAGAAATTAATCCCTAGGTATTCCATTGGAATCTTTCTCACTTACTCTTTACTGCTATCAATTGTAAATTATTCTAATTTTAATTTTGTGAAGTTTAACGCACCCCTTTTTAACCCTGTCTGCATCTTTAATACGATGTCATAATCTTTCCCAGAGCACAGGCTGGGGAAAGCAACATCTCACCAAATGTCAGTCACTGTGAAAAGTCCCCAAGAAGCAATGAATGTGGCACTGTCTCTGGTATGATAGAGACAAATCAGAAGGGCAGTGACAGGCAGTGCCATTCTTCTGAGAGCAGAAACACTCCTACTAGGGTGACATCAGCTGGGCAGGACAGACAGGCAGAACTTCCCTGGCAGGGAAACTTCATTGTCTTTTGCCATTATCTGGACCCCGAGACTTCTTTCCAAGAGTCATTTTACCTTTATAACTCCCCCTACTCCACGATTTCCTATAGCCACCCATTCTCCAGAAGAAAAAGTTGGAGAAAACAGAACAAAATTATGGGGGAATAAGCCACTTCCCAGGTCCTGAGATACTGAGTCCAGGCTGTTCTCCTAAAAGAGGGGGGTGGTCTCTTCACCCCAAGAAAACTTTGATTTCTGTTTCTTGTCTTTAAATTCATGTTTGCATGTAGCTCTGAAAAGGACTTTCTGACACAGACTATGATGATAAGTCCAGTTTCTGTCTTTATAGCAGAATTCAACTCTGTACATAACTTCAACAGAGAAATAAACAGGGTTATGGTGTCACAGAGGAGGGCACTGCTATTGAATAGGGAGCCAAAGAAGGCATCTCTGAGGGGGTATCTACCAAACGGGAACCCGATGAGTGAAAAGTTTTATCAGATTAGGAAGGTGAGATGTTAGTGGTGGGACTAGTGTTGTAGGTGGAGGGGACAGCATGTACAAAGGTTCAAAAGCCACAGAGCAGATGGCATGTTTGTGAGGTCATAGACTGTTCAGCAGAGCTGAAGAATGGAGTGCTGGATGTGGGTGCCAGGCTGGGGGTAGTTGGTAGGGGCTAGCTCATGAAGGGTCTTTAGAGCATAAGGAAGCTCGGTACTATTTGGAATGCAATTGGTGGAAAGTGAGTTGAAGCAAGGAAATCACTCTGGCCACAAAATGCAAAATGGAGTGGAGTTGCCAGACTCAATTCTTGGAGACTAGTTAGGAAGCCGGTGCAATAATGTGGGCAAAAGATGGTGGTGACTTGGGTGAGGGTGTGAAGTAGCAGTGAGGATGGAGGTAAGCAGACTGATTGAATAAATATGAGCGAGATCAGATCAGCAGGAGGTGGAGGTGGGTTTGCTGCTGGAGGAGATGGATGGAGGAATCAAGGATGACTCCCCAAGTTTCTGCTTTGGGCAACTGAGTGTATTTTGATACCCTTTATTGAAATAAGGGATATAAAAGGAAGAAGAAATTGGGAACAATAATAGGAACTGGAGTGGCCCATGGATCACTGAATACAGGGGTCCATAATTGAGCAGAGAGACTTGGGCTGATGATATAGATTTGGGTGTCATGCTTTCTCTTGACTGTAACTAAAACCACAGGAGTGGAAGAATTTACTGCAGGAGAATGTGAGAATGGAAACACACGGGGGCCCGCATGGGACCCTGAAAAAACAGCAATATTTAAAAGGTGTCTAGGGAAACAAAGGCTCACAGATTGGTCAGGATAGAGCCATTGCAGGGGATGGAGAAAATCCAGGAGCAGGCAGTGGTAGTGGAGCCAAAGGAAACCTTTCTGAAAGGGAACAGTGGTCCCAGGGCCCAGTGTTGCCAGGGAGGGCTAATATGAGGTGAAGATTGAAAACTGCCCATGGTTTAGCCACAGGAGGTCTCAGGTGACTTTGGTAAGGACAGTTTCAGCAGAGAGGTGGTGGCAGAAGACACTGGATGGAATGAAGAAAGAGAGGACATTATCTTTCAAGAAGCTGGACTTTGAAGGGGAGAAGAAAAATAAGGATGGAGCTGGAGGAGGCTCCTTTTGGTCATTGTTATTTTGCTGTGTTTTAGTGGGAAAGACTTGAGTGTGTTTAAAAGCTAATCAAAAAGAATCCGTGAAGAAAAAAAAAAGGATAACGATTGAGAGGGTCAAGCCCACACAGAAGGGAGTACAGCAGGAGGGATGGTGCAGCTTAAAGTGCAGCCTTGCTAATTGGGTTTGGAGGATGAATGAAATGAGGAATGATGTGAGTTCCTAGCAGAACTCCAGCTAACTTTCCCATTTCCTCACAATCTAATCACTTAGTTTCTGCAGCCTCTTATGCAGACAGTCGAAGAGCTGTGACTGAACCCATGGGCCTTGCCATCACGATGCTAGAGTGACAAAGCCAGCACGCCCATTTTTCATCAAATAGATGAGTGGGTAGTGAGAGAATCTGTTGAGAAACAAATATGAAGCATCACAAGCTCATTTCCTACTCAGAATCCCTCTGTAGCTGCCCAACCCCAACGGGAAAAAGTCCAAATTCCTGATCACAAAAGGAATGCTCATGCCCACCTCACCAGCCAAACTTCCCACCAGACAACACCTGCTGCCTGCATAGGCCCTTTCCACCTGTTTCTGTACTCATGGCTGTCCCTGTGGGAGGATCCCCTCCACTCCCCAGCTCATGAGCCCATCAGGCCCCAGTTCAATGTCACAGGTTATGGGTGGCCCAGTCTACAGTCAGTCACCTCCTCTATCTCCTAAACAATTGTCCTTACTGCCCTCATATTCCACCCTGTAGTCTGTGAGCTCCATATATCATATTCATCTGTATCTCCAGCACCCAGTACAGGGTCCACACATACTAGTAATAACTGTTAATGGGAAGAAGGCATGACCAGGCCAAGGGAGCTTAAGTCCAGAAGGGAGGAACATACTGGGAGAGTTGGAATCAAGAAATAGATAACCCCTGGGAATAAGATAAGAGAGCCTCAGCCACAGAGGAGGGAAGTTGTACCAGGGGGAGAGGTTGATCTAGGATGGTAATGAGAGGCCACCTGCACTAGTGGTCACCATGGCATGTTGGAGTCACCACTGCAAAGTCCAGAGGAAGTTCATGGACACCCTAGTGAGTGGACAGGCCCAACAACAAGATCAACCAAGCAAGCAGTTGTATTGGGAACTAGAGTAGGGACATGAGGAGAAGAGACTGGTAACAGCAAAGCAAGACTCCACTCATCCATTCAGCCAATATGCATGAGGCTGCTGCTGGGCCAGGAAAGCAGGTCAGACAGAGAGGAACCCTGGCTTTCCCACTCATTTGATGTATGTTTGGGCAGCTAAGCAACCTCCTCAACTGCTGCTTTCCCAGCACTCACACAAGACAGAAACAACTTAACTGAGTGGAGAGCTAGGGCAGTTCTAGAGCAGTGATGGCGAACCTTTTGAGCTCGGCGTGTCAGCATTTTGAAAAACCCTAACTTAACTCTGGTGCCGTGTCACATATAGAAATTTTTTGATATTTGCAACCATAGTAAAACAAAGACTTACATTTTTGATATTTATTTTATATATTTAAATGCCATTTAACAAAGAAAAATCAACCAAAAAAATGAGTTCGTATGTCACCTCTGGCACGCGTGTCATAGGTTCGCCATCACTGTTCTAGAGGATGTTTACTACTATGGGACACGACCCTCATTGTGCACAGCAATCGTTACCTGTTCAGATGCTGTGGCATCTGTTGAATAAGCAGGTGGGCGGCTAAGTGTCAGCTTGGGGCTCTAGCTGCCTATGTCAGGGGCTTGGGCAGGAAATAAAAACCTCAAAAATGTCCGCTATCTAAGCTATATGGACAGAACACACTGCTTATAAATCTGAGCAGTTAGCTCACCTTTTGCTGAATCGCTGTGGTTCCATGTTCACTCTCTGAGTCCCCCACCCCATGCTAGAGCAACAGGGCTGGATGACAGCCCAGACCTGCTCCCCCAGCACCCACTGGGAAAGGTCAGGACCCAGGAGGCAGAGATTACATGTGCTCACCTCTGAAAACCAGCGGGCTTTGGCATGCCAACTGGGCTTTCCTTTTTTGATCACAGACATCTTGGGGATCTCTAACCATAGCCAAGAGATTTTCAGAGGCAGATAAGCTGATTAGGGCTCCCATACCAGGTTTCATCTAAGAGTGAGAGCTGGAAGTGTTCTACATGTAGAATTTAAAGTGAGTCTTTCTAACAGTTAATTAGAGGAAGTGCTCCTGGGGTGGGGGTTGGAAATATGATCACTTGAGAAGTTCTCAAAAATAATCATCACAAATTCAATGATATAATTGGCAATAGCAATTGCTACTTTTATTTTATTTTTTTGAGCACTTGCTATGAGCCAGGCACGCTAAGTACTTATACAACTGGTATTATACCCTTTTTGAAAATGAATTAGCTAGTAAGGCTCAGAGAAGCCCAGGTTAACGAGTTAGAATTCTAAACCAGGTTATTTGTCTAAAGTGTATTCTCTGATTTACCAAATATACTGCCGTTTGAGCTAGGTGTCTTCTAGGGATTCCTACTGTCCATTCCCGTCCTGTCACACAGCACAGATGACTCTTACACCTGAGGCTTTGTGTCTGTAAAATGAGGGTGGTATTATCTACTCCACAAAGTTTGTGTGAGGGTGAAATGAGGGGCTACATAAATCACATAGCCTCATTCCTGGTTCTCAAGGAGACTCAGTAAGTGCTGACTGGCATCAGCTAGTTTATTTTATTTCTAGGGATTTGGGAACATGGCCTAAAAATAGAAAGCAAATCAGTGCCTGAGGTTTGTTGTAAGAAGTCTTCTTGCCTTCTAATAAAGGTCAATCCTTAACCTCTGTGGATTTGAGGTTTTGTGAACTTCACAGTTGTGTGTATATCTGTCATCTTAATCATTTCTGCCCTTCACCTTGCATGTTTGCAGAGACTGGAATCGAGCTATGCCTTGCTCCTAGGCGGGTTCCAAGGCTGGCTGTCATATTGGAGTAGTGGTTGCATTCTGGAAACTTCTTCAATATGCTGCACAGGCACATTGCTTGCTTGCTTGCTTTCACAGACTAGGAGCCTGTCCTTCCTGGTGCTAAGCCAAGTCTCCCCTTTGAATTCAAGACCAGTTTCTGAGCCTATCAGTCACTAAGAGCTTCCTTCAGTTAATAACTGTTCAGAAATTTTCTTGTGACTGAAAAGCCTTCCTTAGGGATCAACCTACTGGGTTTCCAAGAGCGCCCGAGGGTACTATCAGTGGGCAAGAGGGTTTTAGGATGTGTGTGTCCAAATTACATATATCGTAATAGTTATACATTTTAATGTAGAATAGAGAAAAATATATCCAGCACGTAAAATGCATACATAATTTCACAGGTATTATGAAGTCTCCTCTTAAAATAAATTTATTCAAGTAAAATCATGTCTTGGTTTTAAGAAAAAATAGTAACTAAAGAAGAGTAAAATTCATATGTGGATATGGCAAAAAAAATCATGAAGGAGATAATTGAAAACCAGAAGTCTGGAAACCTATGAATCTGTCTCACTTTTCTTTGCACTTCCCAACTCCTGCTGTGGCACTCACTGTCCCCATGGTTTGGCCATCCCCCTCCACCCCCTCTCCTGTCCTGTTGTTGCAGCTAGACCAATGCCCTGGAACACCACCTCCTTTCACCTGGCTGCTTCCTGGCCATCCTGTGAGCCTCAGCTGCACTTGAAGGCATTCCCAAGTCCTCTCTACAGGTCAGCTGCTTCTCCCCTGAGGCCCCTCAGCTCCCTGTTCTTCTCACCATCATGATGTTCACTCTCTGTATTGTAATGGTCTGTTGATGGGTCTGTATCCCACTCTCCCAGCCTGGGAGCTTTGCCAAGTTGGAGAGCATGTCTTATTCATGGCTGAATCTGTAAGCCTGTGGCACAGTCATCACACAATACATCTGTTGAATAAGTGAACTAATCATTGCATCCATGTACCTTTGCCATCTCTTGCCTTCAATCGAAGAGCCCAAAGGACCAACAACACTCATTGATTACATTGATTCTTCGTGAAGTTACTGCACCCCAGGCTCAAGGTTGGGCCACATTTACTACAATTCTTTACAACCGTGTTTATATCACCCTGCTCACATGGTTTTATTTGTGCTTTTGCTAAAGGAAAATGCAGCAGCTGAGCAGGGCACCTGGTGATGGGTCTCCCTGCAGAACAGAGCAGATGGCACCAAGCCTTGCATCCACTTTGCCCAGTGGAGCAAGGGTTCCTTACCTATTGGTGACCTCCAGCCTTACTCACAATCGGATACTTTCCAAATGCAAAGTGCCTACTGCAACTTTGAAAGATACTCTCTCTGACATCCAATTTAACAATTAACAATTTTTTTATTGTTTTCCCCCACCAGGGGCTCAGCTCCTGCTGGGATGTTTCACAGAGAAGGCAGTGTGCCAAGCATTAACTTGTCTGGCCCAGGGGGCATAACTGTACAGCTGATTTCATTTGAATGAACATCATTCCTTTGGTCTTATTTCCAAACTGTCATATGGTGCTGAAATTTAGTTAACTCCTTGTGTTCTGGGTCCTGCCACCAGCTGCAGAGCAAGAAAATCTAGCATATCTTCCAAACTTTGGTACAGCAGATCTAATCCAGGGGATGTCAAAAATGTTCTGTAAAGAGCCAGATGGTAAATATTTTAGACTTGGGGACCATATGGTTTCTGTTGCAACTATGCAACTCTGCCATTGAGGGTGAAAATAGTCATAGATGACATATAGGTGACTGGGTGTGGCTCTGTTCCTATTAAACTTTCTTGACAAAGGTAGGTGAAGGGCTGCATAATTTGGCGAGCCTGACCTACCTAGTGCTTAAAAATCAGGCCAACCTGGACGCACCTGCCTAAGGTGGACTGGAGGAGCAATGGCTGGAGTCAGGGAGACTGTGGCAAAGTTCAGGAATCCAGAATATTTGTAAAAGCCTCAGTGACTAAATCCCAATCCTGGGCCTGGCTGATCAGTCCTGTCATGGCAGTCCTTACCAATGGTTTCTTTTTTTGTTTTTTTTTAAAGCATATTTTATTGATTTTTTACAGAGAGGAAGAGGGAGGGATAGAGAGTTGGGAACATCGATGAGAGAGAAACATCGATCAGCCACCTCCTGCACACCGCCCACTGGGAATGTGCCTGCAACTAAGGTATATGCCCTTGACCGGAATCAAACCTGGGACCTTTCAGTCCGCAGGCTGACACTCTATTCACTGAACCAAACCGGTTAGGGCACCAATGGTTTCTTGACAGCTGTTTCAGGCGAATTTTATTGTACTAGAATCCCGCTTGGTACCACCCACATTATGGAAAGGTAGGAACAAAGCAAGTTCCTCAGAATATTACTGTGAGTGGTGAAAAGTAGATGGCTCATAGTCAGTGTTACTATGACTGTGGTCCTGGACTAAAGACTAGAAAACAGAATTGTTGGCAACCATGGAATCTGTCTCTTTTATTAGAGCCAATGTCTTCAGGGGACAAATGGGAAGTCAGGGGAAGGTAGAAATATACACCAGGTGACTTGGGAGAGGGTGGTGGCAGTGAAGACTCCAAGAGAGTCTCTAAGAGATTAAAAATTATTTATTCATGCCTGCATTCATTCATTTACAAATCTTCACTAAATCCCTATAAATGCCAAGCACAGTCTTCATTCTACTAGCACTCACAGTCTCATAGGGGAATAAAGAAAAATGATTTGCCTGCTGCCATAGAGGCAGGAGTCCAGAGGGAGAGCTGGGGAGGCAGATTTACGAAGGTTTGGCCTCCTGGGCCAGGGATCAGACAGGAGGCAAGGTAAACATTTCCAGACAGCCCCTTGCTGCCCACAACATGCTGGGAGAAGGTTTGCTCCAGAGAGAGGCTGGCTTGAGAAGGGTGACCCTCACTGTCAGCATCCTCGCTCGCAGTATTCTCTGTCACTGGCCTTGATGGAGATGTCCCTGAAGACCCAGTCGCTGCCTATCCCTCACTGTGCTCTCAGAGCCAGCAACCCAGCTCTGCGGCCTCTGAGCCCCCTGAGTTCTCCTGGGGAGATAAGATTCATTGCACTTTAATACAAGAGGGAAGTGGTCCCTCCTCCAGCCCACAAGGAGCAGCGAGCATAATCTAATCGGCTGCCTTACACATGTAATTAGAAGAAATAAGAACAGTGAGAGAAAATTGGTTAAGTAAGCCCAAAATGACTTTTTTTCATAATGAAGAAATAAATCTCAGGGAAAAGAAGCTAAATTAAGCCAGAGTACACCACTTTATGTTTGCTTTTGCCACACATCAAGTTTCCAGAAGGAATAACAAGGTCACCCAGCCACCTAGGGTTCTACCTGGCCTAACCCAGAAGACTCATAATGCACTACCCAGGCTGAGGGTGGGGGGATCTGGTGGTCTGCCTGTGCGCAGATGAATTTTTGTAGACTGTGCTGCTTGCTCCTCTAGTTCCAGGTCTAGTGATTACAACCTTATCTCAGCCCTGCCCTTGGGTAGGACCTGCACTCCTGGACCAGGACCCCGTCTCCACATGGTCCTTCCACTGAACACATTTTATGTAACTGCCTATCGATCAGCTGCTCCTACCACTGCGATTTCCCCCCTCATGCACTCTCATGCTCTTCCTTCTCCTCTGCTCTGTGGAATGCCTTTCAGTTGTCAGTTCCATTTCTCTATTTCTATGGCAACCACAACCCCAGCCTCATTGCCTTTCCCCCTCGCTTTTCTCCTCCTCCTCCCTTTTGCAAGTAGGATTTGCAGGGAAGCTGCTGACAGGCTGGTCTTCTAGTAATTTCCCTTATAAACAAACAGCTGAGAAGAGGGAGTTGAGAGGCGGGCTGTGGGGTGGGGCCAGCTCAGGGAAGCTGCCAGGGGACTGAGAAAGGGAGAGAGTGGTGCTTGCCCAAAGAAAGAGTCCTGGGCACCCTGGTTGACAGCAGTGTGAGGACAGGTGAGCCACAGCCTGGGTGGGGGTCAGTGAGGTGTGGAAGGCTTCCTCCAGATGTCAGTGATGGTGGACCAAGGGCTGACACGACCATTGGCCCTAACAGCAGCCCTAGGGGAGGTGTGCCTGCCTTAGCTGTTGTGACACAGAAGGGAGGGAGCAAGGACACAAGCTGCAGCCACAGGGGAAATTATTCCAAATATCTACATTACTGAGGCAAGTGTGTCTGTGCTCAACTGCCGGAAGTGCCCTCTCCCTGGAAGACAGGACCATTTCTCCAACTCTAATGGCAATTTGCATCCATCCCAGTCAGTCGGTTGCAAGTCACAGGCTACTCGGGTGCTGGAGGCTTCCAGGCAGGTGTCCGGCTCAGGGCCGGTGTAAGGAAGTGAAGGCCACCAGGAGGGCCCTTTGCTGGGGACCAAGGCCAGGCAGGCAGCTCAGCTTGCCTTGGAGCGAGTAAGCACACCCAAACTCAGTGGGGAGAGTAAATATTATAGCTTTATTGCAGGCCTTTTTTTTATAAATAAGAGAAATATGGTTTTGGCTGCTAATGACCTTCAAATTAGCAGCTTTTTCAAAAAGCACTTATGTATTTTTAATTCCAAACATAGCTGAGTGTCAGTTGCAGCAGCAATGAAAGCAGCAGGGCAGCTGGGTAGTTTTAAATAAGAGGAAACCAGATCATTATTTTTGAAACTGTCAGCTTTTACGCCTTTTAATGGATTCACTTTATCTCATCTCCCCCCACTCCCCACTTCTATAGTCTTTGAAGATTCCCAGGCATTCTCCCTGGGAGAGAGGAGTTGAGGCACAGGCTGCCATATGGAAGGTCCTGAGTCAGGACTGGGTGGTGGTGGGGGTTGGGAGGAGGCAGGGGAGAGTCCCACAGTCACTGGTAGTAAGGCTTTAGCACTAGGGCTTTCAAAGAGCATTGGAGAGAAGAGGAGAGAAAAGAATTCCTGGGATGCAGGATGCTGGGTAATAGGACGTGGGGCTGCCTTCTCCACTGGCTCCTGATTCTAAGTTACAAAAGAGAAACAAGTGACCAGCTGAGAGAGAGATGGAGATTTAATGAGGACATAGAGGAAAGTTACAGACAATGGGTGAGAGGAGACAGAGAGGCCGGAAGTAGATAAACACACTGAGGAGCTAAGGAGTAGGGAGGAAGCAAGCAATAGAGAAGCGCTTCTCAAAATGTGGACCTCAGGCCACTAGCAGCATCAGCACAGGGAACTTGCTAGAAAGGGAAGTTCTCAGGCCTCAGCCCAGCAGCACTAGATCAGAATCTCTGAGGGACAGGCCACATGACCTGTGTTTTTATGAGTCTTTCCAGTGACTTTGACATCACTAAAGTGCACAGACCACTGATCTACAACAAATAGCCCACAGGCCACTGTTCCACTGACCCTGCAGACAGCAGCAACCAGCTCGCCATCTGGGGCCTCTCTGTACAACAGGGTTTCTGAATGGAGCTGACCTTCATGTCACCAGTGACCTGCAGGTATACCAGGCTTCTCCCAACACCAGGGAAGGGTGCATGTCATTTCACTGGTCTGAACAATAGGGATGATGTTTCTCCTTTGCTTATATGGGCTCCTGAGTAGCCTCTCCAATGGACACTCCATTTCATTTCAGTTACTACAAGGATCAGCTTCTAGGCTAAATTTTAGATCAAAGTTGAGCTCTTTTCCAAGTTGTCAGGCCAACCGACAATGAGCAGGACATTTCCCATTTAGTCATGGAGCTTCTGATGCCTATGGCATAATAGTCCCTATCTTCGAGGTTAAACAATGCATGCTGTCTCTAAATCCAGCCAATAGACCTTTACTGAGTGTCTACTCCATGCAGAGGTAGGTGGCTCAGCCTGGCTGCCCTGCTTCCCCCCTCCAAGGGCCTTTGGTCTCCTAGATAATGATTGAGAATAAGGACTCCTGCAGGGAAACATCAACCCCACCCAGATCTCAGCCTGGTGTTTGCCTCCTCCAAAGGCTTTCTCAACAGGCATCTGATTTTAGCAATGCTAAATATAACCATCATTTAGCAAATGTTTACTAAGTAGGAACTCCAAGCCACCTGGAAACAGGCACTATTCCCAAGTGCTTAGGATCCATCAGTAAACAGAGCACAGATCTGGGTCTTCACCAGGATCTAACATGGGGAGACAGGAAATGGCAATAAACACGAACAAATAAATTGTCAAACATCTCTGAAGGTGAAAGTGCTGTGGAAAAAAGAAAATTTGAGAGAGAAGCTTGCAATTTTAGTTAAAGTGTTCAGCGGAGAACTTATTGATAAGGTGGGATTTGAGCAAATACATATTTGAAGCAGATGAGGGAGTGAGTCAGGATGGAAGAGTTCTACAGGCAAACGCCACTGGAACATGGCCAGGTGTGTCCAAAGAACAGCAAGTAGACTTTCCATATGCTAACTCACATAAGCCTCACTATGCCCTAATGCACCAGATATTAGCACTAACATTTCACTAAGGTAAAAGCTGAGGCTTAGAAAGGCTACATAGTTTGGTAAAGGCTGTCCAGATAGTGGGTTACAGAGCTGGGATTCCAAAATTGATTGGACTGATCCCACACCTCGTTTTCTAAAACCTACTTTGCTTCCCATTGTTCCATGGCCAGTAGACACATAACTGCACAGCAAGACCATCCCCACCAAATATGGCCCAGCCTGCAGACAGGGCAGATGCCTCTCTGCCAAGGGGAATGGACTTGCACTAAAAAAGGTAAAACTCATAGCCAAGAGAAGGTGAAGTCATAGACAGTAAGAAAGAGTCAAGGAAAAGGCATCCATTCTGAGTGATTTCAAATCTCCAGGCTCAGATCACTGATGTCAGAGGATTCTACAAAAGTTGTCTGATGGTAAGGAATTGAGGCAATCTGGGTACCAATCGCGAGGAAGTTTACAGCCAAAATGTGGTGGAGGCACACCATGGAGTGTTTGTATTCCAGCCAATGGACCGCTAGATTTTTACATTGTGCCCTGCATGGATTTTAAGATCATAGGGCTGAATAAGCAAAGAAAGAGCAAAGAACTAAGACATGTAATATGATAATACCTATACTACAAGAATATATATAACCAGAGTATCTGATTATATAATAGAATGGTACCCATTCCCCACTTACTTCACTTGCTGCTCTTAAACTAGATAGCTATATGTGTATATCTGTTTCTGGACATCTGAAATGTTTCATTAGTCTGCCAACTCTTATTCAAAGACAGTGCTATCTTAATTATTGCAGCTTCATTGCACATTTTAATGTTGTGCCACGTGAACCATCCATCCTTATCCACTTTCAAAATTCTCATAACTATTTTCACCTGTATATTTTTCCAGTTGAATTATAAGAAATTTTTTAAAGTTCCAAAATATCAGTATGTTTATTGTATAGCTCTAAATATTAAATCAATATGTGAGAATGGAACTCTTTACAATATACGTATATCTGCTAGTTTATAAATATGGCATTTCTCTCCATCTCATCAAGTAGTCCTGTATAGTCCTCAGCAAAGTGTATCTTTATTACATATACTGTATGTTTCTTGCTAAAAATTCCTACAATTTATGTTTTGTTGTAGTCAAGAATCTTCTTTTTTATTATGCAGTGTGGCCTTGACTTATGAGTTTAATTTGTTCCGAGACCGAGCTCATTAACTCAAATTACTCTGTCAACTCAAAGCAAAAAATCTGCCGAGAGACAGCTGGTATCTCAAAAAACTCGTTAGTCAGGACACTCGTAAGTCAAGGCCCCACTGTACTTTCTAATTCTTCGTGTGTATTTTATAAATATCTAACATGCTGGACTTTATGAGCATTCACAGAACATGCATGTAAAACACCAAGGTCAATTATACATTCAGCAGTAGAAGCTCCAACCACAGTACATTCAATGAAGGGTCCAAACCACAAAATTGTGTTAATTTCCTTGCCTTACTCTGAATCTTGACCAAACCCCATTAGCTGAATACAGGCAATGCGTACAATGGTGACTTGGGCACAAGTGTCCAACAGAACCATAAAAATTTGAATCTTTTCCTTCCCGGAAGGTCCCTAGCACACACAGACAGGGGCATATTGCCTTTAGGACTCCTGGGGACAGGAGGAGCTCTCAGCCCCATTTCTCCCTAAAGTAACTGAAATGGAGGGAGATAGATGAATCAAGGGGACTGGAGAGAGAATAGCTCCACATCAGTAAGCAAGGCACATTTACTTTCTAGTTTGAGCAGTTCAGCAGCTGCTCTCAGCTCAACCAGATGAACTTCCATTCTTTTTGGCCTACCCAGTACTATATAGAACGGTGAGGTCCACATGGCTAACACCCTTATTTCATCCTTGGGAACCCCTTGACTCAGCCACACTGATTTCCAGATGAAGCCATGGGGTGTGCGCTCTCTGTTTGGCTTGGGCTTGGTTCACACAGCAGTAAGATTCCACATTACTTGAGGGGGCCACATTAATCTGAGGCATCATTTCCCATTACTAAGCTAACACCTCCGAAGTTCTTATTCGATTTCCACATAAGGACTAGGGAAATTTTCCAGGGTGGCAGGGCTGACAGCAAGCATTTATCTAGATTTCTTTGGGTCAGTTTCTCATTCTGCAGTGGGTCACTTTCATCATTATTGTAAACCCAATGCAGGGCAGTAAGATCCTCAATACTAGTCAATGCCTCATTTATGGTTTCCCAGGGGAGTGTGTCTGTTTTAGGGAAAAAGCCCTATTGCAGTCCATAACTACTACAAAAAACCACCACTAACAACAACAACAACCTACCCCCACTCACACACTCACTCACACTCACACTCACACACACACACACACACACACACACACACACACACAACCACCTCTAAACCTCCATGCACCTGCATGCAATTGGCATGATAGACTGCAGGAGGGGCCGAGCCATAAGATGATCCAGCTGTTCCCATTCTTGCTTAACAAGCATTATGCATCCCACCTCCTTCATCTCCCAAGTAGACAAGCAAAGGTCTCTAGATTCTCCTGTTTGCTACACAGAGTGGTCACAAACTTCCCTCCTTTTATGCTCAGTATGTCAGAATGTTTTTGTAACTGTTATTTGATAGAGCTGGAACCTTCAGCCTCCTGCCCTCAGGAAAAAAAAAAACTTAATATTAGTTATTATAATAGGGTGAACCACCAGACTGGCAATCTCCCACTAGAGGAGATTTGCAACATTCAAAGGCAAGTTCATTGGTCATGCTCATATGCATGAATACAAGCCCTTTGGTTGATCTCTTACCCCCAACTCCACCCGCTCCTGCCTTCCCTCTGAGGTTTGACGGTCTGTTGGATGCTTCTATGTCCTTGGATCTATTTTTGTTCATCAGTTTATGTTGTTCATTATATTTGGGGGGTTAGGGCACATGCTGGGGAGCGGGCAGGGAGAGGTCAATGGGGGGAAAAAGAGACATATGTAAAATTTTCAATAAGGAATTTTTTTTTTTAAAGTTAAAGGATTTCATAGTGAAATCTTCACATTTCCTTTATAAATGAAGCAGCCCTATTACAGGCATACCTCGTTTAACTGACTTCTATTATACTTCACAGATGTTGCAGTTTTTTAGAAATGGAAGGCAAGACCCTCCACTTGCAGAAAGATGACCACTCCCTTTACTGCAGTTGTCTCGAACCAAACCTACAGCATCTTCGAGGTACGTTTGCAGGGGTGGGGAGCTCCCAGGAGGCCTGTGAAACCATTTGGCCCTGCCCTGGCAAGGCATTAGGGGCGAGTTAATTAAATGTTTGACCAAATATAGCAGGCTCGTTTTTAAGTTGATAACTGTGTATGGCCCACGAATGATGTTATAAATACCCAGGTAGCCCTTGGCAGAAGACAGGTTCCCCACCCCTGAAAGGCTCCCGTAAATACCTTGAGAGCCCTCTGGTTGTTTCCAAAGGCCACGTGGGCGATTAAAACAACGACAGGAATAACTTAAACCTACAACTCAGCGTTATCGGGCTCGGCGGGAAACTCCACCCCAGCCTGCTTGTGCAAGGAGCTTCCAAAGGAATAAAATTACCACAAAAAAGAAAACGGGAGAAATTTCCCTTGGGGATTTACACACTTCCGCAACCGCGCCTTGCTCTAGAGCAGTGGTTCTCAACCTCGGCTGCACATTAGGATCACCTGGGAATCTTTTTAAAATCCTGATTTCTGGGCCTCATCCTCCGGAAATTCTGTTTCTTTGTTATGGGCTGAGGCCACAACATTAGTAACAAAGAAACAGAATTTCCGGAGGATGAGGCCCAGAAATCAGGATTTTAAAAAGATTCCCAGGTGATCCTAATGTGCAGCCGAGGTTGAGAACCACGGATTTACAGGTTGCGAACCGCTGCGCTAGAAGAATTCCTGCATTTACACTCGAAACGCTCTGCCAAGTAACACCCACCCAGGAAGGTCCAGAGGCACCGTTCACAGCTCTAAACGTCGCCAACCAGGAGCACCAGACTTGGACACTTTCCACAAGAATGACCAACACTGCTGCCTTGTATTCACAACGAAAACGCGACGTTTCAATATAAAACAAGCAAAACCTTAAAAAAAAAAAACAAAAAGTACAGACAGCACCTGCACTTTTCTATCATGAACAGACAAGACCCACCTTACGAACCAGCAGCCTCGACAGCCCCGAGAAGCCCAAGCAGAGAGAGTGAGGCCTGAGGGCAATGGCTTCCCCACGACCCATCCCAAGCTTTGGGCGGTGGAAGGTTCTGGACGCCAACCCTTAAGGCAACAATCAGGAGACTCCTGGGCACGGAGACCACGCAGCAGCCAGGGCGACGGAGGGGAAGGTCAGGCAGCCACGGAGGCAGGTTAAACCCTTAAATGGACCCTGGAGGGAAAGGGTAGGGCCGCTTCTACAGAGCTGGCCCTCACATACCTCAGCCAAGTGCCGCGGTGGCTCCCCACGTAGGACTTCCGGGTCACCTTTGCCCACCTTAGGGCGTTTCCGGTTTCCAGGCCTTAAGAGCCCCTGCGAGCGAGCGTGGGTGGGGGAATCAGTGAGCGCAGCTGCGGCAAAATGTAATTGACTTTTTTAAAGATACAGGGTCATGGAAAGCTGTCTCTGGCTGTTGGATGGTTTTCTTTGTTTAAATAAACATTTACTTACATTAAAAAAGAAAAAAAGAGGCAAGTTCAAGCAGCTGTCTTTGAACCTACTTCCTAGTATTTGGCCTGCAGTTCCTCCCCAATTTCTTCTCTTTAACAGGCAACCAAGTAGAGGGACCTTTATGGCCTGCTTGAACATACCTGCTGGTCCATATGTTTACTGCAAGTGTCAAAACTGTGGCGGGCCAGACATTTTACTCTGCTTGCACGCCAACAAGTCACCTGCTACTACTGTTCCATGGATGCTGCTCTACCAGACTCAGGGGTCAGAAGTGAAGGACAGTTTGCTATTCGCAGAAATAGCAGTAACCAGAGTATCATCAATTTTGGACCAGTTCCCTGAGGCCCAACCCCCACAGGGTGACAGGACATAGGCCATGTGACAACTGTCCCTACTGTGTGCTGCGATGCACAAGAGGACCCTGAACTTACTCAACAGTAAGCTTGCCTTTTGTTCCAGAGGGAGACCTTCTCTTTATTGAACTAGTAGACAATAAGTGTGCCTGCACTTTGCTCCTGATGGTGACACTGCCTTTGTCTACCAAGGCTATTTGCTATGCAAACATTCTTGAAAAGACAGCCCAGAACAAGGGGCAATCATTGCTTTACCCCATAACACATGCAAGAAAATCCATGGAGAATTATCTCTCAGCAGTATAATTTCCGTAAAGTTCACCCTTCTGATGTGTACAGTACCATGAGTTTCAAAAAAACATGTGCAGTTATATAATCACTACTATAATCAATATAAACTAGTTATCATCCAAAAAATTGCCTTGTGCTCCTTTGTCATCAATTGCTTTCCCCCCACCCTCAGCCCCTGGCAACCACTGACCAGATTTTGGTCTCTATAATTTCATCTTTATTTCCATAAATGGAATAAAATATATAGTCATTTGTGTCTTGCTTCTTCCACTTAGCACAATGCTTTGGAGATTAATCCATAGCACTGTACGTATCAGTACTTCATTTATTTTTATTGCTGAATAGTATTCCATTGTACATATGGACCGTGATTTCATTGTCCATTCACCAGTTGGTGGACATTTGGATGTTTCTACTTTTTTACTATTATGACTAAATGTTATAAACACCAATGCACAGGTCTTTGTGTGAACATATTTTCATTTCTTTTGAGTAGTTAGTTTGGAGGAGATTCTTGGGCCATATAGTAAGTTCATCTTTAACTTAAAAAAACAACAAAACAAAAAACTGACTACTGTTTTCCTAAGTGGTTGTACCTTTTTCATTCCTAACAGCACTGGAGGGAAATATCACTTCACATCCTCCCATTTGACTTGGAGTTTTTTTGTTTTTTAATTTGTCTTCTTATAAGTGTTCAGTAAT
This sequence comes from Myotis daubentonii, assembly GCF_963259705.1. Lineage (NCBI taxonomy): Eukaryota > Metazoa > Chordata > Mammalia > Chiroptera > Vespertilionidae > Myotis > Myotis daubentonii. The sequence goes on along the minus strand of NC_081853.1, from coordinate 31,705,709 downwards.
ATCCCATTATGCTTTTAATTTGTACTTTCCTAATGATTAATGATGTCAAGCATCTTTTCATGTGCTTACTTATCATTTTTTATATCTTATTTGGTGAAGCATCTGTTCAAGTCTTTTTTCCATTTTTTAATGTTTTTTTTTCTTACTGAGTTTTGAGAATTCTTTACATATCCTGGAGAGACTTCTATTATCAGACTTTCTTTCTCCCCCCTCCACACCCTCGATCCAGACATTTTTGTCTAGTCTATGGCTTGTCTTTTTATTTTCTTAACATTCAAAGAGCCTGTTCTAAATTTTAATTAAATTCAATTTATCTTTTTTTCATTTTATGGTTTATGCTCTTCTGTCCTCTCTAGTAAATCTTTGCCTAACTGAAAATAAAAAAACATTTTTATGTTTCCTTTGGTATGTTTTACCATTTTACATTTTTTATTTAGGCTATGTCCCATTTCGAATAGTTTTTGTATATGATACAAGGTAGTGGTTGAGATTAGAGTTTTTTATGCATGTGGATATCCAACTGTTCCATCATCATTTGCTGAAAAGACTATCCTTTATCAATTAAATTATATTGAGATCTTCAAACAATTAAATATAAATGTTTAAATCTATTTCTGCTATCTCTATTTGATTCATTTATCAGTATGTCTAACCTTTCACAAATATCACATTGTCTTAATTACTGTAATTTTATGGTAAAATGAGGGAGTAGGTATTCTCTGTGCTCTTTTAAGAATTGTTTTGGCTATTTTAATTTATTTTTTTATACAGATGTTAGAATCAGCTTTCTGATATCTACAAAAAGACCTGCTAATATATTTTTTTTATATTTTATTGACTTTTCACAGAGAGGAAGGGAGAGGGACAGAGAACTAGAAACATCGATGAGAGAGAAACATTGATCAGCTGCCTCCTGCACACCCCCGACTGGGGATGTGCCCGTAACCAATACATGCCCCCGACCGGAATCGAACCCAGGACCCTTCAGTCCGAAGACCGACGCTCTATCCACTGAGCCAAACCGGCCAGGGCAAGACCTGCTAATATTTTTAACAGGGTTGCTTTGAATTTACAGATTTGTAGGTACAAGTTTCCTTTTACTTAGTTCTTCTTTCATAACTTTCATTAATGTTTTATAGTTTCTGCATATAAGTCTTAGTATGTATTTTGTTAATATTTTGTGTTTATAATGATATTATAAGTGGGTTTTGTTGTTGTTGTTAACCCTCACCCAAGGACATTTTTCCATTGATTTTTAGAGAGAGCAGAAGGAAGGGGAAAGACAAAGAGAGAGAGAAATATCAAGGTGGGACACATCGATTGTTCATCTCCTGCATATGCCCCACCTAGGGCTGGGGATTGAACCTGCAACTGAGGTACGTGCCCTTGACCAGAATTGAACCCTGTACCCTTCAGTCTGCAGGCCGACATTTTATCCACTGAGCCAAACTGGCTAGGGCATAAGTGGATATTTTCATTTGTATGTCCAAGGTGTCATCTCTAACATATAAAAATAAAATTATTTTATATGGGCCTTGCTAAATTCACTTAGGAGCTTTTTTGTACATCCTTTGGGATTTTCTACATAGACACTCATGTTATCTGCACATAAAGACTGTTTTATTCCTTTCCAATCTGGATGCTTTTATTTTTCCTTAATGCCCTGGCTAGGACCTCCAGTAAAATGTTGAGTAGAAGTGATGAGATGAGAAAAGACATTCTTGCTTTGTTCCTGGTCTCATGGGGAAAGCATTCGGTCTTTTACACTAAGTATGGTGTTAGCTCTAAGGTTTTCCTATATGCCCTTTATTAGGCTGAGGGAGTTCACTTCTTTTTCTAGTTTTATGAGTGTTTTTATCATGAATAGATATTGAAATTTGTCAAGTGCTTTTTCTGCATCTATTACAATGATCATGTTTTTCACTTTTTTAAGTTGTAATATGGTGAATTGTATCAATTGATATTCTAACGTTAAATCGGCCTCACACTCCCGACATAAGTCCAGTTTGGTTGTGAGGTATTGCCCTTTTTATACATTCAGGTTGCTAAAGTTTTGTTAAGAATTTTTACATCTATGTTCAAGAGGAAGATAGTGGTCTGCTCTTTACTTTTTTGGAATGTCTTTGTCTGGTTTTGATATTAGTGTAATGTTGGACACATAGTATTAGGTAGGAAGTATTCCTTCCTCTTAACATTTTTAAAACATTTGTGTAGAGTTGGTATTTTTCTTCCTTCTATGTTTAGTGGAATTCCTCATTGATGTGACCTAAGCCCTGGTTGTTTGTGAAGAGGGTTTTAACTACAGTTTCAATTTCCTAAATAATATAGGGCTATTCAGGTTATCTATTTATTTTAATTTTTCAATTATAGTTGACATACATTATTATATTAGTTTCAGGTATACAACATAGTGATTAGACATTTATATAACTAATGGAGTCATCATCCCAATAAATCTACTACTCATCTGACACCGTACATAATTATTACAATATTATTGACTATATTCCGTATATATGATGTACTTCACATTTTGTGACTGTTTTTGTTGGTACTTCCTAATCCCATCTGCCTTTTCACCCATCCCTCCTACCCCTTCCCATCTGGCAACCATCAAAATGTTGTCTCTATATCTATAAGTTTGTTTCTGCAGGTTATCTACTTATTGAAAAAGTTTTGGTAGTTTGTGTATTTCAAGAAAATATATCATTTCATCTAAGTATTTAAAAATTAATTGGTATAAAACTCTCTACTTATTATTTTCTTTAAAACGTTTTTATAGCTATAGAATCTATATTACTGCATATTTAATTCCTGTATTGATAATTAGTATCTTTTCTCTCTTTTTCACAATATATCTGGTTAAAGGTCTATCAATTTTTTTGATCTTCCAAAAAAACCCAGTTTTTGTTTTCATTGATTTTCTTTGTTTTTCTACTTGCTGTTCCATTGAATTTCGCTTTGATTTTTATTGTTTTCTTTCTTCTACTTACTTGAATTTAATTTCCTTTTCTTTTTCTAGTTTCTAGATATGGAAGCTGAGATAATCGGTTTAGGATTTTAAGTGTATTATTTACTTCCAAATGTTTGGGAATTTTCTAGATATTGTTCTTGTACTGATTTCTAACATAATTCCATTTTGGTCAAAGGACAAACATTTTATCCTTTGAATCCTTTTAAAGGTATTGGTACTTATTTTATGGCTCGTCATAGGGTCCACTTTGGTAAGTGTCCCACATGCACTTGAAGAAAAGATGTATTACACTGTTGTTGGGTGAGTGTCATATAAAATGTCAAATAGGCCAGCTTGCTTGTTAGTGTTGTGCAAGTCTTCCTTATCTTTACTTGTTTTCTGTCTAGTTGTTCTGTCAATTATTAATAGAAAAGTGTTGACATTTTCAACAGTAATTGTTTGATTTATCTACCTCTTTTTGCATTTTGTCAGTTTTTGCTTGAATATTTTGAAGCTCTGTTATTTGGGACATAAACACTTAGGGTTGTTATTTTCTCTTGATGCATTATACCTTTATTACCATAAAATGACCCTCTTTATCTCTGATAATAATCTTTGCTTTGAGTAATGTTAACACGCAGTATCATTTTTCATCCTTTCATTTTTCACACATTTATGTCTTTATACTTAAGGTGCATTTCTTATAGGTAGGAAGTAGTTGGGCCTTATTTTTTATCCAAGTTGACAATTCTATTTTGTCATTAAGGTCATTAAAGCATTTGCATTTAATGTGATTATTGAATAACATTGTTATAAAATTCACTTTAAAGTACTATTGGGCACAAAATACTGTTTTTAATAATGGAAAGGCTACTGTATTACTGGATAGAAAAATCAATATTATAAAAATTTCAATTATTATTAATTTAGTACATAATTTAATCCCTATAAAATGATAGATTACTTTTGAAGTAGATAAGTTGAATCATATGTTGATACAGAAAAATAATCATGTAAGAATCTCTAAAAAAATAATGAAAAATAAAAATAATTAGGGGAAATTAGTCTTATAAATATTAAAACATGTCATAAAGATATAGTAATTAAATAGTGTGCTATTCACATGATTGGGAAAAAAATCTATGAGTGGAACAGAAGAGGTAATGAAGAAATAGACTCAACATTCATTTAAAATTTTTGCATATGAGAAAAGTTTAACAGTATAGAAAAGATGTATTCTCCAATACATGGTACTCAGAAACTCAGAAGCCCTCAGAAAATAAATTTTAATCTCTTCTTCATACTTTACATTTATGTAAATTACATTTGGATCAAGAATTTAAACATATAAAATGCCAAGCAGAGACATAAAAGTACTAAACAACGACATGAGAGAAATTTTAAAATAATCTTAAAACATTAAGGCTTTTATGTATTCAACATGAAACCAGAAGGTTTAAAAAATTGATAATTCTCAAAACATAAAAAATTAGGATAAAAATATAGTCAACTGATCATCGACAAAAGCGTAAAGGCAATTCAATGGAGAAAAGATAATCTTTGCAACAAATGGGGCTGTAAGAAATAGACTTCCATCTGCAAAAAAGAAAGCAAAGAAAAATAATAAAGAAAATAAACACAGACTTTATATATTTAACAAAAATTAACTCAAAATGGATTATAGACCATTTTGAGTAAGATACAAAATTATAAACCTCCCACAAGAAAATATGGGATAAAATTCACATGATCTTGAGCTTTGTAATGAGTTTTTAGATACAACATATAAAGTATTATCCATGAAAGAAAAATTGGATACATTGAATTTTATTGGAGCTAAAAATGTCTGCTCTGTTAAGGGAATGAATAAGACTGGTCACATACAAGGAGATTACAAGGAGATAATATTTGCAAACATATGTTCTATAAAGGGCTAATGTCCAAAACACACAAAGAACTCTTAAAACTCAGCAATAAGAAGATACTCAACCCAATTATAAAATGGGTCAAAGATCTGAATAGACACCTTATCAAAGAAGATACACAGCTCTAGCCGGTTTGTCTCAGTGGATAGAGCGTCAGTCTGGGGACTGACGGGTCCCAGGTTCGACTCTGGTCAAGAGCACATGCCCAGGTTTCAGGCTCAATCCCCAGTAGGGGGCGTGCAAGAGGCAGTTGATCAATGATTCTTTCTCATCATTGATGTTTCTATCTCTCTCCATTCCTCTCTGAAATAAATAAAAATATATTTTTAAAAAATAAGATATACAGGTGGCAAATAAACAATTGAAAATATGTTCACCATCATTTGTCATTAGGAAAATACAAATTAAAACAACAATGAGATACCACTACATACCTATTAGGATGACTAAAATAAAAAGAAAACACCAAAAAAAACAAAACCCTTTCAATACTGATTTCTGACAGGAATGTGGAGGAACAGGAACTCTCTTTTATTGCTGGTGGGAAATTAAAATGATACAGCCAGCCCTAACTGGTTTGGCTCAGTGGATAGAGGGTCGGCCTGCGGACTGGAGGGTCCCAGGTTTGATTCCAGTCAAGGGCATGTACCTTGGTTGCGGGCACATCCCCAGTAGGGGGTGTGCAGGAGGCAGCTAATCGATGTTTCTCTCTCATCGATGTTTCTCTCTATCCCTCTCCCTTCTCTGTAAAAAAATCAATACAGTTAAAAAAAAATGATACAGCCATTTTGGAAGATGGTTTGGCAGTTTCTTACAAGGCCAAATATATTCTTATTATATAATCCAGCAATCACACTCCTATGTATTTATCTATGTGATTTGAAAACCTATCTATAAAAAAGCCTACACATGACTATAGCAGTTTTATTCATAATTATCCAAGACTGGAAGTAACTAAGATATCCTTTGATAGGTGAATGAATAAACAAACTATAGTACATTCATATAATGAAATACTGTCCAATGATAAAAAGGGATGAGCTATTAATCCACACAAAGACACAAAGACATGGATAATGGATAAATATTAAATACATATTTCTAAGTGAAAGAAGCCAGTTTGAAAAAACTATGTTATTTCCTTTACATTACATTCTGGAAAGGGCAAAACTATAGAGATGGTAAATAGGACAGATGCTAGTGGGTGAGGTCAGAGCGAGGGTTGAATAGCTGAAGCACAGGGGATTTTTAGGATGATGAAACTACTCTGTATGATACTATAATGGTGGCCACATGACACTATACATTTGTCAAAATCCATACAACTTTATAGTCCAAAGCGTTAACCTCAACACCTGGAAATTTTTAAAAATCATCTAGGAGATCGTTGGGGGAGATGTCCTAGAAAGGAAAATAGAACGTGACAAAAGAACCTAATTGTACAAATGCATGAAACAACGTCATTGTAGCAAGGGTGAGGGAAAGGTATTTATGTAATTTTTTGGCAATAAGTAGAATCTTAAGACTAAAAGCAAAAGGATCTGTACTTAAACACTGCACTCTAGTTGACAAACTTTCTCCCCAGGGGAGTACAGGTCAGTTATTACTCTAATTATGCAGGACAGAAAAAACTTCCCAAATGACATGTGTTTTCCTCACTTGGAGTTCAGTGGGTTGAGGGTGAGCGGGGATCTCTGCCTCGGGCTGGGGACCAGGTTCACATCTGCTCCAAGGGTTCTCAGTTCTGGGACCCACAGCCACCAAGGGCATGATCTTCTCATGGTGGACCAATGGTGGGCTGCAGGAGCAGAAGTGACCCAACCAAACCACACAAGTAGAAGCCTCTGCTCCTATCACATCAGCTAAAATCATATTGGCCATAGCAATCCATGTGGTCAAATCCAATGTCAATGCATCAGGCATATGGACACTTCTTACTCTACTGGGGGCCACTACAAAGTGTCCCGACAAAGAGAATGGATATGCCATCTTTTTCAGGAACACAGTGATGAGGTGGAAACAATATCCAATCTATAAAACTCCAGCTTTCAATTCTTTTTTTATGACAAAATGAATCAAAATGAATCCATGCTCATTGTTAAATAATTTTGGAAATATAGAAAAGTAACAAGTGAAAGTAAAACCCCCACTATCTGAACATAGCTTTGACTAACATTTGGCTGTAATTTTTTGTTCCACAGTTAATAGCGATCCTCAAACACCTCCTGTGCTCCCCCTCCCCCCTCTCCCCCCTCACCCCCGCCCTGCAGTCATTCCCTTGGGCTTGGAAAAACAGCGTACACCATTAGACTTGTGAAAGAGAAAGCTTCTATGCATTAGAGTCAGAAGTGAAAAAGATTTAATTCATTGGAATGCTAGAATACAAGTTATTTGAAACTCAATAAGAAGACACGAAATAGCCTACATTGCGGTGAGAAAAAAAAAATTGTACAAGCTGGAGATGAAAACTTAACACTTCATGTGCGAAAGATCTGGGTATTCCAATTTATCATAAATAAAACAGGAGCCAATCCCAAGCCTGCTTTAACAGATGTATCTGAGCTAAGAGTGGATTGTGCGTGCATTATATATGTACATGTGTGTGTTCATTATTTTAAATGCAGAACACTTTTTGAAAGATATACAAGAAACTGCTAACAGTGATCATCTCAAAGCAGAGGAGAACTTTTAGAGAGGGAGTACTTTACTTCGCATTTTATATCTTTCTTGTGTATGAAAATTATTTTTATCATGGCTGTATATTATTTTTGTGTTTTAAACGTTTAAATTGAAAGAATGTAAGAGATAGGACAGAAATACTGCTGGAGCTGGATGAAGCTGTGCTCAGTTGGGGGCATGTTGCTTTTTTATTGTTTTTATTATAATAGCACAATGTGACATTATCAGCAAATACTCAGTATATATCCTCATAATTGCAGTCATAGCTTATACACAACCCTGGAACGCTGGCTGCATCATTTGATCTTAGCAGTGGTCAGGCACACAGGCTCTGGAATTTACCTGCCTGGGCTCCAGCTATATGATCATAGGCAAGTTACACACTCTCTCTGGGCCTCTTTCATCACTTTTAAAATGGGAATAACAGTGTTATCTACCTTGTGGGGTTATTGTGATGATTCAAGGAGGTAATCACTAATATGCTTTGAACACAGTCTGGGGTGTAATTGGTACTCACTTTAAATGTTAGTTATTAGCATTCGCTCTTCCCCAGGTTTCTATGTAGTTTCTACATAGGTTCTATGCACAATGCATGCTACCCTATAGCCTAAATATGTCATAATTTAATGAATCATTCTATTGTCTGGCACAGAGTTTACATATAAGCGTGTGTGTGTTGCTATGAAGATGCTATAAACCAGTACTTCTCAGCCTTTAATATGTGTATACATAACCTAGGGGACCTGATAAAATGCAGGTTCTAATTCAGAGGGTATAGGATGACCCCTGAGATTCGGCATTTCTGGCAAACTTCCTAGGTGTGCTAATGCTACTGGTCCATGGACTGAACTTTCAATAACAAGTTATAACATCTAGTGAAAACAGGAGGATAAAGAGGGGTTTAGAAACAGTTATTGGAGAAATAAGGGGTAATTCATCTGGATAATATAAGTATGGTCGCTCTTGAATAACTTCAAATACTGGGAAGACTGTCACACAAGGAGAAGCCCAATTTTCTGGCACTTCAGACGACTGGGTAGAAATTATAGGGAGGAAAAAAATTTGTTTCAATATAAGGAAGAACTTTTTTGCAGGTCCTGCTTGTTCATCTCCACAGCTCTGGGGGGTCTGTGAACTAACATCACTGGCCCAGCCAGTTCCCCCAGTGGCCACGCTGACACCCTTCAGCCAAGCAAAGGGGATGTGAGGGATGAACGGCCCCATCACAGTGGCAGCCTGGAGGGACTCTTCCAAGAGAGCACACAAGGGGAAACAAGCCTCCCAAATGTGGCCAAGGAGACCGAGTCCCCGTGATATTCTTCATGTCCCTCTGGGATCTTGCTGGGCCTTCTTCCGCGCTGAGGGTGGGTAGTGAGACCTTGTCATGTGGCTGGGTAGTCTGCCTCTGAGTTCTTCACAGCGCCAGACTCTTCAAGTCTGCCAGCAGTCGCACTGCTTTCTAACTCATTTCCTGGCTCTTGGTCTCTCCATGAACTTGCAGCCCACAGACTGCCAAGGCGGCAGACTTCAGTGACAGATTTCTGCTCACCACGTGGCCAGGAAGGATCTGGGCATGTCCTTCAATGGGATGTAGACATCTCGTCCTCCTGCTGGCAGAAGTCAGTGGCACCTAAGTTCTCTCCTCTCTGTAAGTGGTGGGCCTGGCTCTCCACCCGCTGAGTGGGAACAGCTGTGCATCTGTGGGAAAGGAAGAGCACAGATTTCCTGTCCCAGTTCTGCCTGCAAGTTGAGTGTCATTAGGGTCCTTAGGCGACTTCTGAAAGGCAAAAGAAAGAGGGGAAGCATGCAGGGAATAAGGAGGAGGGCTTTCAGAACAGCTCAAGTTCTGACTGGAGCAGTGCCCCTGGAGTTGGCAGAGATGTTCTAGAATCATAGAGTCTGGCCTGGGGGAGGGATTATCATAGGGGAGACTCTCTGTCAATGATCTCCTGCAGCAGGGCCACTTTTGTCCTGAGAGACAGCTATCTCTCCAATTCCAGAGCCATCTCTCTCCTCAACCCAGCACAAAACCTGCCAGACAGAGCCTTTCCTGCCCCCACCCCCACCCCCATTTGTCATTTCTTGCTATGAAACAAGCTGGGTATGAGGTTAGGGAGATGCTCTGTGGAATTAGAACTCAAAACTAATGTCCTTCTGCCCGGCTGGTATGGCTCAGTGGTTGACTGTTGACCTATAAACAGGAAGTCATGGTTGTTTCTATCTCACTCTTCCTCTCCTTTCCTCTCTGAAATCAATTTTTTAAAAAAAAGACTGATGTCCTTCCGTGTGCTATCTAAGGTGCTAGTATGAGAAGACAGAGTCGGGAAAGTGAAAGACCACACCATTAGTGATTCACAAAAACTGCATGACAACAGGAAAGCAGAAGCACACCCACACCATTGTGCCTTGCCCCAGGGTTGGGTTAGGTGCCCTGTCTTTCCTATGTTTATCTTCTGGTGCTGAGTCTATAAGAGCAGATATTTGCCTTGAATCCCAAGGGCTGGTTCTGTGACCCCACAGAGCTGGTTCTCAGTAAAATCTTACTGAGTGGCTGAGCATCTGGAACAAAGGGAAGGGCAAAGAAGGGCCAAGAGCAGACAGGAGAAGAGCAGTGCAGAACTCCAGCATGGTGTCTGGCACATGGTAAGTACCCACCCTCATAGCCGTGCACCAACTTATTGGGTGGGCCTTCTTTTTCATTACCATCTGAGAAGTAATGATCATTTCTCTCAAGTTCTAAACCTGGGAACATTAATCAATTGAAGGTATTTCTTGAACACACATTGTACTCTTCCCTGTGCTCAATACGGTCAAAATACTAGTATATGCAGCCATCAGCTCAAAGGTACATAACCAATATTTTTGGAACAGAATAGGCTTCTGATGGACATCTGTTTAATGAATGAATGTGAAGCCCAAACAAAGATAGGACACAACATGAAAACCTTTTATTCATTAATTTCCACAAGGGGAAGGAGACAGATGTGAGAGAAAAGAAAACAGAAAGAAGAGTGATTCTTAGTTAAAACCTAATTCAGCCTGAAGGAATTCTGGGCTGAGCTTGTGTGTGGAGCTGCTGGCCAGATGGAACTCTAATTTGAATCTTGGTGGTGGACATGCTCTGATGGGGTGGAAGGGCTTGCCTTCACCTCATTGCATATCCCCACTTATTGTTAGGTTCTGAGTTACTCCTCCAGCCCTCCTTGGCCTTGAGTATCTTACAAACACACTTATTAGACAATTAAATGCTAATTTGGATTAAAGGCCTGGACATGGCACCTTATTCCCATCAGTCTCTTTCCCAGAGGCTGGAACTGGCCTCTGAAGAGAGTATGAAAATAATAGGTCATGTGCACATCTAATTAGTATTGAGTGGGAAAGATTGCTTAAGGCCCAAGTGGGATGCAGAAAGACAATGAGATTGGAGCTATATGATCAAACTCTTTGTGGAAGTGGGAAGTATCATCTCCCTACTCCTATCAATATGCATATTCACACTATTGTTTTCTTTAACAGAAAGCTCACAAGTTCACATGACTGCTATGGTAGAGTTCAAATGTATTATCAAGATGTCTTTAAGGGCTAGAGAGTATACAAGGAAGGATCTTTACACTCCGTGTGCACGGTTTGGCCTATGGCATCTTCCAGAGCTGGAGCCCTGTGAGTAAAGAAATGGGACAAATAGTGGGTTGGCCAGAACACAGAGGTTGGACCAGTCCTTAGGCCCTAGGAAAGGTGCAGGTCCAAGCATAAGACAACAGAAGAGTGACTAATCAGAGTAATAAAAGGAAACTGCCTCCTTCCTGAATAAGAACAAACTCCCAAGTCACCCGAAGTTGGAAATAGATTAAAATTAATAGACACCATTTATGGAGAATTTACAATGTTTCAAACGCTGCACTTTTTACATGCATTATCTCAATTAATTGCTGTAATGATCCTGTGATGTAAGTATTAGAATCCTTACTTTACAAGCAAGGAAACAGGAATAGAGAGATTAAGTAAATTGTCCATGATCATAAAGCATTCCTTACAACCCAGAAGCACATGTTTAGCTCTCTTAGTATAAAATATGGTCCTACTTGATACCTCCAGAGAGGCAAGTAGTGTTCCCTCCCCAGCTGGCCTAATTAAAGCTGGCATCTGGGTGACTTCCCCTTCAGGCCCAACCCACACACAGAGGGCAAAGCACTAACCCACTAGATCACGGGGTCAGTGCAAACAACACGGAGTGGGAGGAGGTCTTGCCAATATTTCCCAACAGGCAGGACATGGGAAGAGGTCAGGAGGTAGCGCTGAACCACCCAGAAGGAACTGGGATCCTAGACCATAATAATAACCACACATCCAGTGGGTACAGCATCCCAAGATGTAGTCTGGGCAGAGATTTAATATTATTATGGGGCACAAAGCTGAAGCAATAAGGGACCCTGGCAGATACGCATAACATTTAGGGGTGTCAACAGCCAGCTAGGGCCATGGATAAGATGGATCCTGCAGGTGGTGGTCAGAGGGGGACAAAGACTGAGAACAAGACAAATTCTGAGAAATGTTTGGGTCTCAGAGACAAACTCAAGGGCAGAACAAATCTCTGGAAGGCTTGAGGTCAACCAGGGCCTGTTACAGGAAAACCTGGAACCCAGAGATGGGAGTTTCACCATAGAGAATGAGACCAGTGTCTACAGATATAGAAAGATATAGAAGATATAGAAAGAGGCTGATCCAAAAAAAAGGGGTGAATGCCTTGGTCCTAAAATCCAGGACACCTGAGATGGTACCACAACCAGGTGGATGGAATCCCGAGTCAACAAGTCACAGACCCCAGGTTCCTTACAGAGCACAAGCCTGGAGCAGATATGCTCCCTAAGACTGGGAGGCTGTGCCTGCCTGAAAGGGTTAAATAGTGCAGTTACAGGAGTGGGGAAGTGCTGGAGTCAGGATCTGAGCGGGCAGCCCATCCCGTTACTCTCATTCTGTCCAGTGTGATATCAATTGAGGATCAGCCATCTCTGGAAATCCAGTAGACAGATAACATGGACATGTCAAGTAAATCAATCTCCAATTGACCTGGACCAGCCGTTTCTGCTTCTCGCCCTGAGCGGGTGCCACTCAGGAGCTGGCTGAATGCATGAACCATAATGTCATGGCCTTCCCACAGACAACCCCAGGCTTCACGTTCATTCTGACAAGCTCTTCTCCCTGAGGCCAGAGTAGCTTCAGGGACTGGACATGGTCCAACAGAAGTATGAGCCTTACCAAGGTAACCTTCAGGCCAGAAACCTTGCCATGTCTTGCCAGTGTCCTCAGCAGGCCTAAGGACAATTACCTCACTACCAAGAGCAAGCAACCCAGTACTTGGCCATCAGAAGTTGAGCCACCAATCTAGAAATCTCTGCTTCCTCCTCTAGGGTCTCTAATGTCTCCCCATCCCCTGGACAGGAAACTAGAGGTCTGAATACAGCACTGATCCTGAAGCTGCCCTCCTCACTGCTGCCTGGCTCTGCACTAATCCCAACCCAGCAATACAAGGGGCAGAGAAGCCCCCTACCCCACAGTGGATTGGAAGCACAGGCCTGGACATGGCACCTTATTCCCATCAGTCTCTTCCCCAGAGGCTGGGACTGGCTACAACAACCCAAGAGAACTGTGGTTCTGGAAGGCAAGGCCTAACCATAGTCATTTAAGTAAAATGAGAGCTTAGCTATGGGGAATGAACTCATGAATGAATAAAGAGATGAAGAAATACATGAATGGGAGTCATTCTTTTCCATGAAATGTTTTTCTAAGAAGATGTATCTGGAAAGAGACAGACTTTATTGTTTTGTCCCCAGGACCCAGAACTTGGTAGGACACATGTGCCCTGATGAAAGAAAGACAAGTATATATAAGGCACTAATACTGAATCGTTAATCAGGGATTTATGTCCTACTCTCTGATCACCCAACAAAAGACATGTGTCTCTCTCTCAAGGCTTGAGGCCTCGTTTCTCCTTCCAGAGGCCAGTATGAAACAGTTGCTTCTGCACCAACATTTCAGTTTATCCTGCTCCTCTTCCTCCTTCCTCCCAAACACTTCAAACCCCTACACACACACACACACACACACACACACACACACAGAGAGAGAGAGACAGAGACAGAGACAGACAGAGAGAGAGAGAGAGAGAGAGAGAGAGAGAGAGAGAGATGCCCACAGCAGTTTCAATTCTATCCACCCCTACATTAAGCATCTCTCTTCTCTCCTGTCATTTCCGTGTCTTCAGATGCCATGAGAATGAGGCTCTTCATGCACAATTTGGGCCCAGCCCAGGGGTGGTCTGTGGCTGCAGATGAGGCTGTTTATCTCAGGACCCACACATTTTGCTATTTCTTGTTCCTCCCCCTGCAGACCACACAGTGGCACAAAGGTTATGAGGGCGCTAAAGTAATGGGGCCTCCTTTAGGCAGAGTGTGGGGAGCGTCTATAGGCCCAGCTCCAGCTAAGTGGATAGCTCAGAGAAAGCAGCGCCCTTGAGACACTGGTGGTCACAGATCCCACAAGGCCAGTAGGTGTGGCCAGGGCTCAGAAGTCTGGAGAGGAGGCTAAGTCCTTTACCACAGCCCAGTTTTGACTCAGTGTTAGCAGAATGGGCCTGAGCTCAGCAGCCTGAGAAGCAAAACTAAAGGGTTGTAAACAGTACCATCTCTTTGCTTCCTGAACCTAAGTATTTGAGATTTCATAGAAATAGTGCATATAGACCATCCAGGATGGGCAAAAGTAGGTTTATTGTTATGAGTATGTGAAACAGAGTTTATTCTTGTATTATTATTTATTAAGTGTTGTATTATTTTCCATAGGAACAACTGTAAACCTACTTTTGCCCCACCTTATATATTGCAGAATAGAGCCCACCTCTTGAAGGGTGTCACCTCCCAGCTGGTGTCAAAATGGAGTCTTCAACAAACCATTCCCACTCTCTTTCCTGCTTCTTGTTTGTGGATAGAGGACATAACCCTTTTGGCATAGTATTTTCAGGCTCTGGACCCATATGGAGAGTCTATCCATCCTTTGTCTGCAATCTTCTGATCTTGTTCCTTCCAAGATTCTAATCACCCAACCAATTCAGCAGCCACTGTCAGAAATTGTGCAGACCCTACCTCAGCTCATCTCTCTTTCGAGGCAGAAGAAGGTATTCCCTTCCCCAGTGGTGTTTCAGGCTATCTCTGAGTAGAGCTGTAACTCCCCAGCATTCACTTCTTGGTGGTACAGACAGATACTATTGGAACCACCTGAAAATCAAGCTCAAATTTTTACCATTGTTATTTAAAAGGCCACAAGAAACTTTCTTGTGGAAACATAGGCACTGTGTAATATTCAAGAGGATAGTTTGAAAATCAAGAATTAGTTTTATTTCCCAAATATTTTTAGTGCTCCACTTTTAAGTACACAATAGACTGCATTTCCTGGTCTCCCGTTGGTGGGTTTGGACTATAGACTACTTCTACCCAGTGAGAAATCATGTGTGTCCCTCTGTGGCTGAGTGTTTAATTGCTGGTATGAGACCCACCATATCTCTTTCTCCCTCTGGGTGGGATACACTTGGGCCCCTTCATAACCATGGTGACCATAGCCCTCCCCATCCCTCCCTAACTAACCCTCAGTGGAAGATGGTGTTGAGAGAAATTTAAATCTTTATTATTTTAAGTCACTGAGATTACATGAGTTGTTACTACAGTTATTTTTTACTACAGTGACCTGAGTGACACAGATGCTGAGAAGTCACAGTCTCTGGGGACACATGATTGATTGATCACAGCTAGTTAGCACTGTGTGTAAGACCATTTGCTGAGTCCCAACTCCCATACCTACAAAATTGCCCATTATGAGAACAAAAGCTGCCTCGCTTCTAGCTGTGCCCTGGGCCATGTCACTGTAATATTTCCCCATTTTCAAGGATACCAAGAACCCATTTGGAGCAAACCCCATCCACAGTATTCTTGATCCAGAGGGGACTATCAGTAGAGCATTTAAAAAATATTCTGGGCCCGGCATGGCTCAGTGCTTGAACATTGACCTATGAACCAGGAAGTCACAGCTCGATTCCCGGTCTGGGCACATGCCCAGGTTGTGGGCTTAATCCCCAGTAGGGAGTGTGCAGGAGGCAGCCTATCAGGGATTATCTCCCATCATTGATGTTTCTATCTCTCTCACCCTCTCCTTCCTCTAGAAATCAATGAAATATATTTTTTAAAATATTCTAGCATTTCCCTACCATCTCTTTCTCAAGACAAGGAGAGAGGAGTCTTTTTGGACCTTGTCAAGGGATACAGCAAGAGGGTGGAGCTTTGAATTCCATTCTTTCACTACTTTAGAGCTTTCTGGACTTTTGGTTTTCACCCAGCATGGGCCAGTCTTCAGTAGAAATCTTCATTAAAAAGCATCCAATTGTTGGAATCCAGCTGACTGTCCAAGCAGACACACAGCAGGGACAGTGTCTTATGGACTCACCTCTAACAATAGCTTCTGCCTCATTTAAAATTATATTTCACCCTCATTAGTTAAGCACTCTCAAGATGTATGCTACCAAAGTTACCCCAGCTGATGGACCTGCAATTACTTTCAGAAACAACTTTTTTCTTTACCTTGATTATTAATTTCACCCTTCATGCCATGTTGAGTCCAACTATTGCTTATTCAGAGAACAACAATGAGGTAGGGGCAGAGTGTCAACCACTTTTGTAGGCAAGCGATGGGCAAGGGGAGTACTTCAGCAGGGTTTAGAGAGGCAGGGTCCTCAAGTCCTCCAGTGCTCGCAGATGGCCCCATCCTAGTATTGCCCTATCCACCCATGCCCCTGATTGATGAAGTTGTGAATTAGCTATTGTTGTTATTCAAAAACCTTAAGACTCAATCCCTAAAATATTAAAGGAGCATCAGCCCAACAGCCACAGTAATGAGAGACTATTTGCTCTAAGGAGAGATTTTTGATGTTTGAACTTAGGTTAGGACACTTTCTTAGGCTATCAGATGGTCTCACGAGGGCCCATATCCCCATGTCTCATTCCTTATGTGCTCTATGGCTGGATTGCTGGTCCCCAGTGCTGCACACTCATTGGGCTCCTGGTCATCTCAGGTAAGCACAACAGGTAACTGAGTAGCTGCTCCTTCTCTGTATATTTATACATTCCATTCCATCCCACAACGAATTCCACACAGCCTGAGGACCTGCTGTCTACAACTAATTTCTGGAACCAATTTCTACATCTGCCAACATTCTGCTGCAATAAGAGAAACCAATTCTGACTGCCTTAAGCAGGGGGGAAATGTGAGGAAAGAGTGGAGTGTGTGTGTGTGTGTGTGTGTTGGGGGGGGGGGGCAGGCACGCATGATTAATTGGAAAGATCTTGAAGTAGCTCACAGAATTGAGGAATGAGAGGCTGAAAGACTGGCCGGGTAATGGTATCTCAGGGACAGGGCTGTTCCATGCATTTCAGCAGCAGCAGGAACTAGGAGACCTTCTCAGGTGCCAACCCTTCGTCTTCCTTTGCCCCGTAATTCTATTTCCCAGAATAGGATATGATATTGGTCCAATGTGGACCATGTGTCTAGTCCTGGGGGGAGTCAGAATTTGTTACCAGCACAAGGAGCAGAAATGGGTGTTCATGTAGGAAAGTCTCAACCACTTCACCTAGCCCAAGGCCACATAGCCCCTTTATCCTGAACATTCTTTCCACTGAACCAGTGTTGGGGATCCTGGGGAGACAAGGCTGCTGGAAAAAAATAAATTCTTTGTCTAGAGGAGACATTTGTATCTCTAGGACCCTAGACACAGGGACTCTTAGGCCCCTCATTCTGAAGAAACTCCCCCAAGCCTCTCTTCTCAGTCCCCGTGATTCCCCTGCCTTCGTTTACAGAACAGAATTCTCAAGCTTTGCAGGAGACTGGAGAAGGGAGACAGACCAGGTGGGATTCTTCCTCTAGATCAGTGGTTCTCAACCTTCCTAATGCCGCGACGCTTTAATACAGTTCCTCATGTTGTGGTGACTCCTAACCATAAAATTATTTTTGTTGCCAGTTCATAACTGTAATTTTTCTACTGTTATGAATTGTAATGTAAATATCTGATATGCAGGATGTATTTTCATTGTTACAAATTGAACATAATTAAAGCATAGTGATTAATCACAAAAACAATATGTAATTATATGTGTGTTTTCCAATGGTCTTAGGCGACCCCTGTGAAAGGGTTGTGACCCACAGGTTGAGAACCGCTGCTATAGATGCAGGGGCAGAGATTCAGGCTCTCTCTTTTCCATCCTGCTAGTAGCTCACAGTCAGGAAAGATAGCATTCTCTATTTCCATTGGATAGAATTAACATGCCCCTGGGTAAACCTCCTTAGCACACTTGGAAAAAGGGTGTGTATCATTCAAACCCTCTCAACACTTTACCAGCAACAGCCTCTCTTGGGAGGTTTGAACTCTGTTTGAGGTCAATTGAGAGTATGAAATTTCCTCCCTGGAAGTGTGAAAGCTCACTTCACTGACAAAATGCATCTCCTCAGACACAGCACAGGGAAGACTGGGCTCCAGGGAGCACTAAACTTTGGAGGACAAACACTCATAAGAAGACTCCATCTCCCAGCTTGAAAGAGTATTGGCAACTGCCCATGGCCAACAGTTCTGTGAGTTTCCAGGGGTTCGTTTGTGTGACCAGCAGCTCTACCTCATCATGACCATCGTATGACACGGCAGAACAGTCCTCACACCCAGCCTGTAATCCAGCCTAGGAATCTTCCCCTCAGCACTTCCTTCATGCCATGGGCTAACTCAAGAATATCTGACTTTCCTCTTCCCTGCTAAAGCCCTACAATGCACGCCCCACCCCCCACCTTCGTGTGTTGTCCCTGCCTGTAATCTAGCCTCATTCTCCCCTTCATACTTGCCTCCCATGCCATCCACTATTTTTCAAGCTCACCTCATTAGATGCCTCCTAACCACATCCTCATATCCTCTCCCCAGGAGAACTGGCTACTTGTTGGTGCCCCCGCCTATCTCCTATTTCTTTTAGAACTATCTTAGCATGTTCGTGCAATTATTTGCTTAACTGCCTGCCTTCTCCAGCACACTACTGCTCCTCCAGGGCAGTCTCTCTGAGGGACCAGCCTAGTGCTTGGCATGAAAGCCATTGAGAACATTTGTTGAAGAACAGGTGCATGCCTGGAGCAGCCCTGCCCTGCGTGCTCTGTACAACATCATGATCCAGAACCTGGTGCCGGGACCTGCACAAGCACCATCTCTCTTCTCCAGTCTAACTGGATCCACGTTGACAGCTTTATAGAGCCTCCTCTCTTTTATTCCCTTGATGCCACTTTGTAGATTTTCAAATAGTGTCAAAGCTTTAACTTTTACCGGCAGCCTTCTCACACTGTTTCTAGCAGAGAACAGCAGGTTGGGAGAAGAGTTATGAAATGCATCTTTCCATTTTTAGTAAATTCAAAATTTCTTAAAGCCAGGTATCAGAATAAGTTGGGAAGTAGTATCAAATGACAGAGAGAGACAAGCAGAGAGGCCATACATGCTTTACAACTCCCATTCTTGATCATGGGTTTTCCGTCTATAAAAGAAACTGAACTTCCTCAGAGGCTTGCTATGAAGTTTAATGGAGTAAAATAGGTTAAACACCTACTTGTTCCCAGCACATGGTAGGCACATGACCATCCCAAATATAAACAGTGAAGAGGCTGTTTAAATGAGAATTTCCAACACCTAAAAATAATTTAAAAATCTAGAAAAATCAGCAATGTAGAACTGAAGAGGAGTTTTATAAGAACATGCTGTGAACTCATTATGCTTTTAATCAGGAGTTCCTTTTCCCTAGCAAAAGCCAGAGACCCTACTGTTTCCAGGGAAAAGCCCATTCCAGAACCCCCAAGGCTAACAGTGACAATTCTGGGTGACCACTACTTCTGGGAACAAAGCAGATTTTTGTCTACTAAAGCTGAACATACACATAACTCATGACACGGCAATTTCATCCAACAGAATCATGTACATAAAGGCATGAAAAATCAGGTACAGCATTATTCATAGCAACACTGTGCATGAGAGCCTAAAACCTGTAACTACCCAAATGACCATCAACAGAAGAATGGATAAAGCAATTCATACAATGGAATATTGCACCTCAATGAGAATGAATGAACTGCAACCACATGTTTTCAAGATGGGTGAATCCCATCATTGTAATGGTGAGTGAAAGAAGCTAGACACAAAAGACTACATGCTCTTTGATTCTATTTATATAGATGTCAAAAGCAGGTGAATCACATATATGCTGTTTGAAGTCAAGAGAATGTTGATGAATGGATAGAAAATGTGGTACATAAATATAATGAAATATTATTCGGCAATAAAAAGGAAGGAAATCCTGCCATTTGTGACAACATGGATGGATCTTGAGGCATTACAGTAAGGGAAATAAGTCAGAGAAAGACAGACACTGTATGAACTCATATGTGAAATCTGAAAAAAAAAAAATGAACTCATGGAAACCGAAAATAGATTGGTGGTTACCAAAAGTGAGGGGTGAAGGTGGAGGAAATAAATGAAGGTGGTCAAAGGGTACAAACTTCCAGTTATAAAGTAAATAAGTTCTGGGGATGTAATGCACATCATAGTGACTATAGTTCACAATACTTTATTGTATAGTTAAAAGTTGCTAAGAGACCAGATCTTAAAAATTCTCATCCTAAGGGAAAAACTATTATAACTATGTGAAGTAATGGAAGTTAACTAAACTTATTGTGGTAATAATTTTATAATATATATTCATATCAAATCATTATGTTATGCACTTTAAGCATATAATGTTATATGTCAATTATAGCTCAATGAAACTGGAGAAAAATCAAGAGCATGGTCACCATTGGAAGAAGTAGTTTTGGTAAGGAGGGCAAATACAAAAAGGGTAATTTCTGGGGTGCTAGTAATATTCTATTTTATAACTTGGGGTTCAGGTTACATGCACATGTCCAAATAACTAAAATTTACCCAATTGTAGATTTATTATTTGTATTTTTTATTGTATATATATTATACTTAAAATTTTTTAAATTAAATTTATTGGGGTGACATTGGTTAATAAGATTATATAGGTTTCAAGTGTACATTTCTATAATATATTATCTGTATATTGCATTATGTACCCACCACTCAAAGTTAAATTATCTTCCACCACCATATATTTGACCCCCTTTACCCTTTACTACCCCGCTCTCCCTTCCCTTGGTAACCACCATACTGTTGTCTGTGTCTATGAGTTTCAGTTTTATATCCCACATATGAATGAAATCGTATAGTTATTAGCTTTTTCTGACTGACTTATTTCACTTAGCATAATATTCTCAAGGTCCATATATGTTGTCACAAATGATAGTATTTCGTCCTTTCTTATGGCTGAGTAGTATTCCATAGTATATATGTACCACATCTTCTTTTCCCAACCTTCTTTCAGAGGACCCTTTGGTTGTGTCCATGTCTTGAGCACCATGAATAAGGCTGCAATGAACATAGGGGTGTATATATATCTGCGAATAAATGTTTTCAATTTATACTTCAATTTTTATTTATTTTAGTTTTTAAAATACATTTTATTGATTTTTTACAGAGAGGAAGGGAGAGGGATAGAGAGTTAGAAACATCGATGAGAGAGAAACATCAATCAGCTGCTTCCTGCACACTCCCTACTGGGGATGTGCCCACAACCAAGGTACATGCCCTTGATCAGAATCGAACCTGGGACCCTTCAGTCTGCAGGCCAACGCTCTATCCATTGAGCCAAACCGGTTAGGGCTATACTTCAATTTTTAAAAATTGCTAAACTGTTGCCACACATGCACATACACAAAAAGGTAGCTTATGACAGAGCCTCCAAAAGAGGGGTCATGTAGAATGTCTGGGTAAAATGTGGTTCCTAGATGTGTGGCAAGATGATACCCACTCTAAGCCGAATGGAACACAGGATTCTCCCAATGTTGACACAACATCTAATTAACTGTCCAAAGCTAGAGAAAAAGGCTTTTGAGATGAATTCTGATCCCAGAATTCCCTAAACTGGCCTTGGGTTATGGACTATGATTCTTTAAAAAATACTTTATTCCAGATAATTGGAAGGAAAAGGTTCCAAGTCTATTTAATAAATGTAAAGAGAGTAATCCCCTTGCCCTAACCGGTTTGGCTCAGTGGATAGAGCATCAGCCTGCAGACTGAAAGAGAGTAATCCCTGGCTCCCTCAAATTTTAGCTACATCATCCCATTGACTGTATCCTCAGAGTTGGTGCCAGCTTTGTTTCAGACAAACTGTAGGCCTCTGTACTTCAATCTAAAATACTCTGTGAGGTTTTCCCTAATTGGAAATTCAAGTAAAGATAACCCACGACCTGGAAGCATGTATTGATCTTGACTTCAACTGTTTACACCGCAGACAGAAATCAAACCTGGCCCAAGTTGTACAACCTCATTATTGACCCAAACCTATTTAACTCTCTTTCAAAAACCTGAATGCAAGAATAAGACTGCAAGGAATGCCCTTATTTCTCACAGAATTACCAACTACATAAAAATATCCATGCCTTATACTCACTCTGATGTTTTCAGATGATTTGAATTTATTTTTGTCTCCTGAAAGAGAAAAAGATGGCCAGCATCTATTGTCTAACAGATGGGGTAGCATTCCCAGGAGGGGTCTCACGAAGCAGTTTCTATCACTAAGAACAGTCAACTAGCTATGCCTGTGGCAGACTCTACTGGTTGGTGAACTCAGCAGCCATTCCCAACCCCCTTCTTCATCACCACTTTTTACTACAAGAATATGAAGAGATAAATACTTTCCCATCTTCTGCCACAGCTGAGGTGGTCATACCACATAGTTACGGTCAAGGAGACGTAAGCAGAATTTTTCTGGAAGATTGTTTTGTTGATTAATGGGAAAGCCAGAAAGCATTTCCTTTATCCTTTCTTCCTTGTCTGTGAATGATGTCTGGAAGGGCAACAGCTATCTTGCCACAGTAAGATGTAAGTCAGCCTCCTAAGGATGGTGAAGAGGAAAAACGGGAATATCAGACTGCCTACTTCTAAACAAGAATGGGCATTCTAGAATATGAGCCAGAATATTTGGTAGGACAGCAATATACAGGGTGAGGCAAAAGTAGGCTTAGAAAATAATACAATAATTAATAAATAATAATATAAGAATCAACTCTGTGTTTCATGTACTCACAAAAGTAAACCTACTTTTGCTCCACCCTGTAAGCATCTAGACCAGGGGTGGGCAAACTTTTTGACTCGAGGGCCACAATGGGTTCTTAAACTGGACCGGAGGGCCGGAACAAAAGCATGGAACTAATATAAACTCAAAGTAAACATCATTACATAAAAGGGTTCGGTCTTTTTTTTTTTTAGTTTTATTCATTTCAAACGGGCCGCAGGCCGTAGTTTGCCCACAGCTGATCTAGACAGTAAAATGGTAGCAGTCTGCTTCCTGTGAAATGCTAACATATCATGGAGAACTATCTATAAATTAGACCCTAATTTGGGGGAGAGGAGAGGAGGGGGTCAGTTTTTCATAGGGAATTTCCCATGATGCCATAGATAAGTCTGGAGGGAGAGGAGGCAATGCAGCTGGTCTATGTGCTGCAGGGGTCTGAGTCACCTGTAAATTCAATTTGATCCTGCTTGAGCTTGATCATTTGTATCATTGATATTTTCACTGGATAATTAATTGCTTCTATATAAGCCTAACCTTATGGCTTTAAAAGGCCAGTAATAATCCATGATGAGCAGCTTGGATCACTCAGAGTCCCATGGCCAGGCATTCAGACCAGGACCACATAGCAAGCCAAAAGCTGTTTCTCAAAAGAATATTTATCTGTAGAGGAGAGATAAGTTTTTCTCCAGACTTCCTAAGGCTCTCCACAATGAGTCTTGCCAGAAGAAAGCTTCAGATACTTTGTGTGATGTTGGATCTGCAAGTGAGAGTGACCTAGCGGGAGAATAGCTTGCCCTGAAGCTCAGACTTCCTGCAGAGCCTTCTCTTTCCCCAAGACCCATTCAAAATGTTCTGTTTCGTTGATAAGCAGGCCTGAAGATCAGACGTATGTTGCCTCCAAAATTCAAAGACGCCCCCAAAATGTTGTTCCATCACTTAGTGGTAGATGGTATAAGGTGTCTTTCTCATTGAAGGGCATATCCCATGTGATGTAGATCATAGGAACTCTAGACCTGTCACTAAAGTTGTAAACTCTTGGAATTTTGAGATTTATCTCGAATCCTCTGGCACTAACCTACCTTGCTAAAACTTCTTAGGTACTTGAATTTTCAGGACCAGCAGTGACCAGTGTCATGTTTTGTGGATTGTCAAAATTATTAATATCTCTGGATTAGATTATAGAAAAGAGTAGGAGAATCAATATAGCCTGAAGGAAACAATGAAGGCAATCTGTGGCCCCTGCCAGGTGAAAGAGAACCACTTCATGCAGCGCTTACAAGTTGATATCATGCTAAAAGCATATACAAATAGCTGGGTCATAGGTTCCAGGGGTTGTATCGATTTGTTCTCGCAGAGATTCCACATCTGGCACAGAAGCTGTAATTGGTGTTAGCACATGATGAAATTCATGATATTCCATAGTCATTCTCCAAGATCCATTCATCTTCTGCACAAACCAAGCAGACCAAATGCAAAGGATGTGAGCAGAAGAATGGTCACCCCTGCATTTTTCAGCTCTTTAATAGTGGCCTAACCTTCGCAGTTTCCCGAGATGCGGTTTTGCTTTTGGCTTACTATCCTAGCGGGGAGAACAAGTTCCAGGGGTTTCTGCTTTGTCTTTCCTACCACAGGACCCAATTTCTTGGATCAGGAAGCCAATGTGGGCATTCTACTAGTGGCTGAGTAGGCCTATTCTAATTATATGTTAAAAAACATGGGAAAATAAACACAAGGAGGATCTATAGACCATCAGATTACTATGAGACAGTGCTGGGCCCAATTTATCACCAAACCTCCATAAGCTCCACTCTGCCAGTGGACCACTGTGGCATTTGGTTCCTTAAAGATTAACATTAAATCAGAGCCAGTGTCTAGTTAATTCCTGAAAGGTCTCGCTATTACCCATTAGCCTGTGTACAATCATCCTAGTAAATGGCTTTATATCCCTTTGGAGACCCTGTGGAGATATATGTGTAGGTGGTGTTATAGGAATCTGTCTCAAAAGAACTCAGTCTTCCCTGCAATCAAGGGGCTCTGGGTCTGTGAACTGACTAAGGCTTTGAGATTGGGAGGGGCAGGGAGGGAGATACCAGTGTTCTCTCTTTGGGCATCTCTCTCCAGGTTTCTGACCACCAGACTGTAGTTTTACCTGTTTTACTATATATTAAGTAAAATTTTAATAAGCTGTCAATATATTTCATTTCTAGGGACTTTGTGATCAACTAGCCATTGCCAAAAATTTCTGCAGGTTAAAACTGTACAAATGATAATTAACACTTCATCCTTACTGCTCATTATGGTAATTCTGTCCACCTTGTCTCTGGCAGTTTGTTATTATCACTTGGTTTCTGCTACTTCAGAATTCTGGAGACCTCCCAGACTACAGATGGCCACAACAGAGCTATTCAAGATTTCTGGTGTTCCCTCGCTAACGCTCTTCACCATACCTCAGTTAAGGAAGTGCAACCTGGACCCTTTCAGTGGGTTTAGTGAGGCTGAGTAGGAGTGGAGGCTGCACAAGATAAATGTACCTCAATGATCTTATTTTCTTAAGCATTTTCATTCTCTCCTCTATATTATGCCAGGGAAGTCTGAGCATCTCAGCATCACTGAGCTCAGGTTTCAGTCAACTAACCAAGAATCATACAGATAAATTCAGCCTTTTCCACTGTTATAGACAATCCTTCTTGCTCTATCACCTTATAAATCATCCCCAGGCTGTTTTCCAGGTCTCTGCTTATGTAAATTAGCAAAATCTTGCAGCTACTTTGGCGTATCAGCTATTTCCCTCTGGAACAGACTTTGCACCTGTCCTTTGGAACATGTAATCTAACTCTAGATATATGTCCAGAATTAAGGAGGGGGAGAAACTAGAGGAAGGTGCTGGAAGGGCTAAAAGAAGCTGGGGCTGGAGCCAACCTTCTGCTGTTATTGGAGGGAAGATGAAGGAAACTGGAAAATCAAAAGAAATTTCCCTTTCCCTCCTCTCCTCTCCAGTCTTCCTGCAGTGCCTCCCATTGGCAGAACTTAGCAGGAAGCCAGCTGACAAGGGAGCCTGCGAAGTACAGTTTGCAGAGTTCTAGGTCCAACATCACAGAGCAAAGTATGAAAGGGACGTCTTGGAGGAGAGATACAGTAGGTGAATAACTGACCCTGGGGTGGCCCCAGCATTGTTCATTCATTCATTTTGCCCCACAGCATCCACTCACATTCTCCAGGAAAAAGCAATACCATTGGATTGTTGGGGAATAATTCTTTCCTCATTCTCGGTCCATGAAAATTGGTAAAATGAGCCATCCCCAGCTTCAGAGTTGAGGTTTAGATGGGTTTAAGCTGATCAGAAAATCACATCACACTGGTCACAATAAGGAAAAACTAAAAAGCAATATAACAAAACTCAATCAGAGGGAATGAGATACATGAAGACTTTCCTAAGATTTCTGGGAGAGGAACAGAAAGAAGCTTAAGGTTGATCCTGAAAAGCTGTAGACTGGAGCTGCAACCAGTATCTTGCTAGAACTTGAGTCTAAGCATAAAGTCAATAGATGAAAAATCAGAGCTGAGACAGAGACAATCTAGGTCCTAGTGACATTGTATGAGCCCCAGTCAAGCTTTGCCTAAAATCAACATTATCCCAGGACATTTTCCCATCACCCACATCCTTTTTGCTGGGCCAGTGTGCACTTTGCTTGTGATAACTACTCAGCACATTACTTTTGCGAACTGCCACCAAACAGTAGGATCTGTTACAAGATGAATGGCCATTTCTACAGGAGACCATCCACCATTTCTCCTACCATTACATTTATAGCTAAGGCTGAATTTTACACTTATGGTCAAAGACCAACGCATTGGTCAATTCTCCATAGAAGGAGCTAGAACTTACTAATGAGATGCTGATAACCAAATAAGTTAACTTAATAAACCTATTATGGACTTACATCTTCCAGCTTCAAAAGTATATTTGAAGTAGTTATAAACTATAAACAGACACAAAGTAGAATGATGCAAAATGGAAACAAATAGACATCTGAACAAAGGAGCCCAAGCATAGATGCTGGCAGGAGCCTGCAGTTGAGCCCTGAGAGAGCTCTGAGTTTTCTGACAGTAAAGAAGAAAAGAGAAACAAGCTGATTTATATAGTCCTCACACCCTGATGAGATGAAGCCCACCAGGTTGTTACAGAAAGAAGGCATCAATATTCATTCAAAGCCTACTATGTGGCAAGCACTCTCCATGTATTATTTCATTCACTCCTCTCAGTAACTCAGTGGAGTGAGCATTCATTCTCAAGAGTAAGAGATAAGAAAGCAGAGGTTCATAGAAATTAAATACCTTGTCCATGGTCTCAGGTGTAGAAAGTGATAGAGCCAGGATTTGAGCTCACATTTGATACCTGGCTCCAAGCCTATTTTCATCCACCACTTCCTCGAATTAAAGGTTATGTGTAAATCACAAAAAGTTATCAGATGCTTATTTAGTGCCCAAGAGGGTCCAAGGATCCTTACATAGGTGGTCATAGTCTATAAAGCCCAGAAAGGAAATTACATGACCCGCATACTACATATAGAAACGTCATATTGAACATTTTTTCTTGATGTTCAATAAAACAAAGTCCTAAAAGGGAGGCTCCTCAAATAAAGGATATTGATTATTTGATGGAAAATGTCTTTAACTTCAGTTTGACAAAAACACAGCACATTTTTCCAGATGAATGGTTCTTACATAAATGAAATGTCATTAAATTCTAGCTCTGCAATGGCATGCCTGTGGAGGAATTAAAACAGCCCAGGCCAAGCAGTTTGGTTTCTGATTACCTTGCTAAATAAGAGTAGAGCACAGGGAATCCAGGAAAACTGGGAACTAGCATGCCGTTCCAACTGTCTCTTTCAAATTGCCTGTGTCGTGAGCAGGCCTGTGAGAAGGGCTGGGTCTCTGCGTATCTGTGCTGGAATCCCTAGACTGCAACTATAATGATGTTTCTAAAATGCAAATCCGCCGATGACATTATCCTGCTTAAAAACCCTTATTAAAGCTGCACATTGCCTTTGGGATAAAGTCCAGGATTTTTAATGTGTTCCTTTATGACTAAGCCCTCACACCCTGGACTCATATATTACCTCGCTCTTTGTCCCCAAACTCTATGCTCTGTCACACTGAGCTACTTTTAGCCCCCCAGTGCATGCTTCCCTCACATTCTGGCACTGCTCTGTGTTGCTTCTTCCCCTAAGAATGCCCTCTTTCTCTGCTCCCTCCCTAGACCTTTTCCCCTGCCATCTTTGCCTGGCTTCCTTCTACTCACATTTCAGGAGCCAGAGCAAGCCTTTCCTTCCCTGGGAAGCCTTCTCTGACTCCCAGTTCTAGACTGAGATGAACACAACACATTCCTTCCTACCATGGCACTCCAACCCAAAGCATCGCTGTCTCTTTGCACGTTGAACTGACTCATTTCTATGCCAAAGTCTCAGGTGCAGCTACTGTGCATGAGGTTCTTGTTGGATGAACCAGTTGATGGAATGAATAAATGAAGTATCTCAAGCATTAAGTGTCCACATTGAAATAAGTTTCCATAAGATTCAGTTACTGGATATACAGATAGAAGGGATAACTGCTTATTGTGGAAGCTTGAATTCTGCATTAAATCCTGCCCTAGACATAGGGATTAAGCTGTGGACAAAAATTAATAATGTATTAGAGTAGGTTCAGAATGAGTTGAAGTTCGGTCACTGGAAGACGGTATCATCATGGACCAGTGACTTCTGAGCCAAGGCCTATGAGATGGAGCATCTGATTTTTCTGTTCCCATAGCGAGGTCTGGACTGAGTCCCGAGGCAGAAGGAGAAGTAACCACCGCTGCTGGAATTTGTGGAGCATGAGAGCAGGGGACAAGATCTGTCCATGCCCAGCTTTATTCCTGACTTCATCTTGCTCCACTGTAGCAGGGGAAGTCTTAATGTGGATCTCTCCCTGGTTCAATCTCCAGACTGCAGAGAGACTCAGAGAGCACACACGTCTCATACGCTGGACAGAGCCAATATCAAGTATCCCCATTACCCCAGCTTCTCCATCTCAGCTCCCCAAATGCCAATGGGGAAGGCAGCGCAACTTGGTAGAAAGAGCTTGAAGTAGCCATCCGGTCTTCTAAAGTTTGGGGTATCCTGCCACCTTGGGATAAATCTCCATCTTTCTGAGGCCTAGATGTCTCATCTGTAAAATGGGGATAAAGATACCTGCCCTGCCTTCCTCGGCGGTTTGTCATGAGGATCAAATAAGATAATGGCAGGGAAAGAGCTTTGAAAACTATGAAGTGCCATGGAAAAGCCAGAGTGCGATGAAGAGACAGCGGCTGCCCCACACTTACTTCAAAGGGGAGAAACAGGGTGGAGAAGCCTGACATGCTCTGCTTTTGAAGTGCACAAGAGCAGCTCTCAGAAAAGAAAAAACATCATTGCTGCTTAAAAGGCAACTTTCAAAACAACCATTTTCTCTCTGAAGGGAGAATAAAGTTGGGAGTACTTCAAAGGCTGGGGAAAATTTCTAGAAAAAAAAATGACATCCTTAATCCAACTTTTAGTCAAGTCAGAGTTATTAAAAAACCTTCAGAACTCTTCACTTATTTAAAAAGAATTTTAATGCGCTTAAAAATTAAAAACCATTAAGAGGGGCAGACAAAGGCGCTGTTTCCCGTTCCCTAGGATCACACCACAGAAGGTGGCCGCAATCACTGCCCATCGCTCTCCGCTTCCTCTCATTAAACGTTCTCTCCAAGGCTTTCCTCCCTGTCCTGACAAATTTCATACCAAGAATAAGTCACCAGGAATAGGCCTTTATCTTCCCCATCCATCTCTGCCACCTAGCTATCAAGCACGGTGGGATTATTTATTTGGTTTTTCTTTCTCCTTCCTTTAAATATGGCAGCCTACCAAAGATCAACTTCAAGAAACCAGAACGGAATGAAAATATCCTACTTCAAGGGAAAAGACATCCCCACCTCCTAGCAAAGAGAGGCCCCCTTTTAAAACAGCTAAATATAAAAATAAATAAAGGCCCGGTTTTGTTTCTAGCGGGCAGTGCCTGGCCATGGTGCCCGGGAGGTCGGCCAACTGGATCTTGGCCAGAAATGTGACCGTGCCTTCCTCCCAGCCCCCTGTCCCTTCCCGCTTTTCCGTATTATGCTGAGGAAGCAGCCTGAGACTGAGGTCCCCAAGGTTACCAGGAACCAAGCTTTCCCCTCAACGCTGCCCTGAAGGGACTCTCCAGGCCACTGTGGACATCACAGCAACATGCTTAGTGGGAGACATGGCTTCTTTTTCCCATGGATTGTACTCATGTTTATAGAATATGAGCAAATGAGATGCCTCTTAAACAATGTGCAATGCTCAATTGGATTCACATTTCCGACTCTTACTAAACATACACCACCAGGCAGGGGTAGGGGTGATCAGGAGAGGGAGCAGAAAGGATCACTCTTCCCAAAGGGGCAACCCACAGAGAGGAAGCGTTTTCTGCCCCCACCACCCACCAGATCTGGCCTCAGAGTTTATTTTTGCCAAGGGTGTTGAAGGCAGAAGTTAAAGAAACCTCAGTGGTCTGAAATCAGAGAATGGCAGCTGCCGAGGGAAGCTCAGTCCGAAGGAGAGGAGGAGGAATGCCCGCCTGAGTCCCGGCTCTTCTGCAGCAGTTTTAAGCAACCCCATTTAATTAAAGCTGTGCCCCGCGCTGGCATGAGAGCAATGGAAGTGTCAGTTTGCTTGTCAGGAGCTCCTTTGCCCGGAGCACAGACCGGAGCACCCGTGGCTGAGTGCCAGGCTTCATCTCCGGCACAGATGGGAAGGCCAGGGGTAATTACCCGCCCTGGCCAGTCGCCTTCCTGGGTGAAATTACACAAAAGTCGGAGACAGAGGCTCCATCTAATTCTTATTGAGCACCATTTCCAGGAAAGGACTGAAGACAACCAAGCATGACGTTCTGATTTGGGCAGGAAGGCTGCCCCGCACCTTTTCACTCACGGACTGTTTTGTAGGAAAGTAAGTCAGAGGCGCGGGCCTGCTGTGAACTGCCCACAGTGGTCCACTCTGGTACCCGGCTCCACAAACGGACTCTACACGGCACACCTGTGAGGAGGTTTCCCTTCAATCTCTGCCTTCAATTGTGCTTTGCCAAATTTTCTCTCCCCGTCTTTCAAGTCTACCTTGGGCAATTCTGGGCTTTCTGACCATGTCCAGTCTAGATTGCAACTTTAGATTCCCCTTCCTCATTAGAGGCCAGGCTTTGGCCAGGGGAACTTGAAGTAGGGAGTAAAGAGTCTGGCCTCTCATTTGTTCTCCTATTTCTCATGCATTGAGCAGTAGATGACCTGCCTCTGGGGTATATCAGCCAGCGGTCAAGGTGCCAACTCCCTTCCTGAGAGTGTTACCTTCTCCCTTGGTGTCCGCCCATGCAGCTACAGAGCTGATGCCTCTCAGTCATCCTCTCCATGTTCCAAAGAGACTCTCCTCTGGGGACCACTGAGAAATGGAGGGTGCCCCATCTGCTTTGGGGGCAGATTATTCCATAGCTGTTTCTTGCAGGTGCCGTTGGAAGGTCATTTCCTCCAACCTGGAAAGGGCTCTGGGATGCCGCCCTCAGACTTAGTAAGCATAGGATGCCTTAGGCTGACAAGGAAAGCCTACAGGAGAGGGGATCAGAACGTTTTGCTAAGTGTGCAATCTGTACGAAGCTGTCACCGATAGACAGTAGAGGTCACTTTGTGCAGCTCTGAGGTCACTGGGGAAATCTGGCTCTGCGCCAATAGAATGACCAGGACCAGCATGTGGCTAGCTGACATAAAGTGAACATGACTTTGGGTTTGCATTGATTTTGATGGTGATAATCTTAGAAAGAAAAATAACAAAGACTTACTGAGCACTATGTACCGGACACTTCTCGCAAGTAGCTTTATGCAAGTTTTACCTGCTAGCACCTTGCTTCTGCTGCACCTTGTTGTTTCTCTTGCTTTGGCGGGATTCTCAGACGCCCAGTGTGGGACATTTTGGGAACCTGCTAGCACTTCCATGTGCACTCAGAAAGTATGAGGAAGTTAACACACAAGAAGGCCATCTGTGGCCACTCGACAACAATAAATGTTCCTCTTTTCCATCCCTCAGGTGGACAATTCCAAAGTACACTGATTTTCAGAGAATCCCAGTAGGATTCAACTCTAATCAGCAACATTGGTGACCAACTCAGGAACATACCCATGTATTGGCCTTCTCTCGTTTCACTCTTCCCAGGACAGGTATGTGAATCTTTGAGGCCCTGGTTTCTATTTCATGTCATCACTGTCCCCCTCAAAATTCCCTGCCTGCAAATCTTTGTCTCAGGCTCCAAAGGTTGACCCAGGCTATGTTGATTAACCACATATAGTCATGTGTTAAGTAGTTCACATGGATTATCTACTTTAACTGGCAAGCAACCCTATGAGGGAAGTGCCATTTCATGCCCCTTTGACAATCAGAAAAATGAGATACAGAGGTGAAATAACAGAAGCAGAGTGCCCTGGAGAGGAGGTGGTTGATGACTCTAGGGAACTCAGGTAAGAACCTTTCCCCAACCTGGAGTGCTGTTCTGGGCCCAGAGTTCATTACAAGGAATATGTCCATAGGAGACTCTCAGGAAAATGAAAGAAAACAAAAACTAAGCCTTAGGAGGGAGAGTTGAAATAAATGGGTGGTTGGGCCCAGAAAACATTCAGAAGGCACCTGAGAACAGTGCCTTCATGCAGAAGAGGGGAACCACCACACTACAAATGGGTGTTCATCAGACTGTGCCACTGAAAGTCAAGTCCAGATACTACACCGTGGGCCTAGAGGCCCTGCACCATCAACCCCATGCCCTTCTCTAGCCCCATTCGAGTATCTCTGCCCTTCACTCACCACATCCCAGACATGCGGCCTTTCAGTTCCTCCAACACAGTACAGTTTCTCTTTTCTGCCTGCATTTGCCAGTTTGAAGTCACCTCCTGAGAGGACATCCCTGACCTTCAAGCTAAAGTAGACCCTGGCCTACCTTCAGATCTATTCCTTATCTTTCCCCTGATACTTTGTATCTTTGGGGTGGGGGCACAGGAAGGCTGATTCCTGCAGGTGGTATTTTCCATAGTCCCCTGTCCAGGAAACTATGTATGTCAGGGCTCAGCCAGTAGGAGGCACTATCATGATGTTGGAAGGGAAAAGGAGGAAGGGAAAGGGTAGGGGATTTCTCCCCCTTTCTCTAGGCCTAAGGAAATAGCCCTGATAGTTTGGATTGCTTTGGGGGCAACCGGAAGCCTTTGAAGGATGTTAAGCAGAGGGGGACATCATCAGTCTACTTTTTAAAAAGATCACTATGATTGTTCCGTGGAAATAAGTTGGATTTGGGGAAAGGATTTGAGAAGCAGTCCCAGTGAGAAATGATAATGGCTTGGACTAGGGTGATTGCAACTCAGAAGGAGAGAAGTGGACAGATGAAAGCTGTCTTTGAAGGAAGAATTAGCAGAACTTGGTGATTATTTGGAGATGGTTCTTCAGAGAGAGGGACGGTCAGGAATGACTTCTAGGTTTCTGGCTCGAGCTACTGGGTAAATAGTTCTGATGGTGGGGGAAACATTCATAAATAGGGTGGGGCAAAAGTGGGTTATAGTTGTGAGTATACGGAACACAGTTTATTCTGGCATTATTAATTATTGTATTATTTTCCACACAAACAACTGTAAACCTACTCTTCTGTCATCTATTTTTCCCTACCCTATAGTACCTTTTATCTATTAAAATGTATTATCTTTCATCTATGTGTCTATTATTTATCTATCATCTATCATGTCTTGAAGTTTGAATTACATTATATGTATATTGTGATTTCATTTTCCTACTCTTTGCTGCTATTATATAAATTTAATTTTCATTCTGTATTGACTTTCTATTTGGTACTTTGTGAAGTTCATAAATTAGATTCTGTAGAGTTTTTTGGTGTGTAGATTGCTTAAGGTTGTCTACATAAACAATTACATTGTGAATAAAGATCATTTTACTTTTTTTCCAGTCTTATAACTTTATGTCTGTATCTTGCTTTATTACAATGGCTAGAACCTCCAATGCCATGTTGAATGGAATTAATGAGAGATACTATCCTTGCCTTGATACCAACCTTATGTGGGAAGTGTTGAGCACTTCATTATCAAGTACAATGCTTAGCTGTAGGATTTTTATTATCGATGCGCTTTATCACATTGAGGTAATTTCCTTTTATTCTTAGTTTCTGAGAATTTTTATCATAAATAGTTGTTAAATTTTGTCAAATATTTTTCTATACTGTTGAAATAATCTAACTTCCCTTTATTTTGTTAATGTGGCAAATCACATTATTTTTTAAATGTTAAGCCAACTTGCATCCCTGAGATAACTCTCACTTGGCCAAAGTGTATTACTGGTACTACCATTCAGTTTTTGCCTTGCAGCATCTGCGTCTTGTCAGGCATTACAGGTGCTTGATCTGTGTGTTCATAGCCATTCCTCCAAGCCATTTAGTAGCTTCAAACTCCAATACTGACCTCCTCAGTTTGGTGAGATAATACTTCACCTGGGCCCCACCTCTCTGCACTATGGTAGAAAAAGAGTGCCCAGACAGAAAGCCAGGTGAACTTAAGGCCAGCCCGTGTTGAATTTCCCTTCTCTTAAGGAGGGGAATTGTGCTTTGCTGTAATTGTCCAATGCTGTAATTAGTCACATGTGTTCGTTCACTTTTAAGGATGATGGTGATACTGATGATGGTGATGCTGATGATGGTGATGCTGATGACGGTGATGATTTTGATGATGATGTGGTTCTATTTAATGTTGGGCACTCAGTTGGTCTTTTTAATCTAGAAAATATGCCCTTCAATTCTTCAGGAGAGCTTCATTAATAAGTGCCTCCCTTCTATTTTCTGTGTCCTCTCTTTTAGGAATTCCTATTGTTTAGATTTTGGATCTCCGAGATAGTCCTGAAGTGTTCTAAGATTTCTCCTCAACTATATCGCTTTCCTTTTTCTTTTCATTTCTACTTCCTGGGAGATATTTTTATCTTCCAATCCTTCTATTGAGTTTTTTACTTCTGTCATCATATTTTTTAATTTTTCAAGATCATATTTTTGCTCCCTGAATGTTTATAGCCTCCTCTTTTTCTGTTCCATGGAGAAAATATCTTCTATTAGCTATCAGATGATATTAATGATAGGGTTGTGTGTGCATTTTGGTTTGTTTTTTTTCTTATTCTTGCATTTCTTCTAAGTTGCTTTTTATTCCACTTGTTTTGATTTCTATGTTTTAAATTAAAGGACTTCTTCAGTTTTCTGGTGATCCTTGATTGTCCATTAACGTTGAAGATTAGGAAACTGAAGCTCTTATTAGATGGCCTCTACTGCCAATGTCACACTGTAGAGGACGAGCTGACTTTTTCTTTGGGAAACTTTAATTTCATTGTTTTTAGGTTTGTCCTCTTAGGCTGGTCAGATTTCTCAGAGAAGATTCTCCCGACTACCTTCCTGGAAGGTCAGGTCTGGCTGCCAGGGTCCTGGGATCTGAGAGTGAAAGGGGGTTGGTCCTCAGCATTCAGTATGTATGCTCGCATGTGATCTCCCTCCATTATGGTGACTTTGCCTTCACCTGGGCCTGATGCTGCCTGGGCAGAGACCCTCTCTTCTCCTCTATCTAGAAAATAAACATCCAGTGTTCTGGGGTGGGGTGGGGTGGAGAAGGGGCCGTTTTTCATGTTCTTGGAGTGGGAGGGATCTGGAGAACCACATTCATTCTGATTTTAGATCCATTTTCATTCCCACTCCCAGGCATACCAGGACCAGTGAGACCTGAGCCTTTTGAGAGTTCAGAGTTGGAAACTGGTTGCTTTTCAATTGTCCCCACAGTGGCCTTGAGATTTAGCTTTCTTTATACTACGTCAAATGTGACTTGCACACCTGCAATCCAGCTTTCAAAAATGTTATTGCTGCTCTTTTCACAGTCTTTTTTGTCCTTGAAGGTTTATACCTTTTTAATATCATTTTAGTAGAGTTTTGGAGAAGATCCCTTTTTTCAAAATAGATAAAATAATGGCTTGGTTGATACCTAGAGCTGGGAGCCAAAGTTACCAATGGGAAACAAGCATGCAGACTAGCCAGGATTTCCCAAAATATGCAGTGCTAGGATGAATATAAACTTTTTCCTCCAAACTCCAAAGCAGTAGACTAAGACAGCAGGCCTTAAATCTGAAGGTATAAAAAGAACTTCTACCCATTGTAGATTGTGAGCTTAAGAAATTCATTGTCACAAGAATTGGTACAGACTATTGATTTAAATACAATTGTTTTCCCAAATGTTTAGAAAAACCTTGAGAAGCAGACCCACATTAGATCACATAAGGCAGCAGGTATCTGGGGCCCATCCAGGAGCCCATCTTTCTCCATGACAGCCCTTAGTTCCTGTGCACCCCCCACATTCTGAGCTTAGTACCCTAAAAGCCCCTCTCAGGCTCTTGGCCATGGCCATCTCAACTTAGACCCAGCAAGAAGTTGCTTTTCCATCATTATAGGTGGTTGGTGGGAGAAGTGTTCCAGTGTCTAAGTAAACTTACTCAGGACTTTGTGGCTACTATGTTCTCAGCTATAACCCTCGGCTGTTCACTTGGGAAAGTAACCATAGCAGCCATCAGCTATTTCCAGAAGGCTCGAGGAGAGACGATTTCTCTAAGACAAGCATGTCAAACTCAAAGGCTAACATGGGCCAAATAAACGAGGCATGCAGCCTGTAGGCCACGAGTTTGACATGCTTGCTCTAAGACCTTCTTTCCTAAGAAAGTGAACACCTTTCCCAAGATTTGCAACCTTCAGAAGATGGAAAGGGCTAGTATCTGTGCCTCCTAATTAGAAAGGTAGGTCTCCCTCTGGTGCTGGGCCCTGGACACTACAACCTCCCTCACCCTCAACAGGTCTTCAAGCACCCAGCCTCCTGGGGACCATTCTCTCATGGACACAAGCCTAGAATCCACACTCTGTTTGAAGCAGGTGCCAGCCTCCAGGAACTCATGGACATGAACAGATCATCTTCTCAGTCCTGCCCCTTCCCACTGACCATCAGGGGACATCAGTAAAAATAGACAGGGCTGGAGAGAGTGCACTATCAGGTAGAAATTTCTCCTGGAGGTCGAGAGATGTCATTTTGATCCTGTTTTCAGTACTGTGTTATGATACAGCAATGTCATGATCACTTCAGAGCCATGGAAGGAATTACGTTCACTGGCATCTTTCATTTCTGATCCCCTCATCCTCATGTGTCTGCCTGCTGACAAACCAGAGCTGTCAGAGCCACCTGTCATTGCAGGAAGAAAAATACCTTTTTGACAACTGTATCTTCCTCTAGCATACCCTTTGTACCTGATGTCTGCTTCTCAGCCCGCGTGTGTGACACTTCTGTTATTTCAAAGGGCCTCATGAAATTCTCCAAAAAAGGAATTCAAACCCAATTAATTTAAATTCATTTTCATGTTGAATGTGCTACATGACACATTTAGAAGGGTGTTTATGCATCATAATGGTAAGCAATAGGATATCCTCAATGTAAAGAAATGGTCTTCCATATTAAAAGCAGACACAGGAGCCTCCAAGGACCTAAGTAGAGAAGGGCGCCAGGAGGTGACTTATTGCAGTCAGGGTAGGGGATGCTTATTCTAATTCTGATGTTAGCCCCACACTGATAGGGAGATATTTTTAAGTGGAGAGAAATAGTCCTTCCTATCTTTCCTTTAAATAACATCACCCAAAGATAACAACAACCCACTCTTTCCCCAGTAAGTCTCACCTTCTCTTGGACAACGTGCAAAAGCCACATGGGAGCCCTGGAAGTCCTCCATTGCATTACAAATCCTAAGCTTGCATGCTCTGTCCCTGGACTCCTGAGTCAGGCTGCTTTTGTTTGTTTTGACTTTTGTTTTAACAAAGACAAACAGAAAATACAAAGAAAATATTGTTTACAGGAGAGACCTTCAGTCGAGAATTTCTTGTTTTCTAAATTCAATAACAACCTTTTGGCTTTAGATTTAGGCTGGTGGCCCATGCATACACATTGCACCCTCGCCCTGCAGCATCCCACAGAGGTGTCAGTGACATTTGACAAAACAAACAAACAAATAAATAAATCCTTGGTAGCACTTCAATATAAGGAAAAGTGTCATCGATGGGACAGAAATGATAAAAAATTTATGGACAATAGAATATGGATGTAAATGGATTGTTGCAACTCAAAACCACAAGGGAGAAGGCTCTGGCAGCGGTAGGGGTGTTGCTTCCCAGGAAGCCCCAGAGGGCCTCCCAGCTGGAATCTGGCTGTGGGGTGATAATTAGGATCATTAGCTGGAGGACTATCTATAGCAGTGATTTCCAGATTGTTTTTAGTCACAGACTCTTATTATTTTTTTTAAAATCAAGCACACATCCACAATTTATGTAAATTCATTTTTCTATAAATTATATACAGATACTATACTCATTAGCAAATATCTCAACACAATTTATATTTAGGTGAGATTAAGCACTAATTATCATAAGTGAGAATTCATCTTCCCAATAGTCTTCATGACAGTTTTGAACTTTAGAGGCCAAATTCTCAATATATCTCATGAAATCATCATTATTTTCATCATGTACTGTGGTGAAGGAAAGTTAGAAGTATCAGCTTTGCTATTCTCCAGTTGTTTACTAGCGTTGGCATTTTCAAATTATCTTTGCTTCACATTTTCTATGCCAGAATTTTAATCACTTAACCATTGGCAAGGATTAGTTGTGTGTGTTTTTTTAATGGAATATATTATCCATAAATCTCCTTAACCAAGATGATATAAACTACAATTCATCACAAGATAATCAAACAAGCAAACAAGTGGATTATGGAACTCCTATTCTTACCTTGGGAATGACAACCCATATATTAAAATTAGTAAGTCTTACTGTCTTTCATATTTTAGATAAAATTCATGTCAGTAAAAGTTTAAAGATTTTATTTGCCCACCCGATGGACTAACTTCCACGCCCCTCAGGCAAAGCACTTCCACTAGCATCCACTGAGGTGCTACCCACTGGCCCAGCTGGCCCTGTAGCTTCCTGAGTTACAAAGAAGCAGCTATAGCATCTTTACCCACTGGGTCCTGAAGCCCACTGTGTGGATGTTCAAGAAAATTGAGAGGAAAACCAGGCATCTCCAAACTTCCTCAGCAGACTAACAAACAGAAATGGAGGCAGCTCCACTTCAGAGCAAAATACAGTTAAGTGCTATGACAAGAGTCAAGGCCAGTGGATTTAGGCAGTGGTGGGGATCATGAACCAGCTTGTTTATCCAGGCCATATCAGCCCTCCTCATACCAAGCAGCCTTGTCTTTCATTTACCAATGTGAAAAGTCAGCTAGGGATCACCAGACCTTTAAGGAAAACCAATAGCATGAGACAGGAAGGCAAATTGAACCAAAACAACCACCACAACAAATCAGAGAAATCAAGGAAAGAAAACAAGGAAGAGAAAGCAATTTTAAAAATTGTGCTTCTTACTTGAACTCTTAGAGTCACTTGGGAAATATTAAAAAGATGTAATAGAGGGGAAAACACTATTGAAATTTTAAAATCTGAAAATTGAAATAAAATTAAATGGCAGGGCAGAACAAAATAGAACATGTATAAAGATGAAGATAATGAATGGGAAGACAAAGAAATCTTCCATAGTAAAAAGACAGAGATGGGAAACATGAGTAAAGATTTTTTAAAGTGAAGGAAGGAAACCAAGTCTAAAATGCATTTAATAGGAATGCCAGTAGGAGAGACCTAAGTCAATGAAAATGAGGGAATTAGCAAAGAAAAATGGTATAGTCACTTCCAATCCAAACAAGATGGTGTGAGTTGGTTTTTCCTCCTCCTCCCCGATAGGCACAGCTGTAAATCCTATAAATGGAACAAGAGACCACCAAAGATCTCTGGAAGGTAGTTAAGAGAAAGATGGAGTGGTTTGGGACTTCAAGACTGGAGCAAAACACAGAGACAGGGCATTTTTCATTTCCCTACCCCAACACAGGAAAGCTATCCAGACCTGGCATTTCTCAGTCCCCAATCTAACAGTAGATGGAAAGGTTTATGTATGACTCATAAATTGCATCACAGTTCTGGTAGCCCTCCACCATCTTGTAGCCAAAACACAAGGACAACGCAGCGAGGAAAGAAAGGTTTGAAGGATTTTATATAAAATGTTTGTAAGTGTGAGCTGGAAACCAGGTTCTAACACCACTTCCACCTGCATCCCACTGCTTACAATTTTGTCCCGTGGTTCTAAGCCAACTGCAAAGGCAGCTGGGGCCCGTGGTGTTCCTGTGCCCAAGAAGACAAACAGTATGAAGACCACATATCACTGTGGTGCTATAGCACTCAATCAATGGAAACTGCCCTCCTGCTACAGCTGCCATTTCCACCACTGCTTCTAATGCCATAACAATAACGAGAGCAACACCTAACACTTGCTGTCAGGCACTGGCCACCTTTCGTTATTTCAGTTTGTACAATGACCCTACCAAATAAGTTGAGGTTGAAATTGCCTGAAGTCTCAAGCTAGTAAATATTTTTCTTATCCCAGTACTTCCCCTTTTAAAAAGAGAGGGTGTGTCCTCCAAGGGGCTGGGAGCCTCAGCACAGACTCTGGTCTTTCCCCAGATCTACGCTACCTGCCAGGTACATAACCCTTGGAACATCTGTAAAAAGCTTCCCTCCACGGTAATTTTTCCTTTGATTTACTGGTTGTGTTAAAATTGTTGTTCTGTAATGGGTGAGGTCTGGAGGATGTTGC
Source organism: Myotis daubentonii (assembly GCF_963259705.1). Taxonomy (NCBI): domain Eukaryota; kingdom Metazoa; phylum Chordata; class Mammalia; order Chiroptera; family Vespertilionidae; genus Myotis; species Myotis daubentonii. The sequence continues at coordinate 31,665,047 of NC_081853.1, read as the reverse complement.
ACTTAAAGAGAAAATTGCCCCAAATAAAAACGAATGACACTAAAATCCCTTCTCTCCCAATGAAATTATTCTCCTGTATTCTGTTCTCCCTGTGAGCACACCAAAAAAAGCTTCTTCGGTCTATTATTTCCCAGTTACCTCCTCTAGTGTTTGCTGAGAGCAGAGAAGGAAGGTGGGATCATGAGGCTCATAACATTTGATCTTCTCCAGGCTTCAGCAAACCTGTGAATCACTTTCATACGCTAAATCAATATCAGGTGTCTCCTGCTGGCAGGTAAGGGCAATTCAATGGCTCTTCTAATACCTTGCAGGCATTGATTTTCCCACAGAGCAGCAGCAGAGAGGAGATGGACTAGGGAATGGAGGAGCATGCAAAGGCACATGCAGCTCTGGGGGCCGGTCCACGAGACCTTAGGGCACACATCTGCCCTGACTTCACCTCGATTTCCCAGTCTTCCCCAGCCTCTCCCAGCCATGCCCACAGAGCGTTCCAAGGCCCAGAAGCCAGGAGATGATTGCTTAGGACCCGTATGTGACAGTCAACCTGGATCCTGCATTTACTATGGAGGATCTGAAACAGGACAGCTCCTTGGTTTTCTCTGTTTTAAAGATCTGAGCAAGTCAGATGGCATGACCAAGAACTGTTCTCAGAGAATATGAGGTGGTAGACATGGTTCTCAAAGTTTGGTCCCCAACTGGCAGCATCATCTGGAACTTGTGAGAAATGCAAATTCTCAGGCCCCGCCCCACCTGCGGAATCAGAAACTCTGGGGTAAAGCCCAGCCATCTGTGTTTTAAGCCCAAGAAGATTCTGATGCATGCTCTAGTTTGAGAATCACTGCACCAAGAGAGCTTGGTGGGAGCATTAGGCTGAGCTCCTCATTTCCCTGAAATGAAAAGCGAGGCCCAGGGACAGAGAGAGTCATGGCATGTCTGCCCGAGAACCCAGTTTTCTGACTTCCACACTCATTCGTTCAGCCACATCTTTTGCTGCTTCCTCTGGACAAATTGGAGGTGGCAGGTCGACCCTCCAGATGGCAGAGTGGCAGCTGTGACACAGAGGTAAATCCTGGAACTTAAGAGCAGCACTGCAGCCATTGCTGGGGACTCTATTGTGGGACTGTGGGGACAGCCACGGGGGCTGGCAGCGGGAACTGCTTCTCAGCTGAAGTTAAGCCGCTGCTCAGAGGGTGAGTCGGCTGAGGGCAGATGCATTGTTAGGGGGGAGCACATCCAGGGTTGCTTCTTCCCAGAGAAAGGGCAAAGATGGAGGATGTGCTCACCTTTCACCAGATGCAGATGGATCCCAGATGCTGTTCCTGCTTCTCTGCCCTCTTGGGCCTGGCCATCTCTCATCTGGTCCAGTTCAGGAGCTTCCTCTGGGGTTACCTCCTTCAGTGTCGCTATCCTCCAGCCATTCTCCATTCAAAGCTGGAGAGAGATTTCTCTCATCTGACTATGCCTCTCCCCTGTTTTAAAGGACTGAACAACTCAGATGGCACAACCAAGAACTGCTCTCAGAGAAGGTGAGGTGGTGGATCTTTCCCCAGCTTCCCACGGTTTCAGAATAACATCTCCACTCTCTCACGGGCAGATTCAGCCTCTGTACCTGGCCCCTGGCTCTCTCCAGCTTCCCCTCCTGCCACTTCCCTTCCAGGTTCCCACCTGCCAGGGGTAAGCTTTTGCAAGACCAGGAATGCTGCTCTCACAGCCTTGTCATTTCATTTCCACTTCTATCAAATCCAGACCGAGGCCCATTCATTCAGAGTCAGAACCCCCACCCCAACAGCACTCTCATGGCAGCTGTGCATGTCTCGAACCCAGCCCTAAGCAGTTTGGAAATATATTTGTCTGTCTCTCCATCACAGTGAGCTCCTAATGGCAGAGACCAAATGCAAAATCAACACACTGGCGGTGATGTCCTGAAACCATTAGCATTTATGTGTGTCTATAATGCACATATGCCAAATATTTTTAATCACTTGGCTGTGGCCCCAATTTATCTTCTTTGAGTGCCACCTGAGACAGGAAATGCATGGAAATTTAAATTCCTATAGTTTCCTGTTTTTTATCCTAATGCTGCATTATTCATTTAGTCTGGAAGATTCCCTTGAGAGGTCATTTCATCCAGCCTCCTGCCTCTGAGCAGGACTGGAGGAGGCTGTGGGCCCCTTTTTACAGCAATTTGTCAGTGCCCCTAAGTCAATGTGGAGAGGGCACAGCTCTGATGTGATGCCCACACTGCTGAAGACCCGTTCTCTCAGCAGCCCACTGTCGCTGGGCAGAACCAGAAGCTCCCTGGGCCAGGTGAGACTCAGCCTGGAGTATTTACTCAAAGACACCATTTTAAATAGCATTATGTGCCACTTAAAAGTTACCGTGTCTCCTTGCTTTTATCTAAATTTACCCCCATTACTTTTACTGATAGTTAAAAAGCTGATTGAAGTATGTGGTGAGAAAAGTTTGAAATAAGGAGCTTTCTTTTTTATTTTTCCTCATTTTTTTATTATATCCTGCTTTGGTTAAAAACACTTTTGAGGCACTTAGGGAATTATAAATGCTCTCAAGGCTCCCCATCTTACAGATGGAGAGATGCTCAAAGCACTCTCTTGTTCAATTGGTTGCTTGAGATCCAGATCACGTTTTCTATTAGTGAAGGCTTCATTAATGACGGTTCCTGAAGCTGGAGTGGGAAAGTTTAACCTTGAGCTTGCCTTAAGCCCTGGGGATCATCAGAGGATGACCAAGAAAGCAAGGGAGTCTACCAGATTGGTAGACTAGTCACCAAGTAAACCTAGACCCACACAACCAAGAGGGAGGAGAAACAAGCTAGGCCATCCTCAGGACATCCTATCAGATGGGGGCATCTTCTAGATGTTCTTTGCAATGACTCAACACAGCCTGGCCTGGGTGCAAGACCAAGTAAAAAGGATAGGACCTTTTTTTGTCAGCAGGGAGGAAAAGGCTGTCAGGTCTGCCTGGAGACTTTCAGTTCTCCTCAAGTAGCTTCAGCCACAGTTTCATTCAGCCTGATCCTCAACTTGGCATGAGCCATTCTATCTGTGCCTCCTCCTCCAGATTCTCACTGCTCTTTCTTGCCCAAAATAGCCTGAGAGCCTCACAGCTGGCTATTCCTGTGTATCAGAATGGAAGGTAAGTATTCATAAGACTGGTGTCAAGTGGTTCTTCTCTTGCTTGTTTCAGTAAATCCCCAGATTGCTCTCCCAGGAACCCATTTTTTCCCCCATCTCAGAGTGGCCCTGTAGAAACTACCCAGAGAGTAAACCTGGGCTAGCTCTAGTCACTATTGTATGAGTCAGCATAGGCCAGGTTTTGCTGCACCAACAAACAATTTCAAAATATCAGTGGTGTAACAAATGAAAGTGTCTTAAGCCCATAGGAGCGTTCTGCCGTGATTAGACACTCAAGAAGGTGACAGAAGCTTCTTCTTGACATACTTCCAAGGTCACCACAGCAGTGAGAAGGAAGTCCTGCTCTTGAAGTCTTCCACTTGGAGGGGACGCAGTTCATTCTCACTCATATTTCACTGGTCAAGTTAAATCCCACAGCCCCATATGGAAGGAAATATGTGTATAGCCCCATACAGGTTCTATCAAAGAAGGACAGAAGCATGGTCCTCCTATATGCTTAAAAGGTGAAGGGTGAGCTAGAAATATTTAGTGAACAGCATAACCAGCATCTCATGGACCCAGAACACACACATTCCCAAGGATGACAAGCCTACAGGTCCCTCTTGCACTATATACCAAGAAATACGTAGAACTATGCTGACGCCTCCAGATACAAATCCAGTCTGTTCAGAGACCACACTCTCTCCCACCTCTCCTAGAGGAGCTTTAATTATAGCAAATGCCCTGTCATTTCTGTCACAGAATCCCAGGATATCGGGGAGAGTGAAAGGAATCTCTGCATCATGCAGTCGGCTGCACAGCCCCCTTGAAGAAGTAGACCCATTCTTTTTAAGGAAGTTGTTTTAGAAAGGAAAATCTAGTGCTTCCTCTTCTCATCCATTCTAGTGCCAAATAATTACGTCCTCACCATTCCTCCTTAACTTACTGTAGAAAGCACATGCAAAACAAAGTAGTAAAAAACAAAACCAAACCAAAGCAGTTCGTGAACATTAAATGCTGAAAGGAGATATCAGTGTGTTTGTGTGTGTGTGTGTGTGTGTGTGTGTGTGTGTGTGTGTGTGTGTGAGAGAGAGAGAGAGAGAGAGAGAGAGAGAGAGAGAGAGAGAGAGAGAGAGAATAAAATAGATCTCCCCCAACCCACGTACTTTCCCTCAGAGAGACTGTCTAAGAGATATGCCCAGTTGGGCTGCAGGCTATGATATAATTAGAACAATATTGCCCAATTGCAAAGACATATGCCTGTTTGCATGAAATGGAAGCATCTGCTGAAATAATTTGAGGTGTCCCATTACTAATTAAAAGACCTTTCATTTATAGAGGATGCACCATATGGATGCTGCTGATTCTTGAGTTGCTGGCTGAGAATGAATACTGGGGGAATCGTTGGGGCAGGTGTATGGTGAGGAATATTCCGGAAAATATGATTTAGTTTTTCAAAAACTCCCCTTACAAAGATGTATGCAGCTGGGGAAGAGCTGTTGGAAGTTGTTTTAGTGAGGCGTGGAAACAAGACCTGCCTTCCCCAATTGCATTTGGCTATCTTTTTCCCCCTGGAGAAAGCTATGCCCCTTTTCCTTGCCAAGTCACTACCCTATCTTCAAGGGGGCTTTCCAGGTACACAGGACTAGGTATAGAATTTGTGGGGCCTTATGCAAAAGACAAGTTTAGCCTCTTGCTAAAAATGATTAAGAATTTCAAGACAGGCCCTAGCTGGGGAGCTCAGTTGATAGAGTGTTGTCCCAAAATGCCAAGGTTATAGGTTCAATATCCAGTCAGGGCACATATAAGAAGCAACCAATGAATGCGTAAATAAGTGGAACAACAAATTAGTCTCTCTCTCTCTCTCTCTCTCTCTCTCTCTCTCTCTCTCTCTCTCTCCCTCCCTCCCTCCCTCCCTCCCTTCCTCTCTCTTTCAAATCAATAAATAAAAATTGGGGAGGCGGGGAAGATTTCAAGACAGTGACAGAGCATTAAACTCTGCACAAGCCATTCTGAGTGTGGAGTCCTGAGCAACTATGCAGGTCACATATCCATGAAGCCAGCCCTACAGGTAAGAAAAAAACAAGATCTACTGTAGAAATAAGAGTCAAGAAGTGGAAGGTTAAAGCAGAGAGCCCTGCCAGACAATAGTCACCCAGCACATTATATCCCATAAGGAACTTTCATATCCACAGTCTGCTCTGAAAGCCAGACAGCCCATGCTCTTGACAAGAAAGACTGAAAAGAAAGGACTCGCTTTCACATCTCCTTACTGTGAAGAGCTGTGATGAAACAGAGATGCAGACGTCTGGCCCCAAACGCTTTCTTCTGCTTTATACGTTATCTACTCAGGAAGTTCTGCCCCCTATGGACTCTGCTGTGCATCATTCTCTCCCACAAAACATACATACTCTAGGAGTCCATGTACATCCCATTTAGCACAGTGAAGCAGTGCAAATAGGGACCAGGAAAAACCAAGTCAGTTCCAGCTGCGCTGGAGATAAATGAATTGAAGGGAAAATAGTAAAATTGATTATCATAATTTTCCCTAGTTAGAAGGGAGGTAACATTATTCAGGATGTGATTCCCAGCCAACTTGGGCTTGGAGCATACTAAAAGCAATTACAGAATGAGTTCTCTCAAAAAACATATTGGGGGCAAGGGAATAATGGCCCCTGAACTAAGGCCTCTGGTCTAGGGCTGGTGGTGTGATTTTTAAGTTCAAGGGAATGGTCCCATTCCAAAATCACCTTGGGGTGCAGCCATACCTCTGTTTCAGATTTCCGTTTTTAAGAAGCATCTTAAGGAGACAGGAGATCCATATTATCCTTATCCAACAAATAAGATGACATTTTTAAAAAACAACAGAAATATAACACATCAAAATTTGCCACATGTAAGTAAAGCTGTACTTAGAAAGAAAGACTTAAAATCAATTACCCAGAGTTTCAACATGAGAAACTAGAGAAGAAGAAGGAGGAGGAGGAAGAAGAGGAGGAGGAAGAGGAAGAGGAGGAGGAGGAGGAGGAAGAGGAGGAAGAGGAAGAGGAGGAGGAGGAGGGCAAAGTAAACACAAAGTAGAAGGAAGGGTATACAGGCTAAATGCAGAAATTAATGAAATAAAATGCAGGCAGAACATTGAGAAAACTAAAAGAGCAAAAAAAGCTGATTCTTTTATAAATTCAACAAACTCTAAATGGGTCAAGCAGGGAAGAGAAAGAACACGTATCACCAATTTGGCAATGCAAAGGGTTTATAACCACAGGTCTTACATATATGAAAAATATTGTCAACAAATCTGACAATTTAGGTAAAATGAAGTTGTTGGGTTTTTTTGAAAAATACAACTTACCAAAATTGACAAACGAAGCAGCAAACAAAACAAAACAAAACAAAACTGAATAATGCTCTATCAAAGAAATTGAAAATATATTTAAATCCATCCAACAATGAAAACTCCAGGCTGAGATGGCATGGTAAGCAGAATAATGGCTTTTTAAAGATATCTACATTCTAATCCCTGGAATTTGTGAATATGTTATAGGAAAAGGGAATCGAGGTAGCAGATGGAATTAATGTTTCCAACCACCTGACTGTCAGGTAGATAGAACACCCTGGATTAGCCAGCTGGGCCTAAAGTAACCACAAGGATTCTAAAATGTGAAAAAGAGAGACAGATCAGTATCAAAGAGATCTAATCTGAGAAAGACTTAACTGGCCACTGCAGACTTTGAAAGTGGAAGGAGCTGTGAGCCAAAGAACATAGGCAGACTCAAGCTGGACATAAAAAGAAAAGAAAATTTCAGACCAATGTCTCCCATGAATACAGATGCAAAATTGCTTAACAAAATATTAGCAAGTTGAATCCAACAATACATTGAAAGAACAATACATCATAACCAAGTAGGGCTTATCCCAAGTATGCAAATATTGGCTTAACACATACAAATCAATCAACACATTTTACTAGTTAACAAAATTAATGATTGTTTCATTAGATGCAAAAAATAATTGCTAAAATTAGCCCTGGCTGGTTTTGCTCAGTGGATAGAGCGTCGGTCTGCAGACTGGAGGGTCCCAGGTTCGATTCCGGTCAAGGGCATGTACCTTGGTTGCGGGCACATCCCCAGTAGGGGGTGTGCAGGAGGCAGCTGATCGGTGGTTCTCTCTCATCGATGTTTCTAACTCTCTATCCTTCTCCCTTCCTCTCTGTAAAAAATCAATAAAATATATTTTTTAAAAAATAATTGCTAAAATTAAACATTCATCTTATCAAACTAGGAATAGAAGAGGCCTTTTTCAAGCTGGGCATCTATAGATTGTCCCCCAAAATGTATACACACTTCAACAGCTAATAACTCACTTAATTGTCACTCCTTTTCAGGTTTAACTTATTTGAAATGATGGGTGAGGCCAGATTAAGCTTTGAACAAAAAAATTTATGCTACAGTGCCACTAGACTTTATTTTATGGGGATACGGAAAAGATAAAGTTTACAGTACAAAACCAGCAACAGTTGACGAATTCAGGGAGCACAAATACTGCACGAAATGATTCCTGATGATTGTGATTCCGTTGCTTCATGTTATCAGCAGTGCCTGAACCAGAAAAGGTATCAGTTTGAAAACAGACATTGACAAAAAATATATATACATTCATTTCGGTAGATTCTTTTAAATGTTGAAAATGTATATTAATATACACTGATTTTATAATCACTCAAAGTGTGTATACATTTTGGGGAGACAACCTGTATATCTAAAAACAAAGAAAAAAACACTAAAATAATACTTAATGGTGAGAGACTGACTGCTTTACCTCCTAAGATCCAGGAACAATGCAAGAATGCCCAAGTTCACCATATCTATTCACATTTTTCTGAAGGTTCTAGCTGTTGTATTAAGGCAAGTAAATAAAATCAATACAGAATGAAAAGAGAGAGAAATAACTATCCCTATTTGCATATGATATGATTGTTCATGTGAAAATACCAGGGAAGCCACAAAAATGATTACTAAAAATAATTCAAAAATTTAGCAAGGTTGTAGGTTATAAGGTTAATATGCAAAAAGTAATTTTATTCTTATATACCTACAGCAACCAAGTGGAAAATGAAATTTTAAAAAATCCATTTAGAGTAGCACCAAAAATATGTGATATGTAGGAATAAGTCTAACAAAAAAGGTCCAAGACCTCTATACTTAAACGACAGAACACAGCTAAGAGAAATTAAAAGAACTGAATAAATGGAAAAATATATTGTTTTATTCTGTGCATGGAAGATTCAATATTATTATATAGTAATTTTCTCCATAGTTAAAGCAGTCTTAATCAAAACACCAATAGGCATTTTTGTAGAAGTTGACAAGCTAAAATTTATATGACAATTTTATATAAATTAACATAAATCCTAAAATGTATATGGAAATGCAAAATACCTAGACTAACCAAAGCAATTTTTAAAAAGAACAATATTCGAGGACTTACCTGATTTTAGTAATCAAGCTTTAGTAAGACAGTTTGATATTAGTGAAAAGATAGACATATACATCAAAGGAACATTATAAATAGTCCAGAAATATAATACACATATTTGATCAATTGATTTCTAACAAAGATGCTAAGGCAATTCAATTGGGAAAGGAAAGTCTTTCAGAAAAGGAAAGTCTTTCAAAAGTTATGTCCAGATAGGTACATGGCAAAAGGTTATTTTGCGAATGACCAAAAATACTGAAAATAATCCAAATGTCTATCCACAGATAAATGGTTAAACAAATGTGGTACATCCACACAATGGAATACTATCTATATATTAGAGGTCTGGTGCACGAAATTCGTGCACTTGGGGAGGCGGGGGGCCCTCAGCCTGGCCTGCACCCTCTCACAGTGGGGAACCCTCGGGGGATGTCCCACTGATGGGGAGTAGGCCTAAGCCATTAGTCAGACATCCTTAGCACTGCTGCAGAGGCGGGAGAGGCTCCCGCCACTGCTGTTGCTCTTGCCAGCCGTGAATTGCTCCCCCTGTGGGAGCGCACTGACCACCAGGGGGCAGCTCCTGCTTTGAGCGTCTGCCCCCAGGTGGTCAGTGCACGTCATAGTGACTGGTTGTTCTGCAGTTCAGTCAATTTGCATATTAGCCTTTTATTACCTATAGATATAAAATCCTAATATGCAAATAGACCAAACAGCGGAACAACTGAACAACCAGTTGTTATGACATGTGCTGACCAGCAGGGGACATGCGTGGAACATGGTGGGCATCGGCAGCAGACAGCAGAGTGCAGGAACATGGTGGGCATCAGCCATGGCAGGATGGTGGAGCAGGTGAGCGGGGGCACCAGACCAAGGCGGGCGCTGGTCGCTGTCATTGGGGCAAGCCTCTGGTGGTTACTGAAAATTTTTTGCTCCAATGTGCCATGATCCCACCTAGTGCTCGCACCTGCTGCCGGTGCTGGCCCCGCTTGCACCCGCTGCTGTACCAGAGCTGCCACTTGCACCTGCTGCCGGCGCCTGGTATCAGCCCTGATAGCTCAGCGCCGGTAGCGGATGTGAGCAGTGGCTGCCAGCTCCAATTGTCCCTCAGGGCTTCTCTACCTCCCCCTGCTCCTGAAGGGCGATCGGGGCCAGCAGCCACCTCTCACACCCGCTGTCAGCAACAGCCCTGCTCACACCCACTGCCAGCACCAGCCTCAATCACTCCTCACTGTCAGCGGGTGCGAACAGGGCCATCAGTGCGTGGGAGCGGTGGCAGCGGGAGCTGGGGTGCCAGCAGAGAGGGGACCGGGGGCTGCAGTGGGAGGGGCTGGGCAGGGGCATGGAGGGTGGGCCAAGACCTGCCCCTGTGCCCACCGCAACCTTGCAGCCCAAGTTCCTTTCAAGGTGCACGGATTTGTGCGCTGGGCCCCTAGTATAGGATATAAAAGCCTAAGTGACCATTACAACTAAACGACTGGTCGACCAGTCGCAATGATGCGTACTGACCACCAGGGGTCAGACGCTCAATGCAGGAGCTGCCCCCTACTGGTCAGTGTGCTCCCACCACCAACATCATACAGCCGGCCAACCACCCGTGGTCCTTCCCCCCCCCCCCCCCCCGCGAACCTCCCATGGCCCCTCCTCCAGCCAACCTCCCAGGTCCCTCCCCCTGGCCAGCCGGCCCCCTGATAGTCCTCGATGTAGCTGGCAGCCGCTGCTCACATCCGCTACTGGCGCTGAGCTATCAGGGCTGATGCCAGGCACCAGCAGCAGGTGCAAGTGGCAGCTCTGGTACAGCAGCGGGTGCAAGCACTAGGTGGGACCATGGCACATTGGAGCAAAAAATTTTCAGTAACCACCAAAGGCTTGCCCCAGTGACAGCCCAAGGCACCCCACCCATGCACGAATTCATGCACCAGGCCTCTAGTCCATCAATAAAAACAAATAAATTGTCAATACACATAATAACATGGATGAATCTCAAAGTAATTATACAGAATGAAAGAAGCCAGATTTTTTAAAAGAGCATATAATGTATGGTTCATTTACATAAAATCCTAGAAAATGCAAAATACTCTATAGTGACATAAAACAAATCAGTGGCTGCCTGGGGATGATTATAGGGGGAGGGAGAGATTACCAAGAGGCAGAAGGTAACTTTCTGGAGTTATGCAAAGTTTTTTATTTTTGATTGTGGTGGCTTAACAGGTGAAGGCAACTGGTTCTCAGAGAACTGCAACTGCGGGAAAGGGTGCCCAGGGCTCCAGAGGTAGGTCTGTCTCCAGGCTCCTAGTCTATAGCCCTTTTCCTGCACCACCGCACCTCTAACAAGAGGCCTCTGTTAAAGATCACGTGTGGTCATCCCCAAGACACAAACACATTGAAACAGAGGCTTGTTAAACAGAGATCTGAGAGGTTTCACTACAGTAACAGGAAAACCAGTGTCTCTAGATCCTAACAGATTGGGTCCCAGTTACCTTTTGCAAAGGTGACTTTCAGCCATAATTTCTATCCTGAAGGTTCTCTATCCCCGGCACCATTTTTTGATTGCTTACTATGAAGCGAAGGAACATCTAAAAACACTGTCAGTTTCACTTGGAAAATCAATAACAGAATCAGGATTCAAATGCAGGAAGCCTGACCTCAAGGCTTGAGTGCTTAACTGGGAGTCAACCCTACCTCCCGTAATCTTCCCGGGGCAGGCTGTCCCCTGTCTCCTTGGAACCTGCCCAGGGTACCAATGTTAGCTTTCCAAAGTGATGTGTGGAGGCAAACCTTCAGTCATCCATTTGTACAAAGACAGTCACAATGCAATTGCAGCATCTTGTTCGTTGGCCACAGTGGTTAAACATATAGAACCAATCTGCTTGGATTGAGTTCCCTTCAACAGGGACCATTTCCCATCAGTGTGAGTATCAATGAACAAACTGTCATGGAGAGCCTGTGAACCCATGAATTGGGGTAACATGATTAACATATGAGGGGGAAAATGAGAGTCAACATGGGAAGAGTAGCTGAAAATGCTCAGAGAGGCTCAGACAGAATTCAGGTGATGTGGACTGGGCTGGGGAGATAACAGACCATGAAGAGAAAATGATAGAATTAGAAAACTTGATAAATAAAAAGACAAACTAGTGACCCATCCTCATCTTCTTCCTGGGTCCTCTATTCATATAGGAGATGATTTCTGGTTATCCTTTTGGTGGTTCTTCAAAGGATTTACCAGAAAGCTCTACCTCAGACTTCTTCAGCTCCTTGGCCCTGATGTGCTGGACGGAAAGGAAACAGCACTGTTTGTGTGCCTTGAGTCTGAAAAAGAAGCCAATCAAGCAGCTGGAAGATCCAGATTTTGCTCAATAACTATCTACAGAGAAGAGAACAAAGAATCTTAATCTGTTTAAATGCAAGACAGGAAAATGAATGTTTTAACCATTGTAATTTTGTATATTTTTGAATTGAAATAATGATGTTTCTGAATCAATCAAAATTTCCAATATAAGCAACCTCCTTGATAAAATTACCCAGGCTTACTTAAAGATAACAAGAAACACTTCCCTCTTTCAATTTAAAAGTATCAGGGATCAATTTCCAATTTGTTCTCAAGGAAGCTTGCCCAAGTGGCCCAAGCCATTATCTAGTGCACTGACCCTGCCTCAGAGCATCCTCCTCATCAACAGATGTGTCAGCTTAGAACTAACCAGATCTGCACTCTCTGCCCCCAGAGGAAGGTTAGAAGACAAGATCAAAGTGGCAGATGCTAAGAGGATGTGCTAACTGATCAAGAGGTTTGTAGGGGACCAGTCAGGGAGATGGGTTGGGGAGACAAAAACAACATACAAGAAAAATTGTCAGAAAATATTAGCAGGACAAATCAACTATTTGTACAGGGAAAGCAAAAGACTGAGGCAGATCCAAAGTGACCTCCAACATCCTTAGATGGGAGAGGTGACTGCTTAACATGGGTGAAATTGGAATTAAGGAAGGACAACTGAGCAGCTCTGCTGTCTTGTGTTGGTATGAGAAGCTCAGTATGAGCATTGAGCCTGCAGGAAAACCTGTGTGACAGCAAATATATGTAGTTGAGTCTGGATGAGCAAATGTCCCTGCAGCAGGAGGCAATCCCTCCCTGTGCCTTTCCACCACAAAGGAAATTTTTAAGGACAGCAGACTGCCAGTGGGTTTTTGTGGTCTCCAGAATAAATCACCATAGTCTCCCCAGCCTGGCCCTGGAGGTCCTCTGTGCACTGATAATCAAAATTGGTCACTGGTCAGAGTGCGACAGCAGGCTGGCCCTGGAGGTCACCTGTAGTGCTGGGCCTTAATTAATCTTTAGTTCTGGGTTTGGGGGACTTATGTGTTTGTGTTGGGGGGGGGGGGGCAGGGAGAGATGGTCTCAGGTTAATGACAGTACATAGGCAGATTTCAGTATGTACTTTAACAGTATGGCCCTACACCGACACCGGCTGAATCTCTGACCAGCTGACATTAGCTAAAGCCTCCTCTTATATTGAGCCTTCTGTTTCCAACCACACTGATCTCCTCACCAACTTGTCACACTAGGCCAAGCACCTCTGACTTGGCTTCTCATGTCCTCTTACCTGAAACGCCCTCAAGCTATCCTGATTGTTTCTTAGAGGTACATCCAGCCCCTGCTCTCTCCTTGCTGAGCTGTTGCAAAGCCCAGTGTCTACACCAAGTAAGTACACACTGCATGGAAGCGTCTCCCTTTCAGATGGAGAGCCCCTCGGGTGTAGAAATGATGGCTGCTGCTCTTGCTCCTCCTTGTGGATCCCCTAAAGAGTCTTGCCCACTGCTAGGCCCTCAGTAAAGGCTTTCTGCAAGGAACTGAACTAATAACAAGTGATATTACTAGAATGGTGAGAAAAATAGAGATGAAGAAGCGAGAATTCCCATTCCTTTCCAGCCCTATCCCCTTAGAGCTACGTTTAGGCTTACTGCACTTGATCCATGCATTATCAATACTGTCTGAAGAGAAGTCAGCATGTATTAGCTTCTAAATGTCATTACTTTGGGGAAGTCCAGCTGGCTGAGCCTTTCCCCATTTCCCTCAGACAAAGTGAGTCCCTTTCTCCTGGGCAGCCCCATAGCACTGGGCATTCATCTTTATGGGGTTCTCCTTGGTGTTACAGCCATTACTTGGGTACCACATAGCAAAGTTCGATGACTCCAACCCTACTGGAAATAGTGTTAGCAACCGTAACAAATGGACGATGCTGAGGTTTGACTTCCTGCTCTTGTACTTGCAAAATAGATGACCTTGGCCTCCTCACCAATCAATCACACTAGGCCAAGCACCTCATGTCCTCTTACCTGGAATGGCCTCCAGCCATCCTGGATTGTTTCTTAGAAGTACATCCAGCCCCTGCTCTCTCCTTGCTGAGCTGTTCTATAACCTCTATTTGCCTCTGTGTTTTTAAATCTGTAGAATGGGGTTTCCATGTGAGAAATGAATAATACAGTGCATGCCAAATGCCTGGTGCATTGCCCACCATGTAATGAGTTCTCCATAATTGGGAACAAATGATATGTTGCCCTCTTGCTCTTTGTCCAGCTGCCTCTTCCTCTGGTCCACGAACCCCTCAAGAACAAGATCCTTTCTTATTCATGTCTCTCTTCAGAGCCTATCAAGGTGCCCCCACCCACTAGATGCCTGATAGACGTCTGTGGAGTGATGACATTGTATGCCTTTTTAAAAAATATATTTTTATTGATTTCAGAGAGGAAGGGAGAGAGAGAGATAGAAACACCAATGATGAGAGAGAATCATTGATTGGCTGCCTCCCGCACGCCCCCTACTGGGGATCAAGCCTGCAACCCGGGCATGTGCCATTCACCGGAATCGAACTCGGGACACCTCAGTCCGCAGGCCGACGCTCTATCCACTGAGCCAAACCAATTAGAGCGACATTGTATGCCTTTTATCCCTTGGTCTCTCTTGGACTGCCCCTCTTCCACTGCTCAACCCTGGAGCTGAAGGGCTGTCCCTTCACCCCCCCCTCCCCCGCCAGGGCAGGTTTTGTTCCCCTCCCGAGGGTTGGCAGTGTTTCTTTGTCTGTCTAGCCTATAAGGCACCTGCTCCCAAGCTGTCTCACTGCCTCTGATTCATCACTCCCGGAGCTCCATGTCCAACACAGCTTTATGTAGCGACACAAGTGGCAGTTCAGTGGTGTGTGCAAGCTTCGCTTTCATTTTAAATCAATGAAAGTTTTAAGAAATCGTACCTTATTCCTCAAAGGCCCATAAAGCCCTTCATGGGGCTCAAGAGACTTGTTCACTATAAGATTTTAAAATTGCTTCCAAGTTACTTATCATTCATTCGGGCTCACACTATTCTTTAAAATTCTTATTGATTTTGGAAACAGCCCTTTAATTGATATCAAGAAGCAATTATATTTTCCAGGCTGTAAATCTGCTTCACTCCCAATATTAAATTCATCATCTCTGTAAATAATTTTCCCTGATTATGCATAGGTATTAACCAAACTATAAATAGTAGCATTAGCATACCTATGGTTTGTTCAACAATCAGTGACCCTTGAATTTGATTTAGCAAAATTGATTTCTGCTGAAATTCTCCCTTAAATGGAATTGCCATTCCTGCTGAATGTCCAGGCGAAGAAAGGCATTAGAGAGTTGTTACCTTATTTCCTCCTGGTCTTCAATATAGCAGTTTTAAGCAAGGATTTACATAAATTCACCTGTTGATGATCAGCCCTTAAAAATCATTGCTTTAACAGCAGGCATATTTGATCTAATTTGATGCTCAAATTTGAGATTTTTTTAAAGAAAAGAGACCTCTCAGCATCACATTCCCTTCTAAACACACGCAGCGGTTCTCAACCTATGGGTCGCGAACAATGAAAATACATCCTGCATATCAGATATTTACATTACGATTTATAACAGTAGCAAAATTACAGTTATGAAGTAGCAATGAAAATAATTTTATGGTTGGGGGTCACCACAACATGAGGAACTGTATTAAAGGGTCACGGCATTAGGAAGGTTGAGAACCACTGACACAGAGGGACATGGAGGCCTCATCTTGAAATCTGATGTCCAGCTGTAGGAAGGCTGGGGGAGGTGGAGTAGAAGGAGTGGGACAGAGGAAGCTTGGGGTTCCTACTAGAACAATCTACAGCCACTGATCATGGTCAGTTCCCCAGGACAACGACATGGGGAAGTGCCCATGGTATGATGTCAGGAGAGAAATGCAGAACCCAGGGTGATACCAGGATGGGGCAGGGGAGAGCAGAGTGTGATCAAAGCAACATAAAATATGTAGGCATGTGGATGAAGACTCAAAGGAGACTTAGGAAAAGTAAAATAGTTGATTTAGGGCGATTGAATTACATACATATTTACTACCTTATTCTTCATTGTTATACTGTTGTGTGTGGTGTTTTTTTTTTCTTAATAAATATGAAACTGGGGAAAGTATGGAGGAAAAAAAGAGGGAAGGAATATTTGAGCTAGAAAAACCTTACTTGTAGCCTTAGAATCATTTACCAGATCTAGATTCTAAGGAACTCAAGCGTGATGGGAAAGCATGTATTCTGTGTTAGATCCAAGAGGGAACCCCGCCCTCCCCCAAGTGAGCAGGCCCTGGGGAAGCTTCACTCCCTTTGGTCTTTTGATAACTGGATGAGATCATGTTTATAAGGCCCCAGCACATGGGAAGTACTCTGAACCCCATCTTTCACATTTGTAAATTAGGGATATATTTAGGTTCTGTAAACATTAGCTTATTTAAACCATATGGGAAGCTCCTTTTAAAAATATAAAATTATGTACAAATGCTGTTTTTATTAACCTAAATGAGACTAGATTTCAAAGGAGAAAGGTGAGGTGGCTGTGCAAGGGGACAGGGCATGTAACCTCCTCTGCCCTGTGGCTCACTTCCATGGGTCAGGTATCTGAATGCCAGTGTGCCTGCACCTAACCATGTCATGACACCTTTGAAGCATAAGGACTTACTATTAAAATGCAGTTTCTGCTCAGTGGATAGAGCATCGGCCTGCGAACTGAAAATGCAGTTTCTCCATGGGGCAGGAAGGAGAATGGACAGTTATATTTTGAGTCTTTACCACTGAAACAAACTTTGAGAAGTAGTTTTGTGTTGATCTGGAAATAAGAACCTTCAGCCCTGAGATGGAGATCTGAAGGTATGTGGGCCCCCCAAAGACACAGAAGGAATTGGGTGAAAGGCACAAAGACAGTTTAGCCTGAAGGAGTTTCCCTTTGGCCTCCTCCATCCCTTAGTAGGTATGTAATTGTGATTTCAGAAGGAGAAGAGAAAGAAAATTGGACAAAAGCAAGTATTTGAGGGCATAATGGCTGAGTTTTCAAATGTGGCAACAAACATCAAGCTTCAGATGCAAGAAGTGCTATGAATCAAAAGCAGAATTAACCACAAAGAAAACCATACCTGAGCACATCATAACATTGCAATCATATACAAAAATCAGTGCTTATCAATAAAATGTGACGTGTATGCACCCATGTAGCCAAAACCATAACAACATAGAGAACATTTCCATTCCTCCTGAAAGTTTCTTCAGGCCCCTTTCTAGTCACTCCCTCCACGCAGAGACAAACACTATTCAAATTCCATTACATACGTTAGTTTTGCCTATTCTTAAACTACATTAAAATGAGATCATATAGTAGGGACTCTAGGGTCTGTCTTCTTACTAACTCAATATGACTTCATATGTATTAGTAGCTTTTTTATTGCTGAGAGTATTCTATTGTGTGAATATACCAGTTCATTCTCCTGTTCATGATAAAAAGGCTTGGCAAATTCCAAAACAAAGGGAACTCTTCAATCTGATAAAGTGTACTTATGGGAAATCTATAGCATGGGCTTCCTCATCTGGCCCTAGGCCATGCCTTAGTTTATTCAGCTGCTATAAAAAAATACCAGAGACTGTGTAGCTTGGACAATAGTTCTGGAAGCTGGAAATGCCACAATCTGGGTGCTTGCCAGTTCAGTTCCTGATGGGGTCCCTCTTCCTGGCCTTCTTACTAGGTCCTCACACGGGTGAGAAAGAGAGAGCTAACTCTCTGGTCTCTTCCTCTAAGAACTTTAAGACCATCATTAGGACTCAATCTTCATGGCATCATCTAAATGTAATTGCCCACCAGAGCCTCATTTCCTAATATCATCACACTGGGGGTAGGGCTTCAATATATGAATTTGGGGAAAGATACAAACATTCATTCCATAACATCCCACTCCTGGTCCCCCTAAATTCATGTCTTTTTGCGTGCAAAAGTAGCAGCATTTTGAAAGTAGATGCTATCCAGAGGTTGTGCATAGACTGATCTAGGCCATGTGAACATTTTGGCTCTAGTCCTCAGAAGACCCCTGAAAAGAAGGTATTATTGCCCCACTTTTATCATTGATTAAACCACATGTAGGATCACACAGCGAGTAAGTGGCAGAGCCAGGAGTAGAATTCCAGGACTGTTCACCTCTCATGCTGCTCCACTACCCAGTGTGTTAGTGTAAGGGTTGCTTATAGGGAGAGAATGAAATAAAAAGACTGAAGTGTCCAGATATGCTACTAGTTATTATCATTATGGAAAAATAGACAAGGCAGCTGGAGAAGTGAGCTTGTCTGCACCACCCTGGATGATGTTCATGCATCTCTGACAGCCTCTGCTGAGATAAAAGGTTTGATTCATGCTGCAGACTGTGAGCCCCTCAGGTCAGAGCCTGGGGCTTGTTCATCTCCACATTCTCAGAGATGGCCCAAGCCACAGGAAGCACTGAATATGTGCTCTTAGAGTGGTGATACTAGGTATGGGGTAAAAGTTTGTTCAGTAACAATATGCCCAATGATTATGGAATCCAATGAAGGGATCATACCTCAACACGAGGGTGAGTCTGGTTATAGAATACTGAGCCCTCCAACACTGTGCTCTGAATGTGGGTCAGCTCAGGCCTCCTTCAGTAACCACATGTGCTGTGGACCACAGCCTGGGGCCTTCTCCTCATCCTGTGTCCCTGAAACGGTGGGCAGGAGAATTCATGCTGATAATATTTTTCTTCCTCTCACTGAAATCTTTGCAAACCTCTTGCCCCCCTTAATTACACTCAGTTCCTCCGTGGGGTCCTGCATGCTAGTTCCCTCTCACCTGGCAGGTGTCCTTGAAGAAAAGCATGAGTGCATTTGCCCATGCCAAGCTGAGTGATAGCCCTGCCAAAGCACTTAGGAAGGCCCCTGAGATTTATGGCGGCCTCTCTTTGCTTGCATTTATATTGCATGGTCCCTGGGAGCTTTTCCTTTGAGACACGAGCACTTCTAGAGCAGAAGATGGAGAAGAGGAAGGATCTGCAAGAGACATGGAGACAGAGACAGCCTCCACAGGGCCAGAATGGGATCAAAGACACAGACGAGGAAATAATCACCAAACCAGACTATGGGGAACTTGATTCAACAGCTGCAGTTGAAGCTCATGAGTTCTGTAAATGTGGGCAATATGATAACCCTTCCTCTAAACTGTATTATGTGTTGATAACTATTTACTCCCTCTCCATCCAGGCCATGGCTCCCTGTAGGCAGAGTATATAATTCCCCAAGGTTTGGCCAAGAGACTTGCTTTGGCTAATGATGAGAGAGTAGATGTGATGTAGGTCATGTCTGAGCAGAAGTCTTCAATATACTTGGGGCATTGGAGTCTACCTTTTTTGTTTCTATCTCTCCTGCCCCAGAGAGCGTATCTCATTTAGTCTTCATAGAAAGCCCAGCAAAACTACTCCAACCTGCAGCCGTCATAGAAGGAATTAAGTGTGTGACAAATTGGGGATGTTTGTTATACAACAAAAGCTAACTAATACAACCGATCAGGTGTATAATGTGTGTGTGTGTGTGTGTGTGTGTGTGTGTGTGTGTGTGTATTTGGATGGGGAGGGGCTATCCCAGGCTTCATTTGCCTCATGACCAAGTGAAAAAACTAAGACTGAGAGTGATTTGAGGGCAAGATTAGTGTTACACAGAATTGCAAGCCAGGCCTCAGCATTATAACCACAATGTCCTTCCCATACCTCACAGTTTCCTTTCCATAGCAAGCCAGTCCCATCCTCTGGATGATATACATCTGGGATCCCCAAGTCTGGAGTGTCACAGAATCCCCTGGGGATCCAGCTAACCAACTAGATTCTCCATCCCCATCCTGAGGCCCCAAGCCCCCTCATCACTGGGGTGCATCGCAGACATCCATATTCCTAAGAGATGATAAAAAGCTCCAGGAAAGGCCCTGCCCTGTCAATCAGAAGAAAACCCCTGTGCAGCCTCACCTCTGCTCCTCATTAGCTGTGACTATGAGGCAAGCCATTTAACCTTTTATCAAAAATTTCAACAAAAATATTTGAACTTTCTTCTTTTTAGAGCTCTTGTAAGAACCAAATGAAGTAATTAATAGGTGTAAGCGCGCATTGCCTATGGCAAGGTGATGTGAAAAGGGGAGTGATGGTGCATTTGGGCTTTTAGAGGTGCTGCTGAGAAGCAATCACTGATCATCTCTCCGTTTAAGGTCAGCGCCCAAGGTGACTCACTTTTCTGGTGTTTGCAGCCAGAGTGGACGCCTCATCATCTCCAAACGATCTTGAGTGTGGGCCTGGCCTCCACCACCACCCCAGGTAGCCAGAGAGTGAAAGTGGGAAGGATGGACACCATGTCAAGGGGAATTATTTGAAAGTCTGAAAAAGTCCAACAAAAAGCCGCCCTGGATAACAGGTCTGGAAGTGCCAGACCAGCTCAGCAGGTTATAAAATCATTAACTGAGAAGGCTAAAATGGCTTCATCCCTGTCCCCTCATTAATCATTTCAGCATCTTTGATTTTTGAGAAGCCCTCAATAGCAGTAGCAGTGGGAAAGGAAGATAGGAGATTCTCTTCTTGCTTCCACTGGGGCTGAGAGCAATATAGGCACCATGTGGTCCACATTCCTAATGCTTCAGGTGAGGAAACTGAGGCCCCAGTGGGGTGAAGTGTCTGCTGCCCAAGGTCACATAGCTAATCAGATCTTTTCATTCCCAGACCCCTCTCCACTCCATTCTGCTAAAGAACCATTAATGCCCTGCCTTCTGGATCATACTCTGAGAAAGTGTACATGCATATGTGTATAAGTGTGTGTATACTTACTTGTAGGAGTGAGTGTGCATCTATGTGTGTGATTGTGAGTAGGTGTAAGTGGATGTGAGAGTGTATTGTGGATATGAGAGGGTATGAGTGTGTGCACATCTGTGTATGTAAATGGGATTGAGTGTAGGTGAGGGGGTGCCATGTGTGTGTGAGGGGGTGTTACTGGGTGTGTTATGGGAAAAGCATTGATGAATGGATGTCCAGGGGAGAGTAAGCACAGGGTATGGATGTATCACCCTTTCCAGGGGTGCACCACCTGACTCCTCTCTCAACATAATACCCTTTACTAACCATTCAAGCTTCTTGGAGGCAATATGACTAAGTAACACCTGATTTTAGCCTGTGGTTTTGTAGTCTTCTCATCTGACTCTAGTACAGAACTAAAATTCTGCAGACTGCAGTGAGTTTGTCCTATATACCCACCAGTTAATGGGTAAAGGATGGCAACCTATGGGGAGAAAAGAGGAATACCCAAAGGACCACACAGTCCACCACTAGACAATCCACCCCCAGGGCCTATACAGAAAATTTGAAATTTTGATATATTTTCAAATTATTCTTTCTAATCTTATAAGCCTAAAATGGAAATGTTGGCAGGTCCCAGAAAATTAGTAACTTGGATATATGAAAACTACTACGCAGCTCCGCTCAACACATGCTCTGGCATATTTGAGCTATATTTAAATTTTTGGAAAGGCCAAAAGAGTTTGGCTTCTTTAAGAAAAGGGCTGTCAGAAGAAGGCTGCACACTCCTGTACACTGCGGGCTCCAGGCTGAGTCTTTTGTGTGTCTGAGGAATCTATTCATCAGAAAACGCAGGGCAGGCAGGTAGAGGGAGCTGGGTGGGCGGGGGTGGAGAGGGGGAAGAGAGCAGAGACCGCCTGTGTCAGCGACTCGGTTATCAGGTAACCACAGCCTGATTGGAAAGGACCAGACTGTGAACCACGGGAGCTTTTCATTCTCTGTGTGCCCTGACCACAAAAGGAAAGGAAACAAAAAGTCAGTTGTCTCTGAAAGGGACTTGAAGAGACTCAAGGAAGCAGAGACCCCAAGCAAAAGCCAGGCCAGAAGGGACGTGGGCCAGAGGGTCATGGACAAGCAGGAGCTAAAAGAGTGTTCAAAGGATCCTGGAGGATAAGAGGAAATCTTAGTTCAAGCAGCAATTGATGACAGTTCCTGTCCGAAGGCACCAATCCTGCCTCACCATTTTATTTTTTTCTAGACCCCATTGAGACCTTGAACTTATTCACCTATGCAGTAAAGTTAATTAATGCGTATTGATTTCTTTAAAAAAAACACTTTTCTTTTTATAGAAGAATCATGACTGACTGAATCATAAGCACTATCACTGAGATATCAACTATTTACACCTGAAGAAGAGGCATCATAGTACCCACTCCATCCCTAGCTGAACCTTTCCTGTGTAACCTTGCTAATTAGCTGCTCAGTAGCAATGTAGGAAAGATGTGGTAGAAATAAGTGGCAGGCCATGCAGCATAATTTCCTTCCAGAGCTGTAAATCCACCCCCTTCTATGCCACTGGGAAAAAAAATTCAAATATGAATGAGAGTTGTATTGTTATATAAATAACTTTGAAACTATCGTTGTGGGGGCACATGAATTATTTTGTTATTATCGATGTGGCCATACATCTTTGTGCTGTGGCACCAAGATGAAAACCACGGTTTTAGATAAATAAAAGAGAAAGTGGTGGGAAAGCTTCCAGGGCTCTAGGCACTGTAGAAATCTGAGTCTATGTCCCAAAGACAGAGCACAGGACTTTTTGGGATCCCTTCCCTACCAGCCTCAGGGACACTTTGACAAGCAGGAGGAAAATCACAGTCATGTGATTTTTCTTGGACCACCACCCCCCACCCCGCTTTGCTGTGAAGGTATTCTAACTCACAAAATACTCCTGCTATTAATTTATAATATTCTTCACCTCAAAACCATAGCAAAACACATCCCCGACATACCAACATCAGGCCCAGGTGTTAGGGCCTTCTGAAACTTTCTTTATTTTTAGCAATTTTGAGAAGGCACATATCCTTTACCACCCACCCAAACAGGCGCTGATTATTTGGAACCAATGTTTTAGTTTGCCTGTACCTGATTTACAATACACATATCTCCTTCAAAGTTATTTATTTCTTCTGCAATGCTCCCCAGCTATTTTGTATAATTCACCATTATGGAATTTATAAAATAGCATTTTAATTATTTGTCTAGCTTATCTTTCTCTTCCTTGCCCAGATGATGATCTCTTTGAAGAATGAGATAATGTCTTATTCATATCTTTGCACACTCCTCACCAAAAGGCCTGAATATAAAAATTGGCCAATCAATGTTTCGTTTTGGATGGATGGATGCATGGATGGACATTACAAGTGCAATATAATCTGCTTTTTAAAATATGTGAATGTGTTTGGCTTCCCATTATAAGGTGACCTCTTTCATTTAATAACCCCTACCTCTCTGATTAGAAAGTCTACAGCTATGAGGTCAGCAGCTAGCAGCCTAGAAGTGATTTTTTGGGGAGCAAATTGTGAGTTTTCCAGAATCTCTTCTCAGATCTCATTCAAATTAGTCCTGCCAAGGAAGGAGTTAGAAAGCCTTGAACCAAGTCTCATGGTGCCTCCTGCTTGCCCACAAGAGGTGTTGTGAGCCAGTGGAACAGCACCTGTCTGATTACCACTTTCCTGCTACACTGAGCCAACTGCCCTGTGTTGGTGCCTAAGACTGGCTGTGATGACATTTTCTAGGCTTAGCCATTTCCTCTCACTCCATATGCCTTTTTTGTTCTCTTGGCCAAAAAGTATTCTCTGTAACTGAGAAACTAGTTTATACCAAAGAGTAAATGAGTTACAAGGCTTGGTTTATGACTCCTCCTTAGAGCCTTTGCAACCTAAAGGGGAAGACATCTTAAGTCAAAAAAGGAATCTCAAATTGTGGCATTGTGGGGGTAAGAATAGCCTCAATTCTTTCCAGCTGAGCATACAGTCGCTGGCCAGGGCTCTTGGATGTGCTGCCTGCTTCCCCTCCTCAGTGCTGCTGTCTTCCTACCATCCTCATTCATAGATCCTTTCTTTGGCCCCTGAATCATGTGACTTCAGGGTCCACGTGAATAACCATCCAACACTGTAGCCTCTCAGTCCCTTGAACTCCTCATCCCCAGTGACCTTCTTCTCTATTACACATCTGTCACTTACTTCTAAAACCACCTAAGTCTTGTCATGGTGATTTATTTTGTTCAGAGGTCTCAACTCTCTCCCCATTTAGTTTGCTCAACTTTCCCCAAACGGTCTTCGCACCTCACTGGAACCTCTGGTGAATTAACCCCCTTCACTCTCTGCCGATCCATCAGCTAACTTCTTTCTTCATTGTCCTCCTTATCAAACTTAGATCTTATAACCCATCACTCCAGAACACTTTTTTTTTCCAGAACTCTAAACTCCTCTGCTGCTCTGTCTTTTTATCACACCCATCTTGCAAAAACCTAATTCTGAATGGACCAACTCCCTTGTGTTCTGAAGCAGAGCACAGCTGCTGAGCTTTATTGAGAAGTGCCACAATGCTGAAGATCAATTTCACCGTGTAGTCAAGATAACTGTTCTCAGATGGGCTCTCAACACTGCCCGGCAGGCATACACCATTTCTCTTATCAACTCTGGAACATGCTTCCGACCTAATCTGCCCTTCTCAAACCTCTGACTCCCCCACTTCTTTCCTCGCTCTTGGCTTACAACCCTGCCTTCTATTTCTCGGGGAACACTGAGTCTGTTACACAGAACTCTCTCACCCACCCACCAACAAGCACGCAAGCCCACCCCCGCCCTCCTGTTCCTTGGCCTTTTCTGCCTCCTACCAACCAAGGCTGGTTCGTCCACATGGCTTAAGACCCATCTTTTCCTGCCTTGCCAGGAAATGTGCATTATCCACGAGCCCTTCTTTCTCTAGTTCCCTCTCAAAAAGCATTTCTCCCAATGACATTTAAGTACCCATACGTCACTTCCATTTTAAACTGCCTTTTCTCAACCTTGCATACCCCTCCTGCCATTGCCTCTCTCTGTCTTTACCCTTTAAGCCAAACTTTCCGAAAAGGTTGTTTCATGCTTCCTATTTACAGCTCCTCACTCTTCAATCTACTCCTGGCTGGCTTAAGTCCCCATCATTCCACTGAAACAGCTCTTGCTTGGGGCACCCAAGAACGCCCCGTCCCAAATCCAATGGGCGTGTCTCAAAACTCATCTCACTGCACTTGCCAGGTTCTCAGTGTTGAACACTCCCCACTTCTTGATACTTGTTGTCTTCCCTACTGCCCACTCCTAGATTTCCTAATAATATATTCCTCATCTCCTTTAACAGTTTCGCCTCCTTTTACTGACTACTTCCTATTGAATTCCTCCAGACCTGACATTAAGCCCCTTTTGCCTCACACTCTAAACTTTCACCCTTGGCATCAGCTTCATAGCTTCAGATTCTACCTGTACACAGATAAACTCTGAACTCCACTTTCAGCCACGGCCTCCAAGTCATTCACTTCTTCACATTCTTTCTTCTGCAAGACTATCAGGTCTCTCTCTGAACAAACTGGCAGGGGTCCCACATCTATCACACTCTAGCTTCATCCAGATGTCTGGAGATCAGAGTGTCAGGGAAACCAGTTCACTCAGCAATCCTCCTGGCCCCAAGCTGCTGGAGAACATCCTGGGACTCAGCTTTTGAACTTCAAGCTCAGGGCCTGCACTGCTGTTTCTCCAGGATGACAAAGGATTAGGCTGACTTTGGTGTCCAGGGGACTGATTAAAACCCCAGCTTTGTTCCTTGTTGAATGGTCACGGGGTTCTGTTATTTAGTGAGGTCATGTTATTTAACCTTTCTAAACCTCACTTTCCTCATGAACAAAGTAGGGATAATAATACTAATAATGGCTAAGAATTATACTAGTTATATGAATTATGATATAGTAGGCATGGAATAGTGCCTGCCATATAGTATGTAATCATAATGGTAACTTTACTATGACTGTACTTATATTCAGCCTTAACGATTTCTTATTGTGTTCTTCTCTGTATAGACTCTGAAACATTTCTATTATTCACAGGCCCTTGAGAAGCCAACATTGATCTTCCTACATCCATTGTTATAAAGATCAAGGCCATCTACCATTTGCTCCCTCAATATCCTCTCTATACTTCAAAGGTCCCTCGATATGTAGCTATGCAGTCTTCCTTCCTGCAGACCCAGAAGTGTGCGCTGTCTCCATACAGGGCCAGCCCCCTCTTCTTCAGTGTATCCTGTCTGCCGTAAGCTCGGGCACCTGCCTCCACCAATTATCTACTCAATTTTTCTTCTTTATTTTTTTAAAAAAGTTTATCCTCTTATCATTTTATTTTTCAATTATAGTTGAAATTCAATATTATATTAGTTTCAGGTGTACAGCATAGTGGTTAAAGATCCCTATAACTTTCAAATGATCCCCTGATAAGTCTAGTAACCACCTGGCACCATAGAAAGTTATTACAATATTATTGACTATATTCCCTATGCTGTACTCTACATCCCCATGACAGTTTTGTAACTGCCAATTTGTACTTCTTACTCCCTTCACCTTTTTTATTCAGACTCTTCTGCTTCTCCTTCCACCTCAGGACTGAAATAGCCTCAAATCTCTCCTAGCCTTAAGCAAAACAAAAATGTTTACATCTTTTTTCTCTTCCCTTCTCCTCACTAACAAGCTTCCTAAATGGAGTCTATATAAGCTCCACTTCCCATTCTTTTCTCAGTTCCTTAGCATAAGCCCCCTGTGCTCTCAAAGGCTTCCATCCCTACAGGTCCCTCACCCTTGTCTTCTGGGGCTCTCCCTCAGGCCGCTCAGCCACATATCACACAGCTGTCCACTCTCTCCTTTGGAGCTGCCTCTTCCTGAGGAGATGCTGGCTTGTTATCTCCTCCTCGGCTTCCATCATAGTCTCCCCTCATTAAGTAGACTTATATGGTGATGACTGTCAAGTGTTTTAAGAAGCATTTCATTTATTTTCTGTTCATTAATTGACTTCCAACCCTGAGCTCTCATCCTACTGGGTTGGTGAGAAATTCAGCCTCAGTTATTCTTGCGCTTCCTCTCCTACCCCTGAGGGGATATGCCATGGTTCTAAGGCAGGACACAGGACAAGGACATAAAGGAGGCCTCTCTGGTAACAGGACATTGGTCCACTCTGGATTACCATGGAGAATGCCACTGCCCCGGGCTCTGAGGCCCTATGCAACCCTGCTCCTTCCCCACCAAGCCTGCCCGGGGAAGCTTTGGCAGGGCTGGTGGCCCAAGCGTCACAGACTACCCACAGTGAGGCCTACCAGTGCTCCAAGTACTGCTAGGGGCAGGGTAAAGGACCACAAAACTTGCCCAGGTAACTCTCTCCAATCACTGAAAACCCTCCTTGTTTCTACTATCCCCATTCTCTTAGACAGCCTGGACCTCATAAACATCCAAAACCTGCCTCCCAAGGCACGTAAACCAGACTTCATGATCTGCGTGGATCAGGGATGGAAAAACACAAAGAAAAAGATGACTCTGTATCTCAAAAAAAGTATCCTGTCACCAAACTCATGAGTGTGTTTGCCAGGAAATGGGGAGTTATGGTTGTAATACTTTATTTCGTTTAATTCTGAGGTAGCAGATCATACCAAATATATGAATGATGATGAGAATATGAGATGATGCTACATTTCTGTCTGCTTGCTATTGCATTTTTAATGTCTCAAAATGAATAACAAAATTTAAAATCTCCAAATAAAAATTGTTCTTCCAAAATGGGCATTTCTCAATGTATGTCCCTACTCAATCTTCCTGGATGATCTCACCTATTTTCATGGTTTCCCCTTTCTCCACAGCACAGGTGATTCTGAAATTGATCACAGGGCCTATAAACCATCTCCTACATATCAGAGTGTCATATCCAAGTGGTCCCTGGACATCTGTATTTGCATAAGCTACAGGCAGCTCAAGCTCAACCTGCCACCACTGACACAGAGTGCCCTGCCACCACCCTACTAATTCATCATCAAGCCCAGTCAACTTGACCTCAAAACCTCTCAGATCAATCTCCTTCTCCCTATCTCCTTTGCCATGCCCAAACCAAGCCACCTGACCCCTCATTGAGAAAACAACAAGTCTTCCTGAATGCTTCTACTTATTCTCCAATCTGTGCTCCACACAGCAACCTAAATGAGATTTTACCCCCAACATTCAGCAGGGTCATTCCTGCCTAAAGCCCTCCAAAGACTTCCCCTTAGGATAGTGTCCAAACTTCATAGTGTGGCCTGAAAAAGACTAACTGGAACTTGAAGCAAACAACCAGTCAGGGGTTTAGGGGTGGGGTGGGGGTGGGGGTGGATCGATTATGGAAGTTCTCGCACTCTGCATAATCACTGGAACCCTACACACAAGAAACCTTTCTTACTTCTATCTATCTATCTATCTATCTATCTATCTATCTATCTATCTATCATCTATCTATCTATCTATCTATCTATATCTATATCTATATCTATATCATTATATCTATATCTATATCTATATCTATATTTATATATAAAAGCCTAAGCAACCAGTCAACCAAACGACCGAACGACTGGTTACTATGACGTGCACTGACCACCAGGGGGCAGATGCTCAATGCAGGAGCTGCCCCCTGGTGGTCAGTGCACTCCCACAGCCAACCTCCCACGGCCGGACAACTTCCTGCAATCCTTCCCCCTGGCCGGCTGACCCCGATCGGCCCCAATTGACGGCCAGGCCATGGGACCCCACCCATGCACAAATTTGTGCACCGGGCCTCTAGTGTTTATAATAAAGCTCTATGGCTCTAACTTCCCATTCCCCTCTCTAAAACACCCCTTCATTTTGGCATTCAGGCCAGAGTATGCACAGGCTAGCCAGGTCTGCATGCATGTGGTTGCAACCCTTCCTTTTTCCCAAATAAATCCTTTTTATTATTATTTTCCAGTCCACAGTCCGACAGGTCCTGAGGTAGTCTGAATTCTGTCACCACTCAGCCAGTTCTTCCCCTTATTCTCCACACTCCAGCTACACACTTCTTTCAGCTCCTCCCATAGGACCAGCTATCCCACCTCCAGGATTTTCCACATGCCACCCTATGCCTAAAGACACCCTCCTGTCCCCAAAACTCCTCCCCACCCTCCCACACTGCCTCTCTAAAATCTTCACATAGCCCTGTTTTGAACGGCTCAGCTGAGCATGGCAGCCCCTGATTAACACTCTTAAATACTTCACATTTCTCTTAGGTTGAAGTTCAAAAGCTGGACATGGCCTAGAAGATGCTGTAGAATCTAGCCTATGCCAGGCCTTCCCTTGCTCCCTGTGCCTCAGCCACCTGGCTGTCTTCAAGCACCTCACATGTACCAAGTTTTTTCCCACATCAAGTTCTTTGTTCATGCTGTTCCTCAGTGCAGAATGCCTTTCCCTTCAATTGTCACCCAGGTAACTACTAGCCATCCAGGTTTTAGCTGAAATGTGATGGCCCCAGAGAACATGTTCCTGATTTCCCACCTAAATCCAGGCCCTTCGCCTTCCCAGGCCCTTGTGATAATTTGCAGTGATGTTTTTCATTTTTGTGATCTTTTGTTAATGTCTGTCTTCCACTTAATGAAAGTAGAGCTATAAGCCCTACCCTCACCCTGCTTTCCTAGCAGGCTAACTCAATGCTGGGCATATAATACATACTCAATAAATGTTGAGTGAATGAACAGATGAATGTCTAGGTTTGACACTCTCTTATACTCCCTTTCTTTTCCCCACCAGACCCACACCTTCTATTGTGTTTCCTCCTCTAACATTAGTACTTGAAACCACCCCACCTCTCAGGCTCAAAAATCCTTATGTTATCTTTGACTTCTCTCCCCTTCATTCTTTCTATGCCAAACATAGCCAAAATACACCAAGTTTACCTCTAAATAGGTCTAACATACACACTCTCTTTTCTACTCCCAGTACTAGGCCCAAGTTACCTCTGATTTGGATGATTAAAGTTGCTTCCTAGCTGCCTCATCCTACAATGACTCTAGTCTGTTCTCCCCAGAATCTGCAGAATTATTTTCCTGAAGTTCAACTAGATCTCTTCCTCAAAATAGCTTACTCTTTTGCACAAATAAAATCCGATGGAGCATCACACAGCAATTAGAAGCCACAGCTTAGATTTAAGCACAGCAACTTGAGGGAATCTTAAAAACATAGTGTGTAGTGAGAAGAGAGAGAAATAAAATGAGATTATACGATGTAATACCACTTACATACATTAAAAATACATGCAGCAAAATAGTAAACATTTTATAAAAATATATGTAAGCAAAAAAGATAGACATCAAATGCAAAACTGCAGTTGCCTATGGGGAGAATGGGAATGGGAACGTGGTAAAATAAAAGGGAAACATAAATAAGAGAAGGGCTTGGCATGTACCAATAATGATGAGTGGGCCATGAACTCAGGAGGATAAGCTCCATCTATAAGACACAAACAGACAATAACAAAATAACTTGGATCCCAGACAAGGAGGATTCAATTCCTTTGAGCATCTCTTTCATAGTTCTTAGGACATTTCCTCATGGATTATTGAGGAAATCTATCAATGAGCAAAGTGTGCATTTATTTTAATCAGGTAAGTGCCATGAGATGTCTCAGCACTGAGGAAATATACCATCCACGTCCTCAGCTTCCCCAACCAGATGGAGACAAATTCCCAGGTACTGGCTTCTCCACCTGATCACTTCTTGCTAATGATCACTTCACTCAAGCACAGTGGTTCTCTCAATGCTGGACATATACTACATACTCAATAAATGTTGAGTGAATGAACAGATGCATGTCTAATAAACAAATCTGATAACCAACTCTGAATTTTTACCATAGGGTTTAAGCACATTAAAGACAGCATCCTAATTTTATCAGGTATAGTCACCTGTAATGTCCAGCCACATATTTCAAAGGAACTAGAAATTCTATTTTTATCTTTCTTGGTACCACATGCTTAAGCTCCTACCCACTAGAAATTATGGAATCCAAAATGAAATTGCCATCTCAGAAGGCATGAGGTCACTTGGAGATCAGCTTTGAAGGCGGAATCTAGGTTTCAAGGAGAAGTAATAAATATTGTGGACTGTCTGGCCTGGTAATCTCCATTTGTCTCCTTCCAGCCAGCACAAAATTGAAAAAGATAAATAGTTGATCGTGGATTCCTAATTCCATCAGGGTCTGTGAACCACTGAGAATATGTCTGGCCTTGCGATGAGCCTGCAATATTTTCATAAACTTTTATTTAACATCTACAGATAAAATAGATCTTAGCAGGGATGGCAAGCCTCTACAGCCCTTGAGTCTGGCTAATGAAAGTGTTAATGGTTTCAGTAGACACTGTAAAATAAATACTCATAAAAGTTTGCATAGCACACCATTATATGGTCCTATAAAATCCACTAGGTAATTACCAAGTTATGAGCTTTCTGCCCACCTCCCAGAGCACCAAGGTTAGCACAAGTGCAGATGATGGAGGAACCTAGCAAAAGAGCGGGAATGTTAGAGCAGAGGCCAGCACTGACATGGGGACAGCCAGAGCTCGCTCCTATCCTTTGCTTCCTTGTCTGTGAAATGAACATTTGATCACCAGTCCAAGTCCTCATTTCTATGAGCTTCACAAGGAGAAGAATGTTGATATGGAAAATGCAGGCATGGGTTCAATCCCTGTTTCATTTCTCAGGGACAAGTGATCTCAAGCACAGCATCTCATCCAATCCCACTCATAGCCAACATTCATGGGTTCATGGTGGGCTGAGCACCAGTGCTGAAATACCTTACGTTGGGTATCTCACTTACTTCCTACATCATATCTATGAACTATGCATTATCACTATACCCATTTGATGGATGAAGAAACTTATTCAAGAGCTGAGCACTTAATCACATACTAGCTCATAACAGGGAGAATGCAGTCTACCATACAAGTGTAGTGCTGGGCTTACAGTTAGTGCTCAGAAAGTGTTTACTCTCTGCCTGTGTCTTTGCCATGCATCACTCTCACTGCTTCAAAGAGGAAAGAATAAATAAATATGCTATAATTTTTCAGCCATGAAGCACAGGTGTGTGTGGGAAACTGAGACACAAAAGCATCAGCTGGGGGTTGGATGTTGAACACTGTATTCAACACCTCATCCCCCAATATTACTCACCTGCCTCTGCTCTCTCTCAGTCCACCTGCTCTTAGAGGCCTACTGCAATTTGATAGTCCCTGGAATAGTACATCATTCAGGCATTTTCCTCACCAGCATGGACTTCATCATAGCAAAATCTATAAGAACGTTCTTACATTGGTTTGATGTGGTGTAAGTTATAAAACACTAGAATAGAATATTGCCTTAAAAATTAATAAAAATTAAGGAGTTAGAAAGAGAACAACAAAGCCCAAAGTGAGTAGAAGAAAGGAAATAATAAAAATCAGATCAGAAATAAATGAAATAAGAATCTCGCTGAAACCAGTTTGGCTCAGTGGATAGAGTGTCGGCCTGCGGACTGAAAGGTCCCGGGTTCGATTCTGGTCAAGGGCACGTACCTGGGTTGCGGGCACATCCCCAGTAGGAGATGTGCAGGAAGCGGCTGATCGATGTTTCTCTCCCATCGATGTTTCTAACTCTCTATCTCTCTCCCTTCCTCTCTGTAAAAAATCAATAAAATATATTTAAAAAAAAAAAAGAATCTAAAAAAACAATCCACAATATCAGTGAAACCAAGAGCTGGTTCTTTGAAAAGATAAACAAGATTGACAAATCTTTAACCAGATTCATCAAGAAAAAAAGAGAGAAGACCCAAATAAATAATATCTGAAATGAAAGAGGACTAGTAATAACTGACACCAAAGAAATACAAACAATTGCAAGAAACTACTATGAATAAGTATGTGCCAATAAGTTGCACAATCTGGACAAAATGGGTAAATTCCTAGAAAAAGACAATCTTTCAAAACTGAATCAGAAAAAAAAAGAACAGAAAATCAGAATAGACAGATTACAAGTAATGAAAGTGAAGCAGTAATCAAAAATCTCCCAACAAACAGAAGTCCTGGACCAGATGGCTTCACAAGGGAATTTTACCAAACATTCAAAGAAGAACTAACACCTATACTTCCCAAACTATTCCAAAAAATTCACGAGAAAGGAAGACTCCCAAGCTCATTTTGTGAGGCCAGCATTATAATTCCAAAACCAGATAAAGACACCACCAAGAAAGATAATTATTGGCCAATATCTCTGATGAACATAGATGCTAAAATCCTCAACAAAATAATCGCAAACTGAATCCATAAATACACTAAAAAGATCACACACCATAATCAATTGGGACTTATTGCAGGGATGCAAGGTTGGTACAATATTTGCAAATCAATGATACACCCCATAAACAAAATGAAGGATAAAAATCATATGATTATACCAATAGATGCAGAAAAAGTATTTTAAAAAATCCAGCACCCATTCATGATAAAATCTATCAGCAAAATCATAATAGAGTGAACATATCTCAATGTTACAAAGGCCATATATAACAAACCCACAGCCCACATCATATTCAATGGGCAAAAACGAAAAGTGTTTCCCTTAGTAACAGAAACAACACAGGGATGTCCATGTTCACCCATCTTATTCAACACTAGAGACCCAGTGCATGAAATTCATGCACGGGGGGAGGGGGGTAGCCCCTCAGGGGATGTCCAACTGCCAGTTTAGGCCCGATCGGACATCCCTCTCACAATCCGGGACTGCTGGCTTCTAACTGCTCATCTGCCTGCCTGCCTGATTGCCCCTAACTGACCCCCCTGCCAGCCTGATACCCATAACCACCTCTGCCTGCTGACCTGGTCGCCCCCAACTGCCCCCTCTGCTGGCCTGGCTGCCCCACGCAGTGTGCTGTTCAGTCATTTGGTCTTCCCTCACTAACCCCCCTGCTGGCCTGGTAGCCCCACTCAGCCTGTTTTGTTATCTGTTCAGTTGTTTCGGATGTGATGGCCCCTGGCTCTTTATATATATATATAGATAGATAGATAGTAGATAGATAAAGAGATAAAAGATGGAATGAGAGAAAACATGAGCATAGTAAATGTTAGCATTTGGGGAATCTGGGTGAAGGGTTTATTATTTTTGCAATATTTATGAAACTGTTTCAAGATAATATTTTTCAAAAATATATTAGATCGCTCACAGAATTGGCAGGAGGGCTAAAGGGCCACACTTAGGGCAGTCAACCCAGGAGCAATATTCAAAATGTGTTTGAAATCGTGATGCCAAACAGACCACCGTGGTCCCACTGCCATCCCCAAACCCTTATGCTGCCTGCCACCCACACCCTCCCAGCACTGGCTGGACAAGGCAGTGAATCCTGCCCACCCCCCCAGGTCTCCGTTCCCTCCCACCTGTGTTCATCAAAGCTGGGTGGATGTGGGTGAGCTGTGGAGCCTGTGTCATGGGCCCCATTTGACTGCAGGGGAGGCTGGCAAAATGATGCCCCGCCATTTTCGGCTTCTCCCACCTGGGCTCTTAAGATGGGAAACTCTTTAGCATAAGAGGTTTTGGTTTACAAAGTGGCAAAAAAAAAAAAAAGTCCATTATGCGCCAAAAAACATTCATGCAATCTAACCTCTGGGCCCTCTCTGTTGCTATCACATTCAACTACACAGTTATTTATATTTTCTAGAAACCATCCTCCATCTGAACAAAGATAAGAGTCTCCCTTCCATGAGAGTTTTGACTGGTCTTGTGAGCTGCCTGGTCCTTGTGAGCATAGGTCAGGCTGAGGTGGGCTCAAATCCTGACTCTGTTGCTTACTGACGGAGGACACTGGGCATGTTACTTTCTCTGAGCCTCAGCTTCCTTACCTATAAAATGAGGCTAGTGATATTGACCTTGCAGGGTCTTGTCTGGAAGTAGAGTGCGAAGTGGAGACACAGAGTAAGTACCCTAGTCGTGTTATTTTCCTTCCCTAACTTGACCTCTTCTAATGGACATGTTGCCCAAACTGGGACTGAAGGATGTCATTCCTCCCTGCAGATGACAATGTCCTTGGGGCTGCCCACACTCACTGGGAATTCTCCTTGATGGAAGAGAATTGCCTTTACCCCAGCAGTTCTCAACCTGTGGGTCGCGACCCCTTTGGGGGTCGAACGACCCTTTCACAGGGGTCGCCTAAGACCATCGGAAAACACATATATAATTACATATTGTTTTTGTGATTAGTCACTATGCTTTAATTATGTTCAATTTGTAACAATGAAAATACACCCTGCATATCAGATATTTACATTATGATTCATAACAGTAGCAAAATTACAGTTATGAAGTAGCAATGAAAATAATTTGATGGTTGGGGGTCACCACAACATGAGGAACTGTATTAAAGGGTCGCGGCATTAGGAAGGTTGAGAACCACTGCTGTACCCAGTGACTGGCAGATGCAAAGGTATAAAGGCCCAGCTTCTTTGTTCCAACTCAGGACAATTCTGATGGGTCGTCACAGCTCCAGAGCTCCCCAAGGGGTTGACTGAGGCTCTTGTTGTGACTGAATCACAGTCCAATTCCGCCCTTTGTCCAATTTTGATCCCTTATCTGCACTAATCCAGAGAGCAGACCTCATAAACTCCCTGCACGCCTATCTCTAAAACAGGGGTCCTCAAACTTTTTAAACAGGGGGCCAGTTCACTGTCCCTCAGACGGTTGGAGGGCCGGACTATAGTTTAAAAAAAAAACACTATGAACACATTCCTATGCACACAGCGGCGGCAAAAACACCCGGCGGGCCGGATAAATGTTTTCGGCGGGCCGCATGTGGCCCACGGGCCGTAGTTTGAGGACCCCTGCTCTAAAAAGTCAGCTTCCTGAACAACCCAACCTGTGACAGCCCTTTTCTTCATTTGCCTTCAAATCTAGCCTCTTCAGCCACATGGGTCCCAGTTCTACCTCCTACCATCTCAATACAAGCTCTTCCTAATAGTGGATGTAACCTTCAATTACAGATGAGTGTTGACAATGTCTTTCCATCTCCCACCTTTAGCTTCATTGATGAGATCCTCTTTATCTTTCAAGGCCCGTTCAAGTGCCTCTTGCAGAAAGCCTTCCTTGATTCCCCCATGGAAGTATACACTCCCCTCTGTAGGTTCTCTCACAATTTTGTCTCCTCCTCCACATCTGACACTGTGCTTGAGTTGGTGAGCCAGTCAAATGC
Source organism: Myotis daubentonii (assembly GCF_963259705.1). Lineage (NCBI taxonomy): Eukaryota > Metazoa > Chordata > Mammalia > Chiroptera > Vespertilionidae > Myotis > Myotis daubentonii. The sequence goes on along the minus strand of NC_081853.1, from coordinate 31,628,988 downwards.
AAATTCACCCCCACTCCCATTATTGCCCCCACCCCCTATTGCTCTTTGCTTCAGAAGCCTGACATAACAAATTACATTTTCCAGGTGTGCATGTCCACTGGTTTTCAGTCAGGGTCTACCAATGGGAGGCATGGACAAGAGCTTGAAAGGCAAGGGAAGGGAAGAATCCAGGGAATTTCTTCCCCCATCTGCTTTGGGGAGGGACATCACTGGCAAGAGCTTCACCCAGCTGGCCATAGCTCCCACCAGACAGCCCCAGCTCCTAAGCTCCAGTCACTAGTCACCAGCCTGGGGGTGGCAATGGTTTCTCTTATTAATCTCTAGTTTGCTTGATCATCCCCTGTTTTCAGTTCTTCCAACCCCACTGTAACTATTCTCCCATAGCAAACTCCCTCACTTCAACTCTCTGGCCTGAGTTCTGTTTTCCTGGGTGACACTGATGGTTATTTCTATATTGCTTTACCTTCTCTCACAAGACTAGGACGACCTCCTGAGTACAAACTGAGTCAAGGTCAGCGACACCAGAAGTGACTCTTTTCCTTGTTGGTAAGAAGCCAATCGGCAAACACAAGGATCAGATGTGTGATTCTTTAAAACAAAGAATCCCGCAATTAACCAATGTTGCCTCACCTCACTCTCTAGTATCATTTAGAAGAATCCAGAAATCCCTTGCTATTTTGTACAGAATCAGCCTTCAGCAATTTCGCTAACCTCAACAACTGGGAAAACCGACCCTCGGCAGCATCTCTTGACATGAAGACTTAGAAACTTTTATTGTTGAAATAAAACGTGTTTTACCTGGCTGATGTCTCAAAGATTTATGGCCAGATCGTGCTTGTGGTTTTGAAGATAAACACTAAGAATAAATTTGTTAGTAAATATTTTGAACAGATGCTAAGTTTTTAATTATTTTGTGCATTAAAAAATGACAGCCATCGATATTCCCCACTGATGAGCTACAAACATTGTGTGTGCATGGGTATGTATATTTTTTAATAGCAATTATTGCTCTGTGATGACGGGGGAAATTGCTCTGAGGTTTAAAAGCGTATTTGCAGCTATACCCAGGGGATTGTGGCAAGTAATGCCTACTGTATCATCCACCTTATTTAAAATTTGCAATAAGAAACACAATTCAATCTAGCACATTTCTAAAGGCCAATGGGAAATAGATTGGGCAGCAGAGTCAGGAAATGCAAATTTAATGCTAAATTCCATCCCAAACCCATCTGCTGGGTCTTATTTCCTTTTTTTTTCTTCCCCAAGGCCAGTGGTGCTGACTCAGTAGTGCATTAAACACAAATGTGTGGGTTCAGCCCTGACCAGCCATTAATCAATGTGCAGCCACAAAGGCAGCATCCGAGGATTAGCAACCTACTGCCAGGTGCCAGGCACACGCAGGGGAAGTCAAACAGGCTTTCTGAGTAGACAGGGGCACAGGCCACTTCCTAGGCTGAAAGGTCCCAGTTGATTGAAAAGGAATGTAAATGCCAAATGGAGTTATAAGTATGTGGTATGGTTTAGAAGCTTACATTTGACAAGTTGACGACTTTAACTGAGGCAAGAGAAAAAAAAAGCAATGATTGTGCATTTAGCCTCATTTGGAAATCACATCAGAAGTCCATATTTGAGACCTTTTGTTGATGTGAGGCCGGCAAGAGGGTCCTCCTGCCACTGCTTCTGGGGCAGACAGCTCAGATTCAAGACTCCCGCCACCCCTCACCCAGCGCATCCATGTAGCTGTATTGTGGGGAACGGCATGAAGACGGTGGCTGGCCTTGAGCTCTTCACCCTGATGTTTTGCCTCTGAGTGGAAGGCAGGTGCTTCTCCCCGTAAGAGCTGCCTGTGTCCTTGGACAAGGGCAGCCTCCTGCTGTCAGAATGGAACTCCTCCTAGGGCCCTGGGAGGATGCATGCTCAGTTCTCAGAAAGAACTCGGGGCCTGGTGGAGGGGGAGTCTCTCAAGGCAGAACTGCCCTCTTGATGCCCTGCCTGCCTCTTTCATCTTGCTCACAGGAACCATTATGTGATCTGCACCTCCAGCCCACCTGGGGATGTATGCAATGTGCCCCTGCATGCATATTCTCTCTCTCTCTCCCCACCCCCTCTGATATGAAACCCTAGAGCAGTGGTTCTCAACCTTGGCTGCACATTAGAATCACCGGGGAATCTTTTAAAAATCCTGATTTCTGGGCCTCATCCTCCAGAAATTCTGTTTCTTTGTTACTAATGTTGTGGCCCCACCCCATAATTAAGAAACAGAATTCCGGAGGATGAGGCCCAGAAATGAGGATTTAAAAAAGATTCCCCAGTGACTCTAATGTACAGCCAAGGTTGAGAACCACTGCCCTAGAGTCTCACCTCCATTAAGGGAATCATAAGCCCTACTCTGCCAGTCCCCTGCCCCTAATATCACAAGGGGGAGGCGGAGCACCTCGGGCATGGAAGTCAGAGGAACCTCGAGCAACAGTAACCTAGCAACAGTGTCTCAGGATTTGAATGTAATTATACCCTGAGCATGATAAATACTCAGAAGGGCTTCTTATGTGCAGATCATACTAAACAAGTCTTTGAAATTACCCTCATCAAATATTGATAGAATAAAAGTTTTTTTGAAAAAGAAAAAAAACTGAAGAGCGTGGACCACCTACCCACGGAGTACCCTGGGCAGTGAGAACACCAGCCAGGGCAGCTGGGAAAGCCTCAAAACCCCCACTCACGGGCACTGTGATGGATCTGAAAGAGATGTCTGAGCTGGGGGCAGAAGTTTCCTGGCAAATGAGGAGCAGTGTCCTGAGGTCGGGGAACTGAGGCTGGAGTCCTGGCTCTTGCCCTCAAAATGGAGGCCTTGCCCTTTGGTGTTCTTATCCAGAATGAGTGTGTGGACCAAGAGGATCCCCCGGCTGTCGTCTGGGTGAGGAGCCCTGAAGGAGTGGAAGTCAGACTGCGAAGGGGGTGGAGACGGGAAGAGAAGTCCAGGCAGAGTGAATGGCATGGACACAGGTTCCAGGCATTGGCACCCTGGGCTCCAAGGTGACTTTGATCCAAGATGTTGAGTCCACAGTGAATGGGCCACAGCTAAAAGGGAGAGTAGTCCCCAATGTGAAGGGCCTTGTGGCCTTGCTGGTGAGCCTGGGCTTTATTCTGGGTGGAAACAGAAGCCCACGCAGGTGTAGAGAGTGAAGCATGTGTGTGAGGGGCGGGGACCCCGGAGCTGGCCTCAGCAGCCATCAGAGGCTGTCTGCAGTATCACCGTCAGAGAATGTGGGGATTTGGAGCAATGATCAGGAGCGGGCCCATGACACCAAGCTGACCTTGAAGTGTCTTCCTTCGGGGGCTTTGGACAAAGCCCAGAGCTGCCCCCCTCCGCCCAATGTGCTGCACCACCCTGAGGCATCAAGGGACCCCAAGCAGCTAGCGACCAGAGCATGGCTGACAGAAAGGAGTCTGGAAGTTTGACAAAGGGAGCAGATGCTCTGGAGAGAGGCGAGAAGAGCAGGGATTTCCCAGTGGGAGAGAGGGTGTTGGGTCTCTGCTAATATTGGGTTTTCAGCGAGGAGCTGGATACACTTCTCAGCTCTGTGCAGCTGGAGACGAAAATCTGAGAGCAGGAACAAGAGAGGAAAGTCCTACATAGAGATTCAGCTTGGGCCTTTAGGAGGCCCTGCCCAGCTTGACGACTAGCCTACTGTGTGGCCCCTGCCAATCTTTTTCCCTCTGGGCCAAGTGCACCATGAGGGCCCCTCGCCGGCTCTGCCTTCCTGGGACTCTTAGATTCTCTGGCCAGGCTGTCAGCCTGGGCCTGGAGACACACAGGCAGCCACAGCATTTCCAGGCATGCCCCCCCACCACCCGTCCCCGTTTCATCATCCCCAAATGCCCTCTTCTTCGCAGGGGACTGCCCCCTCTTTGATGTCTCTCTCCAGGCCTGCCGTGCATCTGTCTTTTGCCTGTTAGAGGAAATCCTCCTCTGTTAGAGCAGTATCTTAAAGGGCCTCAGATCTCCTCTGCCAGCTCTCTGCTCTGGGCTGGGCTCCCTTGACAGCACTGCTGGTGTCTGGAGCAAGGGAGGGTGAGGAGGCGGGGCTGCAGGCGGATGAAAGCCCCCTTGCCTGCTGTGGGATTCTAGGCTGGATCAGGGACCAATTACGGGCCTCATTCTCCCAGTTCAGTGTTCTTCCAGACAAAGCATCTGACGGCTCTGCTCTGGGTAATAATGGCCAGGTAGACCTTGCTTTAAGGAAACTCCATTTACAAAAATCCCCTGGAGCAAACTAGCTAAAGAAAGGTGGGACAGTTTGATTTTTGTAGGACTGCACGGAGCTCCCTGAAAACACCAGCAGCCCCAGAGCCCCACTAACGAGTCCATTTGGAGAGCACTGCAACATGGGCCGAAAGGGAGGAGGGTAGAAAAGTCTAAGTGCCAAAGTATTAAGGGGCACTTCCTTTTAAAATGAGTGGATATTCGTGAGTATGGAAGCATGGTTGACATTGGATGAAGAATAGAATAGTGAGGAGTGACATCAGCTTCAGGGCAGAACTCCCCAGGGTCTCCAGTCAGCAGGAACAGGTCTGAAGAACGCATCTAAGCCGCTACTGGGATTGGGTCTCCTGAATTGAAAAACACTTGTCTTCTTCTATGTATTTGTTTTCTGGTGCAAGAAAGGACATTGCCAAATTTTCTCACAACAACTTGTCATAGTTCCCATTTCTTCTCATCTTTGTAACATTGGCGGGTTGAATGGTGGTCTCCCAAAAGACATATTAATATCCTAATTTCTGGAATCTGGGAATGCTGCCTTATTTGGAAAAGGGGTGTCATTAAGTTAAGGATTTTGAGATAAGATCACTTTGGATAGCCCTGGTGAAATCTAAATCCCTTATAAGACTGAGGCAGAGGCAAATTGGACAGAAGAGGAGAAGACACGGAAACACAGAGAAGATGACATAGAGGCAGGGATTGGGTATAAGCCAAGGAACACCAAGGATTGCTGCAGCCTCCAGAGGCGCCAAGAGAGCCCCAGAGGGAGCCTGGCCCTGCTGACACCTTGATTTCAGACTTCCTGCCCTCAGAATGTAAGAGAATAAATTTCTTTTCTTTTAAGCCACAAAGTTTGTGATAATTTGTTATGGTGGTCATAGGAAGCTAATACAGGGGGTAAATATGAAAGATTCTTTTTTTCTTACTCTTTAATAGATAATTGACTGTTTAAAGCAATTAACAATGAACTGTAGGGCTTATCACATATGCAGAAGTAAAATATACAATAACAGCACAAAGAACAGGAGAGGGAGAGTGGAGAATTACTGTTGTAAGGTTATTATTCTATATCTGAAGTGATATAGTATTACTTAAAGGTAGATTGTGATAAGTTAAAGATCTATAATATGAACCCTAAAGCAGCCACTTAAAAAAATGAAAAGAAAAGGAAAGCTATTAAGCCAACAAAGATAAATGGGACCATACCAACTATTTAACACCCATAATATATCATTATCATAATAAAATATGAAATTATTCAACATTTTTAGCAATCTTCCTTCTTTTAAAAAAGTCATATTTTAAAGTTTACTTTGTTTGACTCTGCCCTATTGTTTTCTACAGTGATTAGATTTCCTTTATGTTTACATACATAGCTTAGTAGTTTGTATGTTCCCCACTGTTTCTCCCATCCTGTGATTTTCGTTTATTTGCCTATTTGCCTATTTTTTTACTAGTAAAGAAATGTGGTTGGCAAACAATTTTCATTTTTTGATGTCTCAAAATGCCTTTATTTTGCCTTTTCTCGAGTGAAAGCTTGCCCTGGTATACAACAAGTTTGGCACTTCAGCACCTGCATACGTTATTCTATTCTGGCATCTATTTTTGCTGAGAGAAAATCTGCTGTCAGCCAAATTGTTGCTTAGCTCTTGCTCTCCTTTTTCTAGTAACTTCTGAGATTATTTTCTATCCTTTCTGTTTCAGTTTCATGTGATATGTCTCGGTGTGAACTCAAATATAATTATTTTTAAGCTCTCCAAAGATGGGTTAGGTCTTAAGACTCATGTCTTTCTGTTGATTCTGAAAAAAATCTTAGCTCTTGGCTCTTCAATGATTGTTTCTCTGTTAGGACTTCTATTTTCTCTTGAAATCTCTATCCTCCATGTCTGCTAACTACACTTTTCTTATTTTTACATCCTTTCTTCCCTCAGTCCTCTGTTCTGGTTATGTTACTCAGTGCCATTTCCAAGTCATTCCACTTCTCTTCAAATATATCCAGTGTAGCAGTGATCTCATCAGCTGACTTTTTATTCCAGGAACTATAGTTTTTATTTCTAATATTTATACTGCTTCTTATTGCATGCATTTGTTATTGTTTCATCTTACTTGCTTTGTGTCATAATTTCTTATTATTCATTGCAATTATTTATTTAATTATCTCAGATTTTTAAACCTATTTTCAGTTCATTTTTTCGGACTCAAAGGCATTTCACCTGGAGTAAATTTCTGTTCTGAAATAGATATTGATAGCAGTCATTGTTAGCTTTAAATTTTGGCAAGTGGTTTAGAATTTTGGATTTTAGCTTCACTCTAAAGGTCAGCTTTGGGTTGTTACATATATTCTTTCCTCTCTATTTTTCTCGTGCTCTCTCCCCTGTCCAGCAGTTTTATGACTGCTGCCATCTAGTGCTGCCTTTAGGGGGACCCAATCCAGTTCTGATCTTACATTGGCATCGCAGAGTCCCTGCCCCAGGATAATGTTGGGGAAAGACAAGGGGTGATGGGCAGCTGGGTCCATTTCTGCCCACAAGGCTGAATCTGTGTTAAAACCCTCACTCTCAGGTTAGCAGGCTGCTGAGGACAACACTGCAGATGGTGGACCCTGGCCAGCTTTTCTTCATATACTGGTATTTTTATGAGCCAAGATGTCCCTCCTCAGGCCCTAGCCTCAAGCAGTTAGAGTTTTTCTGGCCTCTCACTTTGCAGGGGGACCATTACCTAATGGACTACTTACTTCTGGATGCAACTGGTGATCTCTGTACTTTCTGACAGGCCCAGAGATGAGCAGGCACATGCCTCCAGCTTTGCTCATTGCACTGCCTTTCCATTTCATTTAAGGCTCACAGAATGTTCACCTTGTGTTTGAGCCAGTTGGTGTCTATTTTATTTTACAGTTTATCTATTATTGCTCATTTGCAGTATTGGGGATATTAAGTCAAAAGTGTGAGCTTAGTGATGGTCTTGCTGGAAAACCTAGATTTGGTTTCTTAATCCACGAATGTATGACTTATCATTTGGCCTTTTAAAGCTTAAGAATAATTCTTAGACCCTTAACCTCCTATCACTTGAACCTAAGGATCGGGAGTCACCAGATTAAGAACAACTGGCATAAGTTACTCCATTTGAGAAGTTTAGAGTGACCCTTCCAAAAATACCTCCACCGGAACCTTGCAAAAGTACATCAACTTTAGTGTAAATTGAACAAACAGTTTAACTGCTGACTGTGTGGAATGTGGAAAGATCTCACTTCAGACCCTGAAACTATTCATTCATTAGCATCTAACAGGAGAGTTTCATTTGCCACAGGGACTCCCAGCACCGGGCAAAAAGCAGTGTTCCAGGCAATGAGACAAGTTAACTGAATCAGGGAAGCTGTGGGACAGGACCCAGGGAGGGCTAGTCACAGATTCATAGGGACAGACTGGGGCCTCTCCAAGTCCCCTGGAAATGAGGAACAACAAAGAACAGGGTCATGGTGTGTGTTTTGACATGTGGGAGACCCAGCACGCTCAAAGTTTAAGGAAATGTGATGCAAGAAGAATTTAAACTTAAAAAAAATATTGCATTCATTAACTTAATTTTTTGGAAAGGGAGAACTAGAATACCATTATTTGATGTCAGTGGTGAATTTATTGATCTGGCTGAGAAACACTGCAAATCATCAGGTGCAGAGTGAGGGAGGAAGTGTGCTAAAATACAGACCAGGCCACATCTCCCACGTGCCAAAACACTCACCATGACCTTGACCTGTGTTCCATTCATTGTTAATTGAAATGACCTAGAAAACAAGTTTTTGTTTTTGTAAAAATTGGGAGAGGGAAAAATACTGAATTAAACAATGTTAAGCTTCTTTATTTTATACTAGTGGCCCAGTGCATGGATTCATGCACATTGAAAGGAAATTAATTAGAAGAAATATTTTAATATTGCTATTCGCCCTTTCTCTATAATAGAAGTGTCAAATTCACAATCGACAATGACAGATCGAAACACACGTGTGTGACTGGCGCCAGTGAGAGCTTTATATATATCATGCATGCATGAGTCAATGTTTATTTTTAAATTGCCAGTGCACTGGCCAGTTGGTCGGTCGGTCAGATAGACAGACAGTCGAGCACTTAGCCTTTTATATATATAGATATTTGCTTTAGGAATTACCAATTTTTTAATACTGTCACAGGCAGTGTGAATCCTCAAGATGGGGATCGGTGTTTCATTTTTCTAGACACATCTGATCATGGAAACGACTTTTCCAGGACACACCAGGAGCTTCTGTTCTACAGAACACTTTGCAGGAAATGTCAACAAAGTCCAACATAATATTATTAAGGAAAACAATATTTCATGATATTCTGCAGAAAGTATTTAGCCCCAGGTGCTCTGTAATCTTGAGAACCAGCCCTTATTTTAAAAACCCTGTCTAGTGACAGTGTGGAGGGTAGACTGCAGCAGAGCTGCCTGGCAGGGGTGCCAGGAAGGTGGGCACAGGAGGAAAACTATGCGCTCTGAAGTATGAAAGGACAGATAGACTTGAGAAGGGGACACGGTTCAGAGCAGAACTGAGAGAACCTGGATCTCCTTGGATGTGAACAGTGATGTAAGGGGTGCCAAGCATTTGATCACTTATTCATTCAACAGATATTTATTAAGCATCTGTCACAAGCCATAAAGAGTTGCTCTAACACGTGTGGATTTAGCAGTGACCTCTTGGAATTGATATTTTTCCCATACTTTAGGGTGACTGGGTGGGTGTTATGCATGAAGAGAGGGAACACCTGAAGAGTAGCCTTGATGGGCAGAGTGAGGCGCCCGACACTCTGGAGGGTGCCCGGGCACCTGGTGTCCAGGTGGAGATGCTGGTGAGGAATCGCGAAATGCAATCCGGAGCTCAGAGAGAGACCTGGGCAGGATGTAGAGTTCACATCTACAGGTGGAAACTGAAGCCATGAGAACATTTACAGTACCTACAAGAGTCAGGGGAGTAAAAAGTGAAGAATGGAAGAGCCCTTGTTTTTAACTAGAAGAATAGAGAAGGGGTCAAGAAGCACAAAGAAGTTTTTCAATAAATATTTGCTGAATGTAAATAAATAAGACTCAGCCCAAGAGACAACAAACCAGGAGAGAGCAGTGCTAGGAAGACAACAAAAAGAAAACTTTTCAAAAAGGAAGGTGAGGTCAGACAAATGCAACAACATTAAAGTAGCCCAAGGACCACAGCTAAAAGAAAACAAAAAAAAAGGGGGGCGGGATGCAAGGAGGGATGGCCTGTCTTTCTTTTCCTGCTTTAACTATGGGCTCCCTTCTGCTCTTCTTGGAGGCCCTTCTGAAACCTCTAGTTTATTACAAACAAGTTTTCCCATTGCCTCAACCTCTTCACAGTCACTCCATCCATATCCTGCCTCAATTAAAGTCTGGATCTCTGCTTCTTATAAGAATACAGCTGCTGGGAGGGAAGATTTCTCAAGGGAGAGGTGGTTCATTCTCCCACATCCTAACTAACCCTCTTGGGCCCAGAGCTGTTCTTGGGATTTCTTTCCTCTTCTTTACAACAACTCTCCACCATGAAAAGGGAGGCAGCTGGACACCTCCACCAGTGACTCCTTTCCCAGCTTGTAAAGCCCCTCTTCCACCTCTCCTGTCATTTCTGCCTGCTGACCCAAGGTATTAAAACATCAGCCCTTGACTTCCATTTGTGTTCCAATCTCAAGTTCACCATCGTCCTAGTGATTTCAGTCTCTGGTACTAAAACATCTAGCATCAGCCTCAAAGTCCCTTCTCTCTAGTATATCTTTCATGCCCCATTCTTGCAGCCTATTTTGTGGCCCCGCCCTGGATTTCAGGATTATTGATACTATTTATAATCGTCTAAGCTCCCAGCCCTGGACTTACAGCCTCTTTTTCCCTCATTCCTTTGACTCTGCCATGGAAGTTCCCTCGGTAGGGGCCGAGAGCCCCAGCTCTGAGGTCCAGCATGCCCAGCTTGGACACTGATCCCTTGCTGATTTCCCTGGCCTTGCCTCTTCATCCTGTCATTATCTTTCACATTGCTCCTTTCTAAAGCCTTCTACCATGATCACCTGACCCTGGCACTGCTGCATTAAAATCCACTCAATGGTTCCCCATTCCTTATAGGGCAAAATGCAAACCTCACGCCCAACAGGCCCTTGCTGCAGGATTTAGGCCGCCCTTCACGGACTGGTCTCCCCCTGCTCCTCTGGCCTCATGCTTTCCATGCCCCTCCCTCTCTCCATGACCCAGAATTACCTGTACTATATACCAGCCACACACCTAAACCCCATCAACACTGCTGCCAGGAAAGCCCTCCACCCCCACTGACCAGCATTACCCTCATTCCTTCCAACGCAGCCCTCAAAACCCAGTTCCAGCTCCACCATCTCTGTGCCTGAGCAGTTCATTGACTCGGTCTCCATATGCCCAGTGTATCCACTGGCCCCCAGGCAGGCCTCAACCACAGCTCCTGTGAGACTGACCTGCATTTGGGTGTCTATTTCTCTGTCTCTCACTAGACACCACCCTTTCTACGAAGGGATCTGTGTATTCTTCATCTTTTTATCCCCCAAACCTGGTCAGTGTAATAGTAATCAATAAATGATTTTGAAAAATAACAGGTGAGAAAGAAAGCTGAGATTAAAGAATTCTTATTAGATATGTTACCTAATAAATTTGGAATCCAAAGGCTCAGATTCAAACCCCATTTCTACTACTTACTATTATGTGACCTGGGATCAGCCACAAGCAACATCAGTATCATTCATTGGTGTTTGTCACAAGGCAGGCACTGTCTCTTTCAAGACCAATAATGCATCATTATCATCCCCATTAAGGAGGAGGAAATAGTGGCCCTGTGTAGTTAAGAATTTGCCTCAAATCACAACTATAAAGGGGCAGAGCTGAGACTCGAGTCTAAGCCGATGTCCAGAAGCCTGGGGTGACTGCCTTGTCCTAATGCGCCACGGTCTGCCTCTAGCAATCCCTCCCAGAAAACCAGTTAATATGTAGCACAGAAAAGTGCATTTCAAATGCGAGTTCTTATTATATGCTAAGCCATTAATTCCCAAGCCCTCCCTCCAACACCCCAAAAAGCTAATCATTTGAACATCTTTAGTAGCTTAAAAATAGCTGTTAAATAGAATCTGAATTCAACACAGGGTTGGAACCAATTCATTTATGGTAAAGTTAATCTGTTCTAATACATTATTATGATGATTACTATAACTATTATTATTAAACAAGAGTAAAAAAATTATTTCTGGCTCATAGATAGAACAGAGAGAGCAAGCTATTTCTTGAGTCCAAAACACAAAGACCATCCCTCCTCAGGACTCGGAGGTGGGATAATAAAGAGCTCCTGGAGTAATTTTGCTGAGTTTCATTGTTAATGCTCTCCTAAGGGACACCCATGGCTGTAATTGCTCCAGTCTGACTCGGCCTGTTGAGCTACCTGAATTAAGTGGGTGAATTGAAATTTTCAGTGAACCATCTGGGACCTCACCTTTAACCCTCCCCAGTGCTCAGCCCAGTCCACTGCTCATTACAGTGGAGACCCCCTTCACCTCCTCCCACCTCCTATTATGCATGTGCCCAGGCCTCTTTCTCCTGCTGGAACCTGGCAGGGCATTTAGTGAACTTTGGGGAAGGGGAGCAGCGCAGCAGACCGTCTTCTCTGCACCTGAGCACCAGATCTCAAAACCCAGCTTTTAACATCACAGCCTGCTCAGGGGCAGCGCCATGCTTTGAATTAATCATCACTGAGCTCCAAGTTGAAGGCCAGAATTTAATCCCCTTTCTGTCACTTATTACTGCTATGAAATCTTGCAAATCATGTATACCCTTGGATAAGCGTACATGCAAGATGAGGGTAAGGGCACATTGTAAGCATATAGAGAGAAGAGCTGCTCATTCAGATGAGGAGGGGCTGGAGAGGCTTCCTGGAAGGGTGATGCAGATTTCGTTTTTAAAAAATGAACCATAATTTGGGAAAGGAGCAAATAGTGTCCATGAAACGTGGGTGGGCGGCAAGAGCACCTGGAAGGCGGAGAAGGGTGTAACAGGTGTGTGGAGAAGCTGAGCTAGAAATGTCACTGGACAGTTTGGATGTTCTGTGGAGAGCTCTGCACTTTAGAAAAATCACCCTTGGGACTGTAGACACTCGGAGGTAAGAGCCAAGTCAATAAGTGCATGAATTAGTTGAAGCAAGAGATGAGGAAGGAAATGATAATAATAGAGATGGAGGAAATAACCTATTTTCAATGAGTAAAATAAAGATAATCAGCCCAAATAAAACTATTAACAAGAGGAACAAACAAAGGAGGGGAGGAAGCAGCTGAATAGTCCAGATTGGTCTTTAGCATCGTAACACTGGTCCCCTTAGAGGCCTCTCTGCCAGTGTCTTTAGGTGGTCTCCTGGCCAACAGTGGGAATCTCATGAGCAACATAACAACACACGTACATTACACATGTACCTGTTTACATGTTTGTATGCAAACATGGATATATGTCCATGCTTGGGAGCACATGTGAATATGTGAGCATGCACACACATTGCACAACACATAGATGAATACACACATACATGTGAGCAAACATACTCATACATGCATACATAAACCCATGTGCACATGCACACATCTGTCCATTAAGGAACACACTCTTTTTTAAAATATATTTTATTGATTTTTTTACAGAGAGGAAGGGAGAGGGATAGAGAGTTAGAAGCATTGATGAGAGAGAAACATCAATCAGCTGCCTCTTGCACACCCCCTTACAGGGGTTGTGCCTGCAACCAAGGTACATGCCCTTGTCTGGAATCGAACCTGGGACCCTTCAGTCCGCAGGTCAACACTCTATCCACTGAGCCAAACCAGTCAGGGCAAGGAACACACTCTTATCCCCACTTTGCAAATAAGAAACTAGAGGCACAGAAACTAAGTAACAGACCACAGAGACGTAACCTGGGTTTGAACAAGGTATCTTACCCCAAGCTCTGTGCTTCTACCTTCCCTGTAAAAGCACCTCTAAAGATGCAAGCACAGGTCACTTACAAAAGAAAAAGACATTTCTTGTCTCAGATATCCCCGTTGCAACACTAAAGTCCAAAAATTAATTAGTACCATCTAGAGTTTTGATGAAAAGAACCCACTAACCCAATAATATTATGCATAGCCCATTTGTTTTCCAAGTGTAAGAGTAAAAGAAAATATCCTTAGCTAGGCAAGTACCAATCCTGAAAGATATATTCAAAGCTATAATTTTACCAACTAAGGGAAGAAGCAGATTAAGCATTCAAGAATAATAAAAGCAAGGCAGGACTGGACTTGTGGTTAGTATTGAAATGAGTTACAATAGAAAAAAAAGTCTAAAAATTGTTGTGAAAGTATACACAAGTGAATACCAACAAAAAATATTCTTGAAAAAATAATTGTAACGTATCAAATAATAATTAAATTTTCTTATATTTTAAACCCCAGATTATACTTACCACTAACCAAGTAGTGCCTGCTTGACTAGAGGAAGGAGAAGACAAGAGCACTACACTTATTTCACTTTATCCTTAAAAATAGATTGAAGAGGAAAATAGATTGACGACTATTTTGAAAAACTTAATGGTATCTAAGCAATTAAGAAAAATTGACTACAAACCTCCTCAACCTCAGACAAGATAAAGGTAAAGACATCATTTTCCTTCAGTAACAGACAAAGCAGCCCCAGCCTGTGTGGCTCAGTGAATAGAGCATCGGCCTGAGGACTGGTCAAGGGCATGTACCTTGGTTGCAGGCTCCTCCCCAGCCCAGGCACTGGACGGGGCTCGTGCAGGAAGCAACCAATTGATGTGTTTTCTCACATCCATGTTTCTCTCTGTCGTTTCCTCTCTCTTCCATTTTCCCTAGAAATCAATGGAAAAATATCCTCGGGTGAGGATTAACAACAACAACAAAAAAGGCAAAGCAAAAAAAGATCAAAACGAAAACCTAAGATGCATAGCTAACCAAGAACATTAAAAAGGATAACATAAATAAAAATAAATGCACCCAGTGTAAAAAATAAATGTAAGTATATTACATTTCCTCTTATTAGAAAAGAACATTCATATTCTATTAAAAATAAGCAAAATACTGTTGTTTTGACTGTCATCCTTAAAACAAGTGATACCGAAAGCTGAAAAGTAAAAACATGGGCAAAGATATGTAAGCAGATGCAAATCTTTAAAAAGTACTGTGACATTAATATTTGGCAAAACAGAATTCAATATTGAAAAAAAGTGGGCCAAATAAAGGCATTAAAAGATATATACGTAACATTAATGATAGGAATTTCATTTTGAATAATATGGAGAAAGATATGAATTTAATATTAATTAACAGAAAATTTACCGCAAAAGCTAGTAGGCATCAATCTTTGTGTACTGGAAAATAATTGCATCGAAATATAAAAAGCACAGACTACTGGAAATATAATTTGTAGAAGAATAAATTTATGAAAGCAAAATGAAGTTGGGAGATTTGTACATAACTTTGTTAATAGGGATTCTGCAGAGAAATAGAACCAACAGAACGCTATATATATATATATATATATATATATATATATATATATGCGCCTAAGAGACTGTTATGGCGGAATGACTGAAATGACCTGTTGCTATGACGCGCACTAGCAGGCAGGCAGGTGAGCGGTTAGGGGTGAGCAGAGAGGCTGGCAGGTGAGCGGTTAGGGGCGAGCAGGCAGGCATGCAGGCAAGTGGTTAGGTGCGAGCAGGAAGGCAGGCAGGCATGTGGCTAGAGGTGAGCAGGCAGGCAGTCAGGCGAACAGTTAAGGATGAGCAGGCAGTCAAGCCGTTAGGGGTGAGCGGTCCTGGATTGCGAGAGGGATCCCAGATTGAGAGAGGGATGTCTGACTGCTGCATGTCCAACTGCAGGGATCGGACCTAAACCAGCAGTCTGACATCCTCCAAGGGGTCCCAGATTGCGAGAGGGCGCAGGCCAGGCTGAGGGACACCCCCCACCCATGCACAAATTTTATGCACCAGGCCTCTAGTATATATATAAAAATAAATTTATTTCTAGGAATTGGCTCATAAAATTGTAGAGGCTGGTAATCCAAAATCTGCAGAATAGGTCAGCTGACTGTAGGC
Source organism: Myotis daubentonii (assembly GCF_963259705.1). Lineage (NCBI taxonomy): Eukaryota > Metazoa > Chordata > Mammalia > Chiroptera > Vespertilionidae > Myotis > Myotis daubentonii. The sequence goes on along the minus strand of NC_081853.1, from coordinate 31,613,575 downwards.
CCAGGGAAGGGTTGTGGGTTAAGTCCAAAGGCAGTATGCTGGCAGAATTCTCTTATCCTTGGGGGATGTCAGTTGATTAGACAAGGCCTATCCATGTTATGGAGGGCAATTTGTTTCATTCAAAGTCTACCCATGTAAATGCTAATATTATCTAAAAAATGCCTTCCCATAAACACCTAGAATAATGTTTGACCCAGTATCTGCATACCATGGCCTAGCCATGTAATTTAACACATAGAATTAACTATCACCATGCCTTTGTAAAAACAAGACATATCAAATAAGCAGAAAAGCAAGAATATTTGTGTTGTGAATAATACAGTACAAGGGAGCTTTAGTTTCATGTATTTACTTATGCATATTTATGTATATGGGTGATGACTCTATAGGTAAACTCTATACAGAAAGAGCACAGATTACACAATTCTTTTCCATGGGTCATACCACACTTCAAAAATACTAATCATATCTATATATATAAAAGTCTAAGTGACCAAACGACTGAATGACCAGTCGACTGGTCACTATGACATGCACTGACCACCAGGGGGCAGACACTCAATGCAGGAGTTGCCTCCTGGTGGTCAGTGTGCTTCCACAGCCAACCTCCCATGGCTGGCCAACTTCTCTCTGTCCCTCCCTTTAGCCAGCCAGCCAACCCTCCCCCTGGTCGGCCAACTGCCCGCGGTCCTGATCGGCCAGATCGCCGGCCAGGCCGAGGGACTCTACCCATGCATGCATTCATGCACTGGGCCTCTAGTGTTATACATAAGCCAATAGAAAAGGAACTAAGTTAAAATTATACAAGCCACCATGAATATGCTAAAATATAATTTCACAGTTTATATTGAAATGCTCTATCACTTTGAAATAATTTTAAAATCCATTCTCTAAATAATTCTTAGATCAAAGAAGAAATAAAATTTTTATGTGCATGTAATTTAGAAAAGAACAATAATAAGAAGACTCCAGGTTAATGCCTACTGGATGAGACCAAAACTAATCCCAAAGCAAAACTAACGAATCTCAAACACTTTCAGCATTAAACACAAATTAATGGAACCATATACCCGGCATTTTAAAGTATTAAGAAGGTAAATCCTAAATAAATCAAAACAGACGCAAGAATGAAGAAAACCTAAAGAAAGAAAGAAACCAGGAAAAAAAGCTGGAAATGTTTTCAAAGAATTGAATGCCTTTAATAACAGCATCAGGTCCAGAGATGTTTATAGGCAAATGTATTTCAATCTTTTAAGAGACATAAAATTTCCATGTTACAGAAAATGTAACATGTTATGATTTTGATTCATTTAAGAAACAGAATGAGGCTGATTTCGAAAAACATCCTGACACAGTTAACTTCCAAAATAAACTATAAACCAATCTCCATGTTCAGTATAGATGTAAGACATATGAGGTAAAATTAAAAGGACTATTTTAATAATTGAATTAATGTTATTTCAGGATTAGAATTTAAAGCATTAATTAAAGAATAAAATTCATATTTGATGAAGGATAAGAAAACATTTGATAAAATTCAACTAAGCATAGCAGAGTTATCTTAACATAAAAAAATCAAGTATATCTTTCCTAAGAACCAATATTATACAGACTGTTCTCCAATAATTATATGTGACTCTACCTGAAGGCCCTGTACTGGGCTTCAGGCCCTCCCAACTACTGTGGGTGGACAGCCCTGCTGGCACAGCTGTGCTCTTAGCCCAATGAACCACGGGGAGACACTCCTCTTTGTACTCCGGAAGCTACTAAAAGGGTTCTTTTTTCTCCCAGCTGCAATCTGCAAACAGTCCTACTGTCACAGAGACCAGCAGGGAGTAATGCCTATGCCTCGGGAGACCTTGAAAGGGTCCTATTCTTGGTTCCAGCCCTTCCAGCCATGGTCAGGGACCAGTCCAGCCCACCCAGGGACCTGGCAAGAGACACACCCATTCTGCCGCCAGAACCAGGTCTATAGACCTCAATCTTGGTTATGGAATCCAAACCAGCCCTGGGGATCAGTTCTAGCCCCCAGAGTAGGTTCTTGGGATCCAATATTCAGCATGGTGACTATAGTTAACATAACTTGAAAGATGCTATGAGAGTAAATCTTACATGTTTGCAATACACACACACACACACACACAAAAAAATGTAATTATACAAGGTGATGGATGTGTGAACTAACCTTAACATGTATTGTATAATGTAAATTTAAAAATACTCTAAACAACACTGAAAGTACTATATATCAAACTGTTTAGCTATTAAAAACAATGTTTAAGAATATTCTTCTTTGGGCTCATGTGCACGTGCAAATTTTTCTAAGGTTCTTACCCAAGGACTGGAATTTCTAGGATGTAGGACATGTTCATTCATCTTTAAAGAAAATGTTATTGTTTCCAAAGCTTGTTGTATCAATTTGCATTCTTGCCAGCAGTTACAAATGCAGCATTGTTTATAATAAACTTATTTCCAAATTTTCTATATTTAAAAAAACAAGTGAATCTCTTATAGTCGCCTACTATGGACTAGAATAGTTTGCTTGCCAAAAATGTAGACTTCTGATCTCCATTTTAGACCCCAATACAGAAAATAAATGCTCAGATTCTGCATTTGTGACAAAACAAAACAAAATTTTATGCATGCCAAAATTTGAGAACCACTAATTTAAACCCAACTAGTTACTGGCAGAGTTAACACTGAAACAATAGAGCCCCCCACTTTAGACAGGATGAAAAGGTGTCCTGCTTTCGCCCAACTCATTTCCTCAACTCTGAAAATTTGGTTATTGAAATAAGAAATACAAAAAAAGATATAACAGATATAAATATTTAAAAATAAGATCCAGCATTATGATTGGTATTGTAATGATTACCATCTGGTAAGATCCAATTAACTAAAAATCCTTCATGGTGAATTAAGAGCATTTAGTAAGTTGGTAGGATAAAAATTGAGTACACAAAAATAACTTCTTTATATACTAGCAATAACTGGCTAGAAAAAAATGGAGGGAAAGGATTCAATATACAATAGAAAAAAAAATAAATGTAGAGGAATAAACTTAGAAATTGTTTAGTATCTTTATAAAAAATACTTTTAAAACTTGATAAAGGCACATAAGAGTATATTTGAATAAACAGAGCAAAGTAACATCTCCTTAGACAGAAAGACTTAATATCATAAAGTACCAATTAACTCCTAAGTGATTTAGAATTCAGCCATCAAATTTTTAAAATTGAACACCATTGTCTAAAAATATCTAGAAGAATAAACACATAAGATTAGTCATAAAATTATTACAATGAAAAATGAGCACAAAACTCTCCAAGAAAATTATGAAAACTAACATGAGGGACTTATTCTACCTGATAGTAAATTCTATCATAAAGCCACAGGAATTAAAATGATTTGTTATCGCCCTGGCTGGTGAGGCTCAGTGGGCTGGGCATCATCCCATGCACCAGGAGGTTGCCAGTCTGATTCACAGTCAAGGGCGTATGCCTGGGTTGTAAGCTCGATGTCCGGTAGGGGGCATGCAGGAGGCAGCCGATCGATGTTACGCTTTCACACCCATGTTTTTCTCTCTCTCCCTCTCCCTTCCTCTCTCTGTAAAAATCAATAAACTATTTTTTAAAAGATTAATTATTAGTCAAAACTCACACACCAAAGACCATTTACATGGGAGAATGAAGACCTCCGGGTATTCTCGGTCCCTTTCTGCATCCCTTCATCTCTGCCATCTCTAGGAGCTGGAGCTCTCCAGGGCTCCTCGCTGTTGCACCCATCCCTGAGTGGTCTCGCTTCTGTTCATGGTGTCAAATACTTGCTTTGTGCTTTTGAACCATAAATCTTTATTTCTAACACCTACCTCTCCTAAACTTCCGATTCCCATGCCTATTGGCCTGCTCGGCAGCCCCTTGGATGCCTTGAAGTATCAAAAATGTCACTCAGCCAAAGCAAATAACTGTCCCACCAACACTGCCCCTCCTCGAGTCCCCAGTCTCAGAAACAGGTATGTCCCACCTTTTGGTTGCTCACATCATAGCCCTAGAGAAACATTTTAGATCCCTCTCTTGCTCTCGAACCTTGCATTAATTCATTAGGAAATCCTGTGGACATGCCTTCAAAATACATTTTGAACTCAACCACTTCTCATTACCTCCTCTGCCACCGCCCTAATCTTAGCCTGTGTCCGCTTTACCCGCTTCAGTCAAATTTCTGTGCCACAGCCAGAATGATTCTTGTAAACCACTAACTGGCCACATTCTTCCTCTGCTCAGAACACTTCCAAGCACACTCAGAATGAATATCCCAAATCCTTACTTGGTCTACAGAGGGCCCATGTGTTCTGGCCCCTGACTCCAGCAGTACGCTGGTAGCTGGTCAACAGTCAGTTCTCCCTCCCCCACAAAACTATATACATACATATATACATACACCCACAAGCTTATTCTAAATTTTACTGACATAATGCATGTGTGGCAGACAATTTGCAACTAGTAATAAACTATACAGTATTCTTCGCTGTAAATGTCATGTATCGAATTGATTCTCACAGTATGCTTCCATTGTTTCTTTGTTTTTGGTTTTGTTTTGCCAAACTCTTTAACTCTTGCAGCCTTAGCAAACCTAGGGCTGCAATTGACAAACGAGGATAGTTCCAAAACGAATGTTGGTTGATGTATTTCTTTATCTTAATGAGTAAGAAGAAAGTGAAACAATGAAAGCATAAGGGGAAACTCCACTTGCTCATTGGTGAGGCAAACCACTTCTTTGTTGATAATAATGCTTACATGCTGGAGGAATACTGCCTCAATTTGTTGTGCTATGTAAGAGATATCCACAATGTAAGAGGTACAGACATGACACATATAATCTACATTATTACATTATTAAAATTTTCTCCACCACTGTAAGTCTAGGCATCAACAAAATAATAAGTGAAGCTCTGGTTTGTAGACTTTGCTGATTTCTATGGTGGAAATATGCTCACCATGGCTGACTTCAAGAACGCCAGCATGACGTCACTGAATGCAGGGATGGGAAGAGATGCACAATTACACACGGTTACCAGTGTCTCCGCCTTACAGATATGATAGACACAAGTAACCTCCACAGCAGAGCAAATAGTCAAATGCAGAAGACAATTAGGAAGCGATGAAATATGAGTACCTGTTCCCTTCATCTTTAATACAATGTATTTAGTTATAAGTTTATATATTTTAATTTTCAATAATGACTATATTTAACAATGGGTTCACAAGATTCCCGAAAATTTGACAACTGGCTCTAATAAGCTGGGGAGAGCAGCCTCCAACACACACTGCCTGGCTTCCCCTCCTTTCTCACCTCTAGTCCATGCCTCACTCTGCTCCAGCCCCACTGGGCTCCTTGCCCCCTTTATCACACCCAGCATTCTTCTACCTCAGGGCTTCAGCACCTGCTGTCCCCCTGCCTGAAACACTTCCCCAGATGGCCCACACTCACTCCCCTTCACAGTCTCTGCTCAGGAAGCACCATCCATCCCTGGCCACCCCAGCACTCCAGGCTCTCCCTTCTCCCTTGCACTGCTTAGCCTTTCTTCTCAGTGTTGATCGTTACCTGACACTTTTCATACTGCATTTGTTTACTGTGTGACTTCTCCACCCTTCAGAAAAATTAAATCTAGGAGAAAGGTATTGTCTCATTCCTCACTGTTGTATTCCTGTTGCTAGAACAGTGCCTGGCCTGTAGTGGGATCTAGAAATTTTCTGTTAAATCAACTTAGTAATGAGCTTAAACCTTTTAACATTAAAAAATTGGCTTGTCAAAAATATCTATGAAGAAAATCATGGAAATAGACAAAAGGAGGAATGCCAAGAATATATAGAAGCTCTTCCAAAGCAATCATGAAGTAAAACATGAATATAGGGATGATAAACACAAAAGACATGAATAAACATGACACAAAAGATAAAAAATAATCATTTTTAAATGTTCAATGTTTTGTCATAAAAATACAAATTAAAAGAATAAGTTTCTAGATATTTTTCACCAACTTTATTATATATATAAACTCTTATATATATAAATACTAAATAGTACTACTTTGATACAATAAATTCTTACACACTTTAAGCAGAGATATCAATTATCCAGCCTTTCTGAAGGACAATTTGGTGTTTTAAAAAAGCATAGCATTTTCAGGCACTGGGATCCAGCATTTACACGTCTGTGAATTTATACTACTAAGGACATAATCAAAGGTTTATGCAAAATAGGACTTATGCTACCACAATGCTATTTATAATACTAAAACCAAAGAAAGAGGAAGAGGGGCAGGAGGAAAAAATACCTAAATATTCAACAACCAGAAATTAGCAAAATGATTTAAACTACCTCTATGAAATGGGATATAATGAAGCCATTACAAATGGAGTTACAGAGAAATATTTAATAACATGATAAATACCCGGAGTATACTAATAAGTGGAAACTACAAGATATAAAATACTTTGTAGAGCAACATTACTTAGGTAAAAGATAAATATAGACATGGAAAAGCAAGCAGAAGGAACTAATATTGAACATTCATAATACTTATCTTTGAACACTGGGATTAGGTGATTTTTCCTACTTTTTATGTTTATATTTTCTAATTCTCTACAACAAAATGTGTTGTAATTAGGAAAATGAAGGAGCGTGTCTTAAGGATGGAATGGAATCACCTTCCGGAAATTGCCAAGATGCTGGGGGCTGTTCAAGGTGGCCACATGAGCAAAGTACAAGAAGAAGCGAGTGAGAAGACAGGTGGAAGGAGTATGGGTATCTTTTGAGTTCTCCTCCCTTACCTCTCAGGGAAAAACAGAAAGCCAGGGAGCAAAGACACCCTTATTGCTCACACTCGGGTATCCCTAGCAAACGGCTCTCTGCGTGAATGACCCAGACCTTCCCTAAACTCTTTCTTTAACCCCAAAGGAGCATTCAGCAGAGAACTACGCACACTTGACAGCCGGGAGTTGCCCTACTAAACAAACCTGCCCACAGAGAAGGGAGATGTCGGAGTGGCTCCTTGGGGCTGAACGCATGCACATCACAGAAGGACTCCTCTGGAAGGACTGCACAGTCTGAATCATGTGACCTGAGCCACAGGTGACTGCTGGTTGCCCACAATGCCACACCTGTATCTCCAGCTGCTCCACCTTTTCCTCACAGCCAGGATAACCTTACAGCATCCCTTTATCCTGCCTAGCTCCAATGGTAGGCCCAGCAGATGAACCCATGCAGGCTCCATTCTATTTTCAATTAAGATGCTAATAAAGTATACTAATGATAAGAACGGAGAGCAATTTTTTAAAAAATGTCATGGAACCTGAAAGAGCAAGTGAAAGGATGTCAGAATGTGAGAATCAGGCACAGCCACAAGACAGGGGCAGTGACAATGGCTCAAAGGCATAATTGGAGCCTCTGCTGTGTGCTCTGCAGGGGGCTGAGGGCCAGGTGGTCCAAGCAAGGCTGAGAAAGGAGTCTGATTAGCTGACTGCTTCCTGAGGCAGGCCCAGAAAGCAAAGGCAGACCCTTCCCCAGAGAAGGTTCAGTCCCCCAAGGCAGAAGGAGGCCTGAGAGCAGATTACATGGAGCTTTTGTGCATCAGGGGCTGAGTCCCTCCCATTCAATGAGCAATTATTTAACCTGTGGGTACTGCACCTTGAGTCTGAGAGTATCTGAGGTTGGTGGGCTGTCAAAGATGTCCCTGAATTAGATGAGAAATAGAGGTGAATTTAAAATCATTATATCCCACAAAAGATCCCCAGCAATTTGGGGCATGAGAGCCCAGACCAACCTTGGAGTTCTGAATGACAACAGGGTTCCACTGTGAAAACCAGCGTGCGGATTTACGCTAAATTCTTAGATCCACAGATCAACTGCCAGGCCAAGGACTCCTACTATCAGAAGGTACCCATATTTGGCTAGAGACAGCATCTATCTCTGCAGAATTTTCTCTGCTAAAGTTTGAAAACCAGTGTGGTGCCCAGTGCCAAATGGCAAACACTAAAAACCCCTCAAAAATGGGAGCCCAAGATATGGATGGGAATCGCTCATCACTGAGAGTAGCTCCAAGGTGACCTCAGAGAGCATCTTCCTAGAATGCCCGTGTGATGGCCCCTGGCAGTCAAGCCCTAGGCCTCAGGGCCAGGCCCTGGTTCCGGGAGGGTGGCCTGATGAGCAGATCATTCCCACTGGCCCGTCCAGTCTTTCTTTCATAGCATGCCATGAAACTGAACCCCCCAGAATAGTGATGACACACTGGTTTTAGATGACTGTCCCTCATGTCAGATACATAATGAGTTCAGGCCTCTGGGCTACCACTGACCTTGGCCTATTGTAAGGGACAGTGCATTGACGTTCACCCACCCTGGATACCACAGCATGCTGCCTCCAGCTGTAGAACCAGAGAGGCAGGCACCCTTCACCGGTGTGCCCACCACCAGGTCATGCGACCTCCTCAGCAGGTTCTGCATCACGTGCCAGGCAATCCTCTGGAGTAGCCAGGCCAAGTTCTACTAAGGGCTTTTGAGGCCACTGTTCCACAATGCCAGGGACCTTCCACCCCATGTCTGCTCCTGGATCAGTGCTAAACTGCTGGATGAGGGACAGACATTCTTGGGGGAAGGGAACCATTCTTCTTGCTTTGCCCATAGGCCCTTCAACTATCCTCTCTACCTGCAGCAGGAGTGCTGAAAACATTGACAGAGATCACAAGTAATGATCACAGCTTAAACAGTTCAAGGGAAGATGCAGTTGCAAAATGTGTCATTTCTACATTTACGCTACAAAATTTCAAGGTATAAACTTAACATGACCAGAAAATGAATTATTTACGTTTTCCTTCACACGCGGAGGAAGGCTTGCATTTGTGGGCAACTAAAAGCACGTAACAGCCTCTGAGAGTCCTTGGAAGCCAGTATTCGCAGGCAGGCTAGATAATGGAGCGTCAGAAGTAACACTATAACTGCCGTTAGACAAAGGCATAAAGGGAACTTGAGAGTCAAGAAGATCTGTATTATTTTCATACAAACAGGTTTGGAAGAGGCATGGTTGTTGTGTATAATAACAATCACTAGCTTTTTTTCTCCTGGTAGGACATAGAAAATTAGTCAGGCGCTGTGTATTTGACAATAAATAGAGCACTAATAACAGGCAGGACTGGATGATTGCTGGATCTGAATGGGAGAAATGGAGCCTGGTTGCTACAGTTTTCAGACACTGATTGGATGATAAAGACATAAGTACCTCTTCTCTATCTATTGTTCTAAATCTTCATTGACTCTTCACTCTACCTCACCTGGGCCCATGGATTTATAATACAAATTTTCATCAAACTGTTATGTAAACAATGTTTGCCCAGGACCCTGAACACCCTAGAGCAGTGATGGCGAACCTATGACACGAATGTCAGAGGTGACATGCGAACTCATTTTTTTGGTTGATTTTTCTTTGTTAAATGGCATTTAAATATATAAAATAAGTATCAAAAATATAAGTCTTTGTTTTACTATGGTTGCAAATATCCAAAAATTTCTATATGTGACACGGCACCAGAGTTAAGTTAGGGTTTTTCAAAATGCTGACACGCCGAGCTCCAAAGGTTCGCCATCACTGCCCTAGCGATAGCCCTGATGGGGTAGGTTTGACTTGGAGATTTGCATGCAGGTAGTTTATTGGAAAGTGTTCTCAGGAACAACAGTAGTGAATAAATAAACCCAGTAAAATTTTAGAAAAGATGTCCAAACAAATATAATGTAGTTATAATATCTAATATAATATAATATTTAATATAATATCAAATTTAAATAATAATTCTTAAAAGAGCTAATATATAATATGTAAAAATATATTAAAAATTATTCTTCTTAGAGGCCAAATTATTCAATGAAAATTTAGAGTATGATGTTAAGGCATAGAAGTATAGGTAAATATAGTGCATCTCTTGTCCTTTACAGGAAGAGAGTAAATATACTTAGAGAAACATGGGTTTTTAAATTAAACACCAGTAGAATAAAAATAAGTGTGAAACTTATTAAGCTCCCCAAAAGAACAAGCCAGGCCACAGCAATATTGCAAAAGGCAGCCAAGGAAAAATAAAGAGGTATTAAAATAACAGAATTAGAACATGAAATATCAGATTATACATTGAATGTGTTAAGGCTAAGCTCATATATTAAGAAATCTCAAATATATTTAGTAAGCAAAATGCAAACAATTATATTTAATAAGAGACATACTTAAAACAAAATAATAAGAATTTTAGATGAAAGGATAATTGGATTTCTGTTTCTGGCAATACTTAAGACTACTAATGCAAAATATATAAAATGTAAGATACAATATTATTTTAGAAAAATGTTTAAATGCATGGTTGAAAAACATGTATTTACAATCAAAATACACGAAGCCCAAGAGGAATGCTTTCATGAGCAAAAATCTACAGAAAAATCAAACTGCAGAATAATATCTTTAAAGATAGCAAATATTATAATTATTGGAGATTAAATAGATAATATATTTTATAAACATTTATGGGAAAATAAAATATTGAAAGTATGACGAACAAAAGACTATCAAAATGTGTGTTTTTGAAATAATACCAAGTAGAACTCTAGAAATAAAATATATAAGTGGCCCTGGCTGGTGTGCTCAGTTGGTTGGGCATTGTCCCTTGCAACTAGAGGTCTCAGGTTCTATTCCAGTCAAGGCACAGGCCCTGGTAGTGGGCCTGACCCCCAGTAGCAGGTGTGCAAGAGGCAGCCAATGGATGTTTCTCTCTCAAATCGATGTTTCTCTCTCTCTCTCTCTCTCTCTCTCTCTCTCTCTCTCTTTCCTCTCTTTACCTCTCTCTCTAAAAATAAATTTTTAAAAATCTTTAAAAAGAAAAAGAAAGGCAAACACAGAAGTTGTTGTGTTGTGGTGTGTGTGTGTGTGTGTGTGTGTGTGTAAAAATAGAACTACATAAATGCTAAGTTGAAAATTAGATACTGCTGAAGAGATAATAGTAAACTACTCTTAAAATATCCTTCAAATATTGCACAAAGATATGAAAAATAGGTTAAGGAATATGGGATATAAAGTGAAAAGTTTAAACATATATCTAATTATAGTTTACTAGGGGCCCGGTGCACGAAATTCGTGCACTGGGTGTGTGTGTGGCGGGGAGTGTCCCTCAGCCCAGCCTGCCCCCTCTCACATACTGGGAGCCCTCAGGCATTGACCCCCATCACCCTCCAATCGCAGGATCGGCCCCTTGCTGAGGCGTCCGGCCCGGGCAGCAGGGACCCGCAGCTGCAGTGGCCCCACGATTGTGGGCTTCGCTTTAGGCCCAGGCAAGGGACCCCTAGCTCCTGGGACTGCCAGCTTCGACCGTGCCCAGCTCCCATCGCTGGCTTCACTCCTACTTCCTGCTATCACTGGCCAGGGTGGAAAAGGCACCTGATTCTCCGATCATGGCTGGGGGGCAGGGCAAAGGCGGCCCCAGGGCCGCCTTTGCCCTGCCCCCCAGCTCTTAGCTCCCCCCTGGGTTTCCGATCACTATCAGTGGCAGGGGGCTTCTTCCTGCTTTCCCTTTCGCCTCCCTGCATTGTGCCTACATATGCAAATTAACCGCCATCTTGTTGGCAGTTAACTGCCAATCTTAGTTGGCAGTTAATTTGCATATAGCCCTGATTAGCCAATGAAAAGGGTAGCTCGTACGCCAATTACCATTTTTCTCTTTTATTAGTGTTGATAATAGAGCTTATGAAGATAATACAGGAAAAACATTATTCAAAGAATGGCTGACACTTTCTCCAAATTGATGAAAGGCAACAATCCTCAGAATCAGGAAGTAAAACTATTTCCAATAGGAAAAAAAAAAAGACATGGAGATAAATTTAGTGTGAGTTCAGAACAAGGACAAGGAGAAGATATTAAAATAAACCAGAGAGAAAGTTAGATTACCAGCTTGCAAATACTTGCTGATTTCTTAAATGGGGGAAAATCCAGATAACTGCAAAATCATGTTTTCAATGTGCTGGAAGAAAACAAGTGTCAACTGGGGATCATTATACTCAGAAGAATTATCTTTCAAGTTCAAAGGTGAAATTAAGACAAATACTAATAAAAGAAACCAGTTTACTACTAACTGACACTCACTGGAGAGGACACATTTCAAGAAGGAAGAAAATGATCACAAAAATTCTGTGATGCCAGAAGGACAGGTGAACGAAGAAATGGTAAAATAGAGCTAAATAGAATAAAATATTTTTAATAATAATGTCTAAAATGTAGAATTAGAAAAAGTAAATTACTGAAGAATAGATACATATGAGGGTTATCATCAGTTCAAGTATTCAAACCTCTTCATATGGTTCAGGATATAGACAAGATATTAATGATTTAGTTTAAGTTTTATTAACATAATTATGCATGTTTAAATTTCTGAAGTTACTACTAAAAGAATAGAATTAGAGTGTGAAAACATCTAATTAGTGAGAGGATACAAGAGAAAGGAAGCAGGGAGTAACAGAAAAGCTAGGATAAATAGTCCAAAATAAGATGGTAAAAAATATTTATAACACACACACAAACATACACACAATCACAATCAGTAATATTGAATAAACTTTTCCAATTAAAAAGTTGTCAGAAGGCATTTATAAATTAGCTAAGTACATTTTTTAAAAAGTCATAGACATAAGTTATAAATGCAACAAAGGTTAAAAAATATTTAAAAAAATATGTAATAGAAACAAACAAACCAAAAGATCACTGTATTACCACAGCATCTTAACATAGCATAACTATAATAATAAGACATATATTAACATCAGACAACATTAAGTTTTTAAAAAAACACTTCCAAATATGAGGGCCATTGCATTTTTTAGAGGTAATCTTTTTAAAACAGGTTATTAAGATATTAGAGGCCTGGTACACGGATTCGTGAACCGGTGGGGTCCCTCAGCCTGGCCTGCACATTCTCACAATCCAGGACCCCTCGAGGGATGTAGCAGTGTGGGAAGCGGCATGCAGCTGAAAAGGAGCCGGAGCTGGGGGCCGGGCACCGCTCCCGCTCATCCTGGCCCCACTACCACCACACTGTTTGGTAGCGCTGCCACAGAGGCAGGAGAGACTTGCAGCACTGCAGCTGTGCTCTCCAGCCGTGAGCCCGGCTTCTGGCTGAGCGGCGCTTCTGATGTGGGAGCACACTGACCACCTGGTGGTCAGTGCACATCATAGTGACCAGTCACTCAGTTGTTCTGGTCATTCTGGCCCTAAAGGTCACTTAGGCTTTTATATATATATATATATATATATATATAGACTAGAGGCCCAGTGCACAAAATTCATGCATGTGGGGGGGGGGTCCCCTCAGCCAGGCCTGCAGCCTCTCCAAGCCAGGACCCCTCAGAGGATGGGGGATGTCCAACGGCCGGATGTCCCTGCGGGATCAGGCCTAAACTGGCAGTCAGACGTCCCTCTCACAATCCGGGACTGCTGGCTCATAACCGCTTGCCTGCCTGCCTGAATGCCCCTAACCACCTCTGCCTGCAGCCGGATCGCCCCCTAACTGCCCTCCCCTGCCAGCCTGATCACCCCTAACTGCCCTCCCCTGCTGACCTGATTGGCCCAACTGCCCTCCCCTGCAGGCCTGATCACCCCTAACTGCCCTCCCCTGCTGGCCTGCTTCCCCTAATTGCTCCCCTGTGCATCTGATCACCCCTAATGACATCTGCCTGCCAACCTGATCAGCCCTAACTGCCTCTGCCTACAGCCTGATTGCCCCCAACTGCCCTCCCCTGCCAGCCTGATCGCCCCCTAACTGCCTCTGCCTTGGCCCCTGCCACCGTGGCTTTGTCTGGAAGGACATCCGGAAGATGTCCAGTCTAATTAGCATATTACCCTTTTATTAGTATAGATGATTCACATACCCTACGATTTACTCATTTAAAGTATAAAATGCAATGGTTTTTAATATATTCACAGAAATTTGCAACCATCACCACAATTTCAGAATCTTTTCATCCCTTCAAAAGGATGAATAAACCCCTTAGATACCACTGCTACCTCTCCCTCAGGCCTCAGCAGCCAAAATCTACATTCTGTCTCATCAGATATCCCTATTCTGGGTTTTTATATGAATGTAATCACATAATGTGTGGGCTTTTGTGATTGGGTTCTTTTGCTTAACCTGTTTTTTAAGATTCATCCAAGTTGCAGCACTTCATTCCTTTTATGACCAAATAATATTCAATTGTATGAATATACAACATTTAGTTTATCCATTAATGCATTGATGGGCATTTGGGTTGTTTACATCTTTCAGCTATGAACAATACTGCAAATATTAGTGCATAACCTTTTGCATGAACATATGCTTTCATTCCTCTTGGGTACATAGCTAGGAGCATATCTGTTGAGTCATATGGAAAGTCTATGTTTAATCATTTGAGAAACTGCCAAATCGTTTTTCAAAATGACTACACCATTTTACATTGCCACTTGCAATGTATGAGGGTTTCAGTTTCTCCATATCCTTGGCACTATTTATTATCCAAATTTTTGGTTCTAGCCATCCTAGTGGGTATGAAGGAGTAGCTCATTGTGGTATTCATTTCCTTGATGACTAATGATATTCAGCAACTTTACATGTGCTTATTGGCCACTTATATATCTTCTTTAGAGAAATGTCTATTCTATTTTTAAATAGGGTTGTTTGTGGTTGTTAAGCTGTAGAAGTTCCTTATATATTCTGGATAGAAGTCCCTCATCAGATATGTGATTCTCAAATATTTTCTCCATTCTGTGGGTTGTCTTTTCACTTTCTTGATGCTATTCTTTAAAACACAAATGTTTAAATTTTGATGAAATCCAGTTAATTCCTTTTTTGTTTATCATGTTTTTGACATTATATTTAAGAATCCTTTGCTAAATCCAAGGTCATGAAGCTTTACCTCTATATTGTCTTCTAAGAGTTTTATAGTTTTAGATCTTGCATTCATTTTTAGTTAATTTTTATATATGATTTAAAATAAGGGCCCAACTTTATTCTTTTGCATGGAGATATCCAGTTACCTTAGCACCATTTGCTCAAAAGACTAATTTTTCCTTATTGAATGGTCTTGACACCTTTGTCAAAAATCAATTTTCCAATTAAAAATGGAACTGCCTTTTGACCCAGCAATCCCACTTCTTAGAATATATCCTAAGAATCCTGGAACACTAATTTGAAAGAATATTTGCACTCCTATATTTATTGCAGTGTCATTTACAGTAGGCAAGATCTAGAAACAGCCAAAGTGCCCATCAACAGATGAGTGCATAAAAAAGCTGTAGTACATTTACACAATGGAATAGTACAAGGCCATAAAAAGGGAAATCTTTGCCTTTTGTAACAGCATGAATGAACCTGGAGATTATTCTGCTAAGTGAAATAAGTCAGTCAGAGAAAGACAAATACCATATGATCTCACTTATTTGTGGAATCTAGAGATGGGGAAGATGGGTGATGAATGAAAGAACGTTAAGGGATTAGCTAAAAAACATATATACATAACACATGGACACACATAACAGTGTGGTATTAACCAAAGAAAAAGGGTGGTTTGGCTAGGTGGAGATGGGCAAAGTGGTGGGGGCATCTGTAAAAAGGCAACAATAAAATAAAGTTTTAAAAAATCATTTTTTTCTCACATGTATGAGCTTATAGCTGGATCTCAATTCCATGTGTCTATAATTTTGCCAGTACTACACTGCTCAATTACTATTGCTTTGTAGTAAGTTTTGAAATCAGGAAGGGAGAGTTATTTTTCAAGATTGTCTTGGCTATTCTGAGTTTCCTTCAATTCCATAAATTTTAGAATCAGCTTGTCAATTTTGCAAATATATCAGCTGGTATTCTAACAGAAATTGTGTTAAATTTGCAGAGCAGGCTGTGGGTACTACCATGCTAAAAATGTTGTCTTCTGATCTATGAACATGGGAATGTTTTCCCATTTATTTAGGTCTCTTTTAATTCCTTTTAACATTTCTTTATTTGTATTTTTGATTTTAGTTTTTAAGGTATAAGTTTGTACTTTTGTTAAATTTATGTCTAGCAGGGTAATACTGGTCTAATAAAATGAGTGGAGAAGTATTCCCTCCTCTTATTTCTTGGAAGAGTTTGTGAAGAATTGGTAGTAGTTCTTTAAATAGTTGGTACTTTTCAATGATAAAGCCACCTGGGAAGCCATTATTTGTTGATAAATATTTGCTTCATAAAGGAGATCTAAGTATTTATGTGCATAATAATAGAACTTCAAAATACACAAAGCAAAAATGAACAAAATCATGGCAGAAATTAATAAAAACACTAAAATTATGTGACATTTAAAAATAACTCTCTCAGTAACTGTTGGATCAATACCAAAAATATTATACAACAAAACTTTGGGGATGCTGCCAATGCAGTATTGACAGGGAAAGGTCTTAAATACAGATATTAGAAAAGGAGAAAAAATGAAAATAAATGAACTAAGCTCCCTATCTGAGATACCAGAAAAGGAACAGCAGGATAAAATATAAACAAACAACACAAGCAGTAGGAAGGAAATTATAAATAAGTGAGCAGAAATTCATGAAGTAGAAAAGAAAAAAGCAATAATTTCAATAAACTCAAAAACTGGTTCTTTGTAGACTAATAAAATTTCAAACCTCTAGAAAAATTAAAGGGTTTATACAATTTTTTCAGAGAAAA
Source organism: Myotis daubentonii (assembly GCF_963259705.1). Taxonomy (NCBI): domain Eukaryota; kingdom Metazoa; phylum Chordata; class Mammalia; order Chiroptera; family Vespertilionidae; genus Myotis; species Myotis daubentonii. The sequence goes on along the minus strand of NC_081853.1, from coordinate 31,596,825 downwards.
AGCTTTTGTAACTGACTTTATGTGACGAGCATAAGCTTAATATCTAATCCAGTCAATAACAGTCTGAGAAGGAAATTTATTGGCCAAATCACTTATGTTCTTAGATGCAAAAAAATCTAGATAAAATTAATAGGACTACTTTAGACATGCATAGAAAAGATAGAGAGCCCTGGCTGGTTTTGCTCAGTGGATAGAGCGTCAGCCTCTGGACTGAAGGATACAGGGTTCAATTCTGATCAAGGGCACATGCCCTGGTTGCAGGCTCGACCCCAGTAAAGAGCATGCAAGAGGCAGCCAATCAATGACTCTCTCTCATCATTGATGTTTCTATCTCCCTCTCCCTTCCTCTCTGAAATCAATAAAAATATTTTTTAAAAAGGAAAGAAAAGATAGCAACATATGGAAAGGTTGAATTTACTCCAGGAGGGAGTAAATTTGGTAAATAAAGGGGGGCAAAGCCATAAGGTCATCTCAACACAGAGATAAAGCATTTGATAAAATCCATCAAGCTTTAATGATCACAGAAAAAGGAAATTCTTAGGAGCTAAAATAGAAGGAACATATTTAACCTGAAGATGGTATCTACTAGTACTGCAGTTAACATCATACCAATGAACCTTACTGTTCATAGTAAGTAGGTCCCAGACAGAAGATCCTCCAAGGAGTTGCAGTATCCATTGACTTTATTGAGAAAGCCATCTCAGCTGTGTACAATGCAATGCGACTAAGCCTTCAAATGGACCATGGCTTCACCTGTTGCCTGGGAAACTATGACTCTGATCAGATCTGGTGACCTTCACAAATATCACTGACTAGTATCAGGCTCTGTGTTTGGTGGCCTTTGTCCAAAATGGGCATTCTCCAAGAAGAAGCACTTTGGAATCGTCCGAAGTCAGTGGCTATTTAAATAAATTATTTTTGTGGTTTTGTTTTTTTCAACATAAACCGGTAGTAAGCCTGTCATAAGTGGCCATATCAGCATCTGGGGAAATAGCTCTGGACTCCATGGGACCTGGACAATCTGAACCTGAATGGTTCACCTCCATGCCCACCAAAAGAGCATCTTCTGCCATTGCCATCGATAATGTCTTTCTCACAAGTGGGAAAATTTTGACTATTAGACATGATCTAATAGATGATGAGCGGTTTTCCCTCTAGGAAAGAATGGGTGAAAGCAGGGACACTTCATAGGAGGCCTGGACTTTGCAGTGAGGGATTTTTAAAGGGGGAAATGAGTGAACAGAACATGAAATGTCAATTCCTTGTCAACAAAGGATGTGTTGGTGGGTTTCTCTGGCTCTAGGTCGATTTTCATCAGTAGATATTCATCAATAGATCTTGCCAGCAGCAATTATTAGTATAGTGACTATGTGATTTTCTATTTCTCATTCTAAACTGAGTTTCCTTATTAAAGCAATTTTATTTCAAAAAAATAAAAGAAAGTTACTTGACTTTCATTTCTGGCAGTAATCAGAACTAAAAACTCTTTAAAAATGCTGGCTAAAATATTACAAATATTTGATTGTGTGCACAGCCATGGTCCTACGAAAGGAAATCCCCAGGTGTCAAAAACAAAGAGAAAACTAAAAACCAAACAGGTAAGGACCTGAGCTGATTCTCTAGTAGCCCTAGGGGTGTTTTCTGGTCTCAGTAACTAAGGGATTTTGTTTTAATGATCTGACAAGGATGAAATGAGATCTTGATCCTGCTAATGGTGAAGAATAAAACTGAGACTTCTATATGCATGCAATAATATGGATGAACCTTGAAAACATTATGCTAAGTGAAAAAGCCAGACAGAAGGAGCATACATCATATGGTTCCATTTATATGAAAACTCCACAATAGGCAAAAAGTAATTAATGGTTTTCTGTGACTAGAGGAAGAGGAAGAAGAAGAATATGGAGTGATTCTGCACAGTATTTCTTTTGGGATGATGAAAGGATTAAAACATAAGATTGTGGTGATCATTGCAGTCTTGTGAATGTACTAAACTCCATTGAGTTATAGACTTTAAATGGATTAATTTTATGGTTTAATCTGCTTTAGTCTAATGAAACATGTACAGAATCTGTATGCTGAAAACAGCAAAACACTAATGGAAGAAATCAAACATGATGTTAATAAATAGAGAATCATATTATATTCATGGATTGAATTTAGCCAAAAAAAGTTCTTAGATAGGATATCAAAAACTCAAGCCATTAATAAAAAGATAAATTAGACTCCATAAGAATTTTAAAAACCTTTGCTCTATGAAAGACACTGTTAAGAGAATAAAAAAAAACAAAATACAAAAGACTGGCAAAAATATTTACAAATCCAAATTATATAAAGAACTCTCAAAGACAACTGAGTAAAAATACCAATAAATTACATGAACAGACACTTCATCAAGAGGCTATGTGGTTGACAAATGGCATAGGAAAAAGTGGTCAGCATCATTAGCCATTAGGGCGATGCTACTTGACACACACTGGGAGACTACTACAGATTTATTAGAATGGCTAAAAGTAGTAATAATAACAAATTAACAATACTGAATGCTGGCAAGAATGTGAAGCAACTCTCATACATTCCTGGTGAGAATGCAATAGGATAGCACTTTGGACAACACTTTGACAGTTTCTTATAAAATTAAACTAAAACATCAGATGGCACACCAATCCTACGCCTAGATATTTAATCTAGATAAATAAAAAATTAACATTTACACAAAAATCTGTACAACAATTTTGTAGCAGCTTTCATCATAATCACTAAAAGCTTCCAGTGATTATGAATACAGCTGCTGAGTAAAAGAGATCAGTAGTTGCCAGTGTAAGGGCTGTGAGGGGTAAGGGGGACTATAAAGGCAGCAGCACAAGAGAGTTTGGGGCTGATAGAACTGTTTTGTATCCTGATTATGGTGGTAATAACATGGATCCATACATGTGTTAAAACTCACAGAACCATACACAAAAAAAGAAAAGAGCCGAAACCGGTTTGGCTCAGTGGATAGAGCGTCGGCCTGCGGACTGAAAGGTCCCAGGTTCGATTCTGGTCAAGGGCATGTACATGGGTTGCAGGCACATCCCCAGTAGGAGATGTGCAGGAGGCGGCTGGTCGATGTTTCTCTCTTATCGATGTTTCTCTCTTATCGATGTTTCTGACTCTCTATCCCTCTCCCTTCCTCTCTGTAAAAAATCAATAAAATATATTAAAAAAATAAAAAAAAGAAAAGAGAAGGATGTCCTTTTACTGTATGTTAATTTTTTAAGGGAAAAAAAACACTAAAGAAATGAAAAAACTCCTAGAGTTCAATGAAAAGAAAACAAAATGTGCAGCAGTCCTAGGAAGCACCTGTTTAAAATGTACCACCTCGATGGAGGAGAAAGAAGGCATAGCAGGGATAAATGGTGATGGAAAAAATAAAAAAAAATTATCACCTCAAAAATGTGTTTTAAAGTCAAATATTCTATCAATAACAAAAGAAAATGCCAATTAGAAACTCTAGAATAAAGAAAAAGCTACATATTAAATGACTAAATATAAAGGAAATTATATATGACATAATTTTAAGGAGCTCTTTGATCTTGGCATTTACAGCATTCTCCTTTGAGAAGCACAGGTTTGAGATGATTCCTTGTCTTCCTATGTGGATACTGTCCCACCAAATGACTCCTAAGTAAATAATTACATATCAGCCAGTATCATAAATAGCATTTGCGGATATTAAAATCTAGGAATCAATATAAACAACATGTGTAGGGCTTAATTACACCCATGTCATAAACCTGAACAATGGAAAAATAATGGTACAAGAACGGAAATTGAGAACTAAAGGGGAGAAGAGATGGAGGGAAAGGAGAGGTATCAATTTTCTTATATGATAGCAAGAGTCAAGATACTGTCTAAATAGATGAATCAATAAATCATAGATATATATTATTTAGAGATTTAAAAGTAGCAGATAAAAGAACTAAATAAACAACAAACAAGAAAATTGGAAAAAGGAAGGAAGCAGAAGAAAGGGTAGAAAGTGAGTGAAATTTATAATTTTTCAAAATGGGGAATCAATAGATATGCTTAATGTTGATGAGTCACTTAGCATTGACAAATAAGAAACAGGCAAAAATATATTATTTAGAATTATGGAATTGGGAGTAAAAACAAGCAACTCAAAAGTGCATTTCTTGCCCCGCGTGGCTCAGTGATTATGCATCAACCTATGAATCAGGTCACAGTTCCATTCCTGGTTAGGGCACATGCCCTGGTTGCGGGCTCAGGACAAGTATTACTATAAACATAAAAAATAATGAAATAAATATTAAATAAAGGGATGGACAAACATTCTGGGCAAATAAAAGTGAAACAAAATCAGGAGGTAATATGTAGTACTAAAAGCAAACAAACAAACAACAACAAAAAACACAATAATAAGTAGAACAAAAGAAAAAAGTGCACAAGACCTACCCAAAATGCCAACAGTAGATGGTGGGATTATAGATTTTATTTTGCATTTTCTTATCTATATCTTCTAATATTTATGCAGTGGTCACTTATTACCTATTTAAAAAGAAAAAATAAGGGAAAGAGGAGATTATCCCTTATTTCCACTAAAAGTCTTAATGAACACCAAACAGAGGTAAATCTCCCTTCCCCAGGTGCCCACTGCAAGGCCCACCTGGCTTCTGGCCCTCGCTAGCCCTGTAACTCCATCCTGGATCTGAACCTGCCTGAGAATTAATTAACCCCTCTGTGCTGTAGCTCACCCCTTCTTCCCACACCACTGAATTCACCCCTCACATTTTCTCCCCTATTTCATAGCATTAAAGCTATAAACATTCAGAGATGGTGATTTCTTTTTTTTATAACTTGACTCATTTAAAGTGTTCTGAGAGTATTTACACACACACACACACACACACACACACACACACACACACACACCACAGCTGAAAATAAATAGTGAAATCAGAGGAAAGGAAATTTTAGAATAAGGATGTTGGTAGAATCCAACACATGCAACAAGTCCTGCACACCATACTGAGATGGGCCAAAAGTTGTGGAACTAAGCTTTAAAATATATATATATATTTTAAGATATATATATATATCTTGATTGATTTCAGAGAAGGGAGAGGGAGAGAGAGATGGAAACTTCAATGATGAGAGAGAATCATTGATCAGCTGCCTCCTGCATGCCTCCTAGTAGGGATCTAGCCCACAAACCAGGCATGTGCCCTTGACCAGAATTGAACCCAGGACCCTTCAGTCCCCAGGCTGATGCTCTATCCACTGAGCAAAACTGGCTAGGGCTGGAACTAAGCTTTCTAATTCCCTCTCCCTCTTCACTCTACCAAAAAAAGGAGGAAATCTTCCCAGTTCAAAGATTCATAGGACCTGTGACTTACGAAACAAACTTCATACCAGTGTATTGCTGTTGCTGTTTAAGAGAACCTCAGTTTTTTTCTGGCAGGGCAAACTGAAATAGGATTTCCCTTTGATGCACTGGGTTTGGAGGTCATTTAAACAGTTCTCACAACAGAGGGGAGAAAGGGTAATTATGTGAGGTGATGGATATAGTCGTATTAACTAACCTTATCGTGGTGATCATTTTACAAGATATGCATGTATCAAAGCATCACATTGTACACCTTAAACTTACACAGTCTTTTATGTCAATTATATTTCAATAAAGCTGGGGTGAAAGAAGGTCCTTCAGCGTGAGCATCCTACACCCCTTCCCCTTTGACTTGAACGTAGCCTTTCCTAAGATGTGCTATCATTAAGTAAAGTGTCAACTAAAGTTTCTCAACTGAGCTGGACTGAAAAACATTCCACCAGCCCATCCTCCAAGACTGAAAGAACCAATTAGGAAATCAACACCCCCAGAGCAGCCTGGGGATGGTTCCTACATAAACAAACCCACCTGCCGCTGAACAAGTGGCCATTGTAAAAGGGTAGACATGAGGGAAGTAAGAACACAGAAATGGTAGAATTCTACCAAACTTACACTCTGGCCACAAAGAGCCATTTATTTACAAAAATATGCAAGAATATTTTTTTGAGAAGTACTATATTTGGCAGACTTTAGAAGGCAACTTATAAAGGATTTATATTTACCAAAAAAATAGAGACAAATGATCATCTAAATGCACCAGATATTTAACTGTTCAATCTATTCTTCTTTTTGATATCAAACACTTTAATGTCAATTTTTAAAAAGAAAAGGCTTAGTCAAGACAAGAGGAATGATTCCATTGATCCCTAAAATGTTTGTTCAATAAATGATTTACTAGTAAATACACCAGAAAGATTTAAAAAACAATAACAACAAAGCAAAGAGTAATACATGTTTTCTGATAAATCCAAGCCATGTATGACAAAAGGAGCTTTTCCTGACAGCCCAGTACACGTGCAGTTTCATTCCTAAAGGTTATGTCATCAAATCATCAAAGATGATTTATTAACCGCCCCCAGGAGCAGGGCAGGGCACACAGCAGCAGTGTCAACCAGTGATGGCGGTGTTCAAACTCATCAGCACACACGTGTGAACAGCCTGATCTCTGCTTATGGGAGAGAAACAATAGAATGGCAATGGAAGTTGCCACTGATGTCATTTAGCAAGAAAAAAAAAGCGAATTCTTAGCAAAAAAATAAAAAATAAAATAAAATTAATCAAAGAAATCTAACTAGTTGCATTTAGAGAAACTTACTGATGTGCTAACCCCAATCCCTGAAAAGAATCATTCCTCTGAATTCTATCCTCCCTGGTATTTAGGGTGCACATCTGTGATTCTCAGATTTTTTCCTTTAAGAGTTGAGACTGGTACCCTGTCAAAGCTTATCTCACTGCAGCTGTAACAATGTTTAAATCCTCAAAGGCATAAATGGTAAATATTTATCACTTAATTAATGTTAATATTTTAGGTTGTTTGATGACAACTCTCAAGATGATTGACAACATGCTGGGGTGCAGCATAACCAAGATTTGGATTTCATGATGAAGGGCACTGATGAGGATGAAATCGGGTTGAAATTAATCCAGAACCTGAACAAGCTCAGTATCATTTTATCAATTTAACAGAAAATGCTTTCAATCAAGACTTTTGGCTACTAATGGTATAATGTGGCAGCCAACAGGCAAAGATGCCCAGTTTTAGGATATTCGGTGTGGCAGATTGTTTTTCCCAAGGATGGCTACAATAGGTCCCACATCACATGCTCTTCCACAGCAGGAGCCTGCCACCCCCCATCAACAGGTGGAGTCTAATTGTCCTCCCCTGAATCTGTCCTATTCTTGAAGTGCCAATCACAAGTCCAGGTTGTCACCTGGGCTTTTGACCAACAGGCTATAGAAGGGAGGTAGCAGTGACCCCTGCCCTGGGTTCAATTAATTTGCTAGAGTGGTTTGAAAAACTAAGAGAAACATTTTACTTACTAGATTACTACTTTATTATAAAAGGACTAGAGGCCAGTGCACAAAATTCGTGCATGGGTAGGGTCCCTAGCAGCTGCCGGTCAAGGCCTCCCTTCTCTGGCTGCCGACCAGAGCCTACTTCATTCGGCGCTGCCCCCTGGCACATCATAGCAAGCAATCGAACTCCCAGTAGATCGAACTTCTGAGGAGACACTTTGCATATTAGGCTTTTATATAGAGAGACTAGAGGCCCAGTGCATAAATTTGTGCACCTTGAAATGAACTGTGGGCTGCAAAGCACAAGGGCAGGTCTCAGCCCATCTTCTGTGCCCCCACAGGGCCCCTCCCTCCACGGTCCCTGGTCCCCTGTCTGTCGGCAGCCCCGCTCCCACCACTGCTCTCATGCACTGATGGCAGCGGCCCCACTCACACCTGCTGATGGCATGGAGCAATTGGGGCTAGCACCAGCAGTGGGTGCAAGTGGCAGCTGCTGCCCCGATCGCCCCTCAGGAGCAGGGGGAGGTGGAGAAGCCCTCAGGGGCGATCAGGGCTGGCAGCCTCTGCTCGTACCCACTGATGGCGCCAAGCAGTCAGCACCGGTGCCGGGCATTGGCAGCAGGTGCGAGCAGTGGCTCCAGTGCCAGCCATGGGTGCAAGCAGGACCAGCACTGGCAGTGGGTGTGAGCAGTGGCTCCAGCACCGGCAGCGGGTGCGAGTGGGACCAGCACCAGCAGCATGCAAGTGCCAGGGAGGACTGCAGTGCGCAGGAGCAATGAATTTTCAGTAATCACCAGAGGCTCGCTCTGATGACAGCAACTGGTGCCCCACCTTGGTCTGGCACCCTGCTCACTTGCTCCACCATCCTGCTGAAGCCAATGACCATCATATTCCACACACACACACCCTGGTGGACAGCACACATCATAGCAACCGATTGTTCGGTTGTTCCGCTGTTCAGTCTATTTGCATATTAGCCTTTTATTATATAGGATATAGCTCAGGAACAGCCAGAAGGAAGAGATGCATAGGGTAAGGTATGAGGAAGGTCACAGAGCTTCCATCCCTCTGAATGTGCTACTCTTCCTGAATCTACTGTACATGAGTTCACCAACTAGAAGCTCTCCTAACCTCATCCTTTTGGGCTCTTATGGAGGCTCTCTATTTGTAGTCCAGATTGATTAAATCATTGGCCATTGACCATTGATTCCACTCCCAGCTCCTTTTCCCTTGGAGGGGAGAGGCCAGGTGGGACTGAATGGTCTAGTCCTTTGATCACATGGTTGGGATTCCTGGCAACCAGCCCCCCATCCTGGGGGTTTTCCAAAAGTCATCTTATTAACATAACAAAAGATACCTTAATTGCTCTCATCTCAGGAAATTCCAAGTGTTTATGGAACACTTATGCCAGAAACAGGGATGAAAAACAAATCCATATCCTATATATGGCGGTCAACCAGTCACTATGATGTGCACTGACCACCACGGGGCAGACGCTCAATGCAGGAACTGGTCCTGATGGTCAGTGCACTCCCACAGTGGGAGCACTGCTTGGCTGACCTGGATGAGTGGGCTGCTCCCACAGCGGGAGCAGCCACTCAGAGGGCGGATCCACAGCTCAGAGGGTGGGTCCACAGTGGGCCAATCCCCGCAGGCCACGTCCCCCACCACTGCACGAATCCCTTGCACTGGACCTCTAGTTTATTATAAACCATAATATCATGTCCATCCCACCAAGATAAGATGTCAGACATGTGAGCAATCTTAGACTCTCCAGAATGAGCATCCACCAGTTGAGAACCACTGAGTCACCTCCATTCATGCAGCAGTGATCAGAAGAATAACTCAGCCAATTCCTGCCTGAACATCAGACTCACCGAAAGATATATAATAAAAATAGTTATTGTTTTAAGCCACTAATTATACAGTAGTTTTTCACACATCAGTAGGAAACCAGAACCTGCAGGCAAATGTTACCAACAGCAGCAAGAAAAACTCTGTGGTCCCATTTACACCATGGCCATGTTCTCTTCCACAACGCACTGAGGATCTACATGGTCTGGGCTCTGGCCATGCAGGGATGATTAACTCTGTGAAAGTGTTCATTTAAATGCCAAGTGACCCTAGCGCATTTAGGTACTTCTTTTCACATCATTAACCATTTGACAGGGATGCTTGGAGTACAGAAGATTAAAAAGCTTCTACCCACAGAGGAGGAATCAGAAATTAAAATAAGATATTTCTGAAACTGTCATGTGAGTTGGAGAGTAAACCTATTTTGTTCTACATGAAATTTCAAAAATATCTTGTTGAAATAGAGCTAAAGACAGTTGTCAATGCTATGTTCTCTGAATACTGATTTGTAACTTAGATGATGTTTTTCCAAAAATTCTAGGCATGAGTCCCAATAATACTAATCTAATCTGTAGCATGGGCAAAGGTCACCAGCTCAGGAAGGGGAAGAAGAATGAAGAAAGAATTCTTTCTCTGCCCTAGGAGCAGGGCTACTAGCCCTACAAGAAATTTAAGAATGTGTAGCTTTGTCTTTAACTCCCTGGTACTGGGAATCCCTTTTCCCCAGTCCCTGGGACTCTAAGGCCACTCACTAGTGGTGGAATCACATCCAGACCTGTCCTCAACTCCAGCACCTCCCTCCCCCATGCTGTGTGCTCCTAGAATTACTTATCCAATTTCTTCCCCAACTCACCCACAGAACACATTCTCAATGAAACATAAATGGTTAATTGGGCTCTTTCTGCCTATATTTACATTGCTGAGATTCCAGGCTGCTTGGCTAAGTGAAGCAAAAATGACCGTGAGGGCCAGCCAGCAAACAGATAGTTCTGCTTTGAGTGTCTTCTGGCTTTTTACAGTGTCTTTCCTCCTCCCTGTCTAAACCTATAAATTATCTCCAGCATCTTGGTGGTGGAAGTAGCAAGGGATTCAGCGAGGGGCAAGTCTACAGGTAAACTTATCTCTATTTGGGTAGTTTATAAATTGAAAACTTCACATGTTAATTTTCATCCCAAAAGTGAGGTCAACTCAGGGTAGTTTCAAGGCTAGCATCCAATGCTTAACAATGTGCTCTCTGGAGAAAGAGCCCTGATTTGTAGCCTTTGCCAATTTCTGTGGTGTAAATGCTCCCACCATATCTGACTTTAAAATATGTAGACAAAAAAGGGACCACATGCTAACCCTGACAAGATCAGGCATGATCTTGAACAAACTCAGAAACCAAAAGTAACCACATAGGATGGTCTGAAATTAAAACTTCCTAACTAAAAGTAAATCATGGCAGGTAGCCATGTCCTAGGCCTGTATCTTCTTTGACAAAGGTCAACCTTTACCTTAAGTGAGCCTGTCATCTTTTTACATCCTCAATAGCATACCCCTGGAATGACAGGGTAATCCCCTTTTTTTCCTAGACTCCTCAGGGTGCAATCTCCCATCAGAGCATAAGACCATGGAGCCCCTCATTGTCATCTTGTTCCAGGCATACATCTCTATGTGCTGTAAATGTTAACTGTTAACTATCCTACACCTACCAATATAAAAATTTGTCTCTGCATTTTACTCTTAATCCAATCCCAGAGATTTCCCCACTTTGCTTTCTCCCACCTCTCTAATCTACCACCAATAAATTTCATGTAACCCTCCTATGTCTCCTCCTTTGATTCTAATGTATTAAATAAGGTGCAAAACTGCCATCCTCTGGAGCATTTTCTCAATCCGCTGAGATTTTGTTTCCTGGCAATTGTCGTCAGTTTGGCTCAAACAAACTTACAAAGTTTCTCTACAAAATTGGATGTTTCTTATGTTGACAGATATAATGTGTCATCACTGAACTTGGGAGCTGGGAAGAGATGTGCACAATCAGCTCTCCTAAGCCAGTAGGATGCAGCTCTAGCCACCACTGCCAGCATCCATGGCAACCATGCCCTATTTCCAAGCCCAAGCAGTCAGAATAAATTGGAGAAGGATGAGGTTCTACCTGGAGATGGTTTTTGAAAGGAACCAGGTCTTTGAAATCCAAAAGATACCCTCTATCTTTGTCAAGCAGCTCTGCTCAGTTCCTGCCCCCAGAGTCCTTTTCTCCCCACACCTTAAAGCACTTGGCTTCTAACTCATTGCTAAGTGACAAGGACCAGAGTAGTTCCTTCTCTGGTCACCATGTCCCTCATTTGCTTTGGTGCACACCAATCCCTGTCTCTAGCACTTGTCCATCCCCCAAGTGATTCTGAGCCCTTGGTATCTGTCCCAGATATTGGTGCCTCAGCGTAACCCAATTCCTACATCCAGAGTCTTAATACTTGCTGACTGGTGTCCCCAAGGCTGATCCAAGCTGGGTTGTTTGGGGAAGGCAAAGAACTCTAACATGTCTTAGTGTCTTTGATAAAGTGTCAGGCAACCAGCCAATGTGAAAAGTAGACTCTCTGCCTTATAGGTAAAGATGCTGAGGCCTAGCCACAATCCCAAGGTCACACAACTTGAAGGGCAAAGCCAACTGGTCTCTCTGACCTTAACACTCACCTCAACCCCACCATACCTGTGATTTTCAAGTGGTTCCCCAGGAACTCAGAGTCCAGAGCAGAGGATTTAAAAACACCACAAATATTTTATGCAAGTTTTATATAGTAATATATCTTAACTATTTTTGTAAAACTTTACTAATTAAAGTAACATGTAAAGTCAATGTGTTTTATACCAAATACAAGTAACCTGTGCTGCCAGGTTAGTGCATGTAGACCTCAAAATAAAGTTTTCTTATTATCTTATGTCAATTTACAAATAAAGGTTCCTCATTATCTCATTATTGTATTTACACTTTTTGTGCAGCAAACTGTCCACATGAACAGAAGTGGGGCATAGTGCCAAGGTTTTGATATTTTTTAGCAGTCAGGTAAATTGAAACATCTACTCCATAGGTTGGAGAAAAGTGAACTTAAAAATAGGAACCGCTCTTTACATTCCCTTTATGTCTCATGTTCTTACCATTTATGCTTCAGTTGCACTTTTCACCCTGCTTCCTTCAACATCTTTTCATTGTTGTCTAAATATTACTGCCCTTTTATTAAAATCAAGTATCACCACCTGACAAATATATTGATTTGTTTGTGAGCTTATTGTCTATTTCCACAATTCTCCCCTCCCTTCCACCCTCCAAATGTATCACCATGTCTAGAGCACTTAGACCATTGCCCAGAATATAATAGGCACTCAACAAATGTTTTTGAATGATTGAATAGATGAACAAATGAACGAGTGAATAGTGAAAATTAATTTGAGTGCTTTGAAGTTCTGAGTAACTATATTACTGAGACAGGTGCTAAAATATATGAGAGTTTTTAAAATGATATTGCTAAAGATCTTATAATGTTATAACATAAATTTGAAAAATATTTTCTGCCATACAGTTGTGATTTTAAACTAGCTGAAGAACCCATTTATCAATCCCCTCCAGCTTGTACATTTACTAATTAAAGAACACATATAGTTTTTAGACAAGGAGAGTTAATTCAATCTTGTAACAAAAATATCTTACAACTTCTCTTTCAAACCACTGGATCAGTTGCACTTAAGAGTATACTGAGATCATAAATCAAGCTTGCAGAAATTAATATGTGCAACTAATACCTATATGAATCAGGACTTTTTCCTATATTCTGCAACCTAACAAAATGCAGACATAAATGGAATGTTGAGACTGATCTAAGACTGCAAATTATTTTCCAAAAAAAGCTCATTTCAAAGGCTGAATTAATCTAAAAGTTCTCATTTTTCTACTACTTGGTTCACAATGAGTAAATATTATACATCCGAAATTATAAAATCAATTCATTCCAATCAAACAAACCTTATATGTTTCAGAATTCAGGGTTCTAGTTCATTTGAGGGAAATAGAAAATTCCACTGCTAAAAGAAATTAAAATGTGAAAACAATGGCCCTACATGGTAGGGTCCCTTTTCCTGAACTGTGGCCATCACCTACGCTTTGGATGGTGTTGAAAGTGGTTCCTGGCCTGCTGAAACTCTGCCATGGCAGCTTGCTGCAGTCCAGCTTTGTAGATGGGACCAGTTTCCAAAACTTTGCTATGACGCTAACTTACCGCGGTTAGAGTAGGATGAAGGGCACAAGTGTGAAGCCAGAGGGAGCTGGTTTTACCCACCTCTGCCACTTGCCAGTTGTGAGGAAGCAACTATTTCTCCACAATCAGTTCCTTCATCTGACAAAATAATAATGTTGTCAACAAAAGGTCGCTGCCACTAATCCAGTGCCACCAGGAGTCCCCAATCTGGGCTGTGGAAAAAGGAGAGACTTCATTCAGGTGAAGAGTTCCAAACCTGAGAAACACAGCCTCTAGTGCAGTGGTTCTCAAACCTTCCTAATGCCGCGACCCTTTAATATAGTTCCTCATGTTGTGGTGACCCCAAACATAAAATTATTTTTGTTACTACTTCATAACTGTAATTTTGCTACTGTTATGAATCGTAATTTAAATATCTGATATGCAGGATGCATTTAGGCGACTCCTGTGAAAGGGTCGTTCAACCCCCAAAGGGGACGTGACCCACAGGTTGAGAACCGCTGCTCTAGTGGAAACCAAAAGTGAGCTCCCTCCAGACAAAGGGGAAGCCCTTTTATATAGAGAAAGTGGCCCTGGTCCCTTGCTGGTCCATTGTTATGCAAATGAGGAATGCAAACTTGCACAGTTTGATTGGCCCACATAGCACTGCCCTGATTGGTTGGAATTTTGCATCCTGAGTGGTCATTATGGGGCCATTCTGATTAGTCAGTAAAGATGCAAATGAGGATATAACTGTGCAGCTCAAATTGCACAGGACAGGTCTCAGCCCATTGGTCAAAATATGATTCCAGGAACTCCTTTATAAGGGTTGGCTCAGCATGCAGGAGTGAGTCTTGGCAACCTAGTCTGTGGCTTTTCCCTGAAATGCAGCCTGTGTGAGAGGCCCCCTGTAAACAGCAGCTGCTAGACTCTGATTATAAATTTGGGCCGAGTTAGCCACTAGGAGTCTTTTTTGACAAGTATATTCCTTCTCTGGGTCAACAATGTCAACATCTTCATAGGGTTGTTGTAAGATTATGTGGGCAAAGCAAGTAGAACAGAACTGGGATGATATTATTACTTTATTATTTCTGTTTTTATTATCATTATGTTGTAGCTCTTAGTTCAATCTACATACATAAGGCACCTTGCTTTATGTCTGTTTGACAAATGCGTTCAGAAAAGTCCAAGAAAATAATAATGAATTATAATTAAACCATAAAAACATAAAGGATTATGTAATAGATTGCAGCTTTACTGTATTTTGTCATTTTACATGTGATTAGTCCATTGTTCCTGAAGGATGCTCTACAGCCTCAATGCTCCAAGTAAAAAGGAAGTGCCCAACTATGCAAACCATTATCAATGATGCCTATTTGATCTCCACCACCATTCCTCACTGCTTGTCTGCAGACTGTTGGAAAGCAGTAAAGCAAAAACATCCGAATGCTCTAACATAAAAATGCATCCATATATTATGCTAAGTGAAATAAGTCAGACAGAGAAAGACAAATACCATATGATTTCACTTATATGTGGAATCTTAAGAAACAAATAAACAAACAAAACGGAAACAAACGCACAGAAATAGAGAACAAACCGATGGTTGCCAGATGGGAAGGGGCTGGGTGAAAAAGGTGAAGAAGTACAAATTGGCAGTTACAAAATAGTCACAGGGATGTGAAATACAGCCTAGGGAATAGAGTCAACATTGTAAAACTATGTATGGAGCCAGGTGCGTACTAGACTTATTGGGGTGATCACTTTATAAGATATATAAGTGTCTAAACACTATTCCGTACACCTGAACCTAATAAATATTAAATACCAACATTTTAAAAAAGTTTAAGTAAAAAATGCATTCATAAACATCCATATCCCTAGAAGGGAAGGCGTTTAAGAGGTCACTGTGTCCTAGCCCTGCCTCCTGGGAGAGGCCCTTGAGAGGATCTTATGGGCTTCCTAAGGAAGACATAGTACTGAGAGGACTCCCTGAATTAGAGCAGGCTCCTCCCTGAGCCAGAGGGAGTCCCCTGGAAGTCTCCCCAGGAGACAATACTCTGTGATCCAGGCTCAAGAAACTATGGGTGGGGCTCCCCTGCAAGAGCCAGGCCCACTCCTCCCACCACCTACCACTGAGCTTGAGCTGTCCGGGATGTGGTACAATTAGAGGCACCTCCCCACCTTCCCATGTGGGGCCCCTCCATCAGAGCCCCTCTGCTCTCATGCTGTGGTTAGCTGGGTCCAGACTCTGAAGGAAACCAAGGCCACTGCCTTCAGAGAAGCTCCAGTCCCCAAACCAGGCTCCTGCCCTGGCCCTCCTGAGATCACTACTGTCTGCCAGCAGCTTGACCCACAGAATCACTGCCTCAGAGAAGACGGCGAAGCTGAGAGGTCTTTAAAAACCCCTCGACACCTCTCACTGAATGGTGATGACCCCTGGTTCTGGCACATTCATTCACATCCCCAGCCATCACCTACTGAGTGTCTGCTATGCTCAGACTCTGAGCCAGGCACTGGGCATTTGAATGGACAAAGCAGAGCACCTGAGTCAGCCCGCTCACAGTGTATGGGGGGGAAGGAGAGGGACACAGGGTACAGAATAAGAAGGGGCTATCACGGACACCTAGCCCAGCTGGAACACTGCCCAGGCTGGGCTCCTTGGGAAGCAGACCCTGGGATGGAGTCAGCCAGCAGGGTTTATTAGAAGTGCCTTGGGGTTGACAACTGTGGGAGAAAGGGGATAAAAGCAGGTTGGGCAGAGGGGAAAGCTGAGTCACGACACAGATCTAACAACAGCCTCACCAACACCGTGGAAAGTTAAAAATAACCCTGTGGCATTTTCCTGATATCCAGACCTTTCACATTCCTGCATTGACTAGACATTTCAATCAGCCACAGGGGAAGGGGTATGTTCCATGTGGCTAGCTCCCTCATGTCCCTCACCACCAAGATGGTCATCTGTCCTGCTGCACTGAAGAAATGCCCAAGGTGGAGATGGGCAGGAGCTGTCTTACATAAAGGCCACATGGCTCCTTCCAGCTCTTGGCTGGACAATTTACTCTCAAGTGTCCATGAAATAGATTTGGCACTAGGGACATGGGAGGGGGTCAGAAAGAGGGAGAAAAGTAAATACAACAAAACCCTGAAAACTTGTGCTAGTCGTTAATTTCAACTTCTTCCACTATCAATCATCTCTGACAGGGAGGAAAGCCAGCTGGCCAGAGTCACACACACTCATAGATGATGTGGGCCTGAGAGGGGACCTTAGAGACTTGCTGCCCAGACTTCCACTGCTAGGGGTCTGAACACCTCCTGTGACAAAGGGCTCACCACTGCACAAAGCAATCTTTTCTATAGCCAGGTAGCCCATCTTAATCCAAAATCTATCTCCCAGAAACTCACCTGCTGATCTTGGTTCTGCCTCTACAACCACCAGCATGATCTGAGGCCCCAAGGCTTGCAATAGTGTTCCCACTTCTGATGCATGTGCCGCTGGGACAGAAATAAATAGTGGCAGCCAAGATAACACTTGTGAATGTCATCAGGCTTTATGACCATGGCCATGGGCCTTCTAGAAAAACTGATTAAGGACCAGAACCCAAAATAGATCTTTGGCTCTTCCCACCTTCTCTTCACTGCTGATGGTTTGGATCTTGATTGGCCCCTTGGAATCTGACTTTCCAACTCGACATCAGCTGCTGTTGGTTCTGTTCTGGCATCACTGGACTTGATCCTGTCTTGATCTGCAGTTATAGAGGCTCCTGACAGCTCTTGACCTTCCTTTGCTCCAGAGTCCCAGTACTGTGTGACTACTGGGCTTCTCTGGGCCCACCGATGCCTTTGTATGAATCTGAAGGCTCCCGTTCTGGACAGACACAACCATGCCAGGTATGTAGCTTACTGAGCTGAAAGTGAGGACTTTAGTCCTCCCATACGCTTTACCCTTGGGCAAGGAGTAACCTGCACAACAGTGAGCAGCAACCCTGAGCGTATCTCCCAAGTGCGTATAGACCACACAAGGGCCCACTTGACCCAGGCTTGCTCCACAGGGTCTTCCAGAACCCAGGGCCGACCTCCTCCATTCCCTCTTTAATCCAGTTCACTGTCTGAGCTGATCCAGACTGTGATAGTTTGAGCTGAATCACGTCATCATACGCACTGTGTTCAACAAATGAGAAGATGAGTGGCAGGAAGGAAAAGGGGAGAAATCTGTTCTCCACACCCTGGATGGCAGAACCTTGAATGTGTGAGGGTTTGCTTTATTGAACTCAGCCTGGCCTCTTCAGCAAGCTTTCCTTCACTCATGTGTTCAATCAAAACCCAGCGCTCTCTGCTTCTGCAGGTGGGCGTTAAATCAGTCAGGGCTGTTATGAGGTAGGAGAGGCAGAAAGGGGCCCCTGCTTCCTAATGGAGAGAACACTCTGCCCTTTGGGGCTTTTCCCTTTCTCCTGCTGACCTAGAGGCACCCTTTGTCCTTGACCCCAGCAGGCACAGACAGAGCCTCTGCCAGAGTTCCTCAAATAAGAATGAATGGCTGCTTGGCAGGGAATCAATGAGCCCAGGGAAGGGCCTGAGAGGGGAGCAGGTGTCCAGCTCTGTGACTTGGCAGACACACTTTAATGCCCACACTGCTGACAGCCCCTCTGCTGCCCTCCTCCACCTCCTCTGCTCCACAGAGGCTGACTCTCCATACCAGCCAGTGGAGTGCATGGGCAGCGGAAGGACCCAACCACCCAGTGCACGGGGCTTGCTCTCCTGTGAACAGTATGGGCTGTGTGCCGAATAACACCGCCCAGGGGCAATCAGAATGGATGGTGGAGGCTGACAGGCCCAGAGACCCCAGAGCAATTTCACTGGGTTTTGATTCATGGCTTGTCAGAGTGCTAACCAAATATTCCATTTTCATTTTCGCCCTCCTCTCTCTCCCATTGACTGGCATCATAATTGAAACTCTGGCATGAAGGGCCGGGACCACCTGTCTGCAGGGCCCTCAATTCTGTCTGCTCAGAATATCTTGCTCCTGAAAGAGGAGGACAGAGGGGGAAATCAGCAAACAGATGGTGTGGGGATTAGATTCACACACGGGCCACCCTCTGTTGACTCTCAGTTATCTCAGCTTGAGCAACCCAGGCCTCTCCCGCCCTCCGCCCTCTGCCTTTTGAGCTTATTCCTGCTTGTTTGCTCAACTAAGAAAAGGATCCAGGGCCAGGAAGGTGGACTGAGTCTGTAATCACTTTTCGCTCCCTGTTTGAAGGCTTGCCAAGAGGTATGCTGGCAAGAAGACGGTTTTACAATAAACTTGGGGAATTTAAAAATTTTTCTTTTCTCATATAAATAACACTTAAAGTCTAGCCCACTTAAGAATAACACCTAACATTTCATTGAGCCCTTAGAGTTGGTCAAGAGCTATTCTAAGAATTTTACATAAATTAGTTCTTTTTAGTTTGGCAAAAAACACTAGGTTCTAGGTGCTATTGTTATCCCCATTCCACAGATGGGAAAATAGAGATCAAGGGATGCTAAGAAACTGGCTCAAAGTCAAACAGTCAAGAATTATTAAAGAATTGGATTTTAATCCAGCCGCCATCTTAACTCAGAGGTCATACTTCCCTGAGCTCAAAGATAAAGTTCTAAAATAGATAGATAGATAGATAGATAGATGATAGATAGATAGATAGATAGATAGATAGATAGATAGATAGATAGATAATAGGTAATTTTTTAAAAATACTAGAGAGGAAAGGAGAGATAGAAACATTGATCAGCTGCCTCCTGTATACTCTGTACTGGGGATCAAGCCCACAGTCCAGGCATGTGCCCTGACCAGATACTGAACCAGTGACCTCTTGGTACATGGGAGGACACTTAATCCACTCAGCCACACCAGCCAGGTGACAATAGGTAATTTTGTAAATGATAGTAAACACAATAGTCTCTACCAGTACAGTAAGGCTGAGGATAGTCCAAGAATCCTGTTGTCCATATCTGTGGAAGGTAGACTAGTTCGGCTACCTCAGATCTAGGGTCTAATTTGAAAGGATGGGGAAGGAACGGAAAGAATGAAGAGCGCTGAGGTTCTGAGCCCACAAATGTGGTATATTTGTATATTTGTAGAAGCAGGAGCTGTCCAGCCTGTCTAAGCCCACTGAACACTGTTCCATGGCCTCACCAGGTCAGCTGACTGACAGGAGAGGAAAGCCTGAGCTGGGCAGGCCTGGGATAGAGACCTGAGAGGACTGGGTGCCCACCCCAGGGACAAGTGACCCACTGATCACCACCTGGACAAGTCAGTACGCCACCCTATGGGGTAGTCTGTGCTGGGGTGGGAGTGGATGGGGGCAACGTGGAAATCTGAAACCAGCCATGGGGATCCTGCGTGCACTTGGAGGCTGAGGACAGGCCACCATTAGAGTGGAGCGCAGGCTGCTCCTGAACAGAGTCGAGTGAGCAGATAACAATCTCAGAGGGCGTGTGTGTGTGTGTGTGTGTGTGTACATGTATCAGAGAGTGGTTTTCTGAGGCTCTGAAAGCAGTAAGTGCTGAAAGCTGCAACCCCCAGAGAGAACAAGAAGAAAGGGGCTTGATGGCACTGTCTTAAAATATCATAATAAAAGTATGCCTCTCAAAGATCCAAGACTTGTCATTGCCAAATTCACTTCTCCACAGAAGCCTGAGAATTCAAGAATTCTCCCGTTCTCATTTCAGAAACAGAGGTCCGAGGGAAATACATTGTCTCCTGTTGTCCTGGGCTTGACTGCTGCTGACTGCATGGGAGGCCGGCAGCCATCCACGGGGCCTGTGACTATGGATTTACTGATGAGACCCTGAACCGCCCGGTGGCTTTCTGCGCCCTGTGCAGAAACATCCTCCTGAACAGCCCTCTAGAGCACAGGGTGGGAAGGCCCCTGCAGAGGAGCTCGGGGCCGGCTGCATGCAGCACAATGAGATGCTCTGAGGAGGCCATTAGGAGCCTGTTAGGAGGGGGCTCGAGGGCCTCAGTGCAGGAGGGGACCTGCCCTCTTGGTTCAGGAGGGTCCCTGGGAAGGGGTCAGGGCTGCCACATGGCATAACCGCAGGAGGCCGCACTGACATTGAGGGGCCTGGAGGATGAACAGGAGTGGCCTCTCTGTGAAGCCCGCACAACACAGCTCTTCTTCCAGAGCTGCCTCGCCGGGCTTCAGAGCAGACGGGGTCCCTGGAGCCTCACTCTGCAAGGAGGGCTGCAGGCTTCTGTGGGCCCCTAAGGTACCTGGCTGCCCTCAGCACCTCCAGAACCAGGATAAACACCCCGCCCTGCGCTGTGTGGTTTTCAATAGTGCTGCAGAGAAAACATCCAAGTAATCGAGCTCATGGCTCAAAGCCACCGGGGAGTTTGCAGGATGGAGGGGAGACCATCTTCACTTGCAAATGAAGGCAAATTTATCATATTTCATTTCTGAGGAGTTTTGTTTGTTTCCATCTGTGACTTCTTCATATGTATTTCCTCTATTTCCCTCCTATTTTCCTATCAATTTTATTTCTTAAATATCCTCCCCCTGTCTTGCCTTCTCCTCATTTCCCTCCCTGAAATCCCACGACTTCCTCCCAACTCCTGAAAATATCTGCTCTCCCGAGAGAGTCCCTTTCCTATTGCCAAGCCATCCCCTAAATGCATGTTTTAATAAGCTCCCAACACTGATCTCCTTACAAATCATCCTCTGCTATCTTGCAACTGAACCAGTGTCTTGGTTAAAATGAAAATTCCCTAGGGCACACAATAAATAATAAAAAAAAGAATCACATAATCGAGTGGGTTATGATTCTGAGCAGAAGGAAGTAATGTGAAGCAGTTGGACTGTATTTTGTGAATCTTATGCTCAGAACACAAAAACAAGGGGAGGTGGTGGGGAGGAGCCTAGCTCCACAAGCCTGCGGCCCTTCTGGAAACTCTAAGCTGCAGCATGTGTTAGGGAACTGACCTTGGGAAAATAAACATCTTCTCTCACAAAGACCTGGCCTTTGCGAGATGTCAGGAATCATTCTTAGAAAAAGAAGGAACCCAACATAAAAGAAGGTTCATGCAACATTAACCAATATTTAGGGCCAGGCACCTCACCACACATGGGGACTACAAAGGACAAACACAGAAAGCCCAACTTCCTCGGGCATTGTAGACTGGCATGAGGATTAAGGAGCAGCAGGCTTTAATGGTGACTCAGTCATGATCTAGAATTAGAGACACTGGGTTTCAGCCTGGTTCTATGTGACTTTGAGCAAGGTGTTTAACCTCTCTCGATCTCAATTTCCTCATCTGTAAAATCCTACATAATAAAAGGGTAATATGCAAATTGACCCTAACATGACACGCACTGACCACCAGGGGGCAGACGCTCAATGCAGAAGCTGCCCCCTGGTGGTCAGGGCACCCCCACAGGAGGAGCTCCACTCAGCCATAAACCAGGCTGATGGCTGAAAGCGCAGTGACAATGGCGGGAGCCTATCTTGCCTCCTCGGCAGTGCTAAGAATGTCTGACTGCCGCTGTGGGGAGCGGGCCTAAGCCACAGTGGGACATCCCCCAAGGGCTCCTGGGCTGCCAGAGGGATGTCTGACTGCCAGCTTAGGCCCGATCGCCTGAGGAGCTGGTCTAAGCTGGCAGGTGGACATCCCCCAGATTGCAAGAGGGCACAGGCCAGGCTGAGGGAAGCCCCCCCCCCCCCAACAAGTGCATGAATTTTCATGCACTGAGCCTTTAGTGCAGTGATTCTCAACCTGGGGTCGAATGACCCTTTTATAGGAGTCGCCTAAGACCAGAGGTCCTCAAACTTTTTAAACAGGGGGCCAGTTTACTGTCCCTCAGACATTCCACACATGCGCACTGCAGGCCCGGGACGAGTTGGCTGCTAAGCAGGACAGGCAGCCACCGCAAAAACACCCGGCAGGCTGGATAAATGTGTTCGGTGGGCCACATGTGGCCTGCGGGTCGTAGTTTGAGGACCCCTGGCTAAGGCCATCGGAAAACACATATATAATTACATATTGTTTTGTGATTAATCACTATGCTTTAATTATGTTCAATTTGTAACAATGAAATTCGGGGCACCACAACATGAAGAACTGTATTAAAGAGTCGCGGCATTAGGAAGGTTGAGAACCACTGCCCTAGTGGGATAATAAAAGACTCTCTTATTGTCATGAGGATGGAATCATCTCTATAAAGATTTGAGTGAGCCCAGTGCCAGACAAAGAGTGGGCACTCATCAAAGGTAACCCCATAGAAGAATTAATAGCCCCATAAACTAAAGCATAAAGTCCTGTGGAGCCTGAGGGCAAGGCCCAGAGGCTGTAGGCAAGGGTAAAGTGAGGGGTACGGGGCATTGTACAGGATCCCAGACATGTGGCTATAAAGCAGGACGATGGAAACCCCAACCTGAGGTATAGCCCAGTGCCCTGCCCCTGTGGGCAGTGAGACGTCTCTGCAGCACTGGGTAACCCAGAAAGTGAGCCTCTGTGAGCCCCCACCCAGACACTGGGGGTAGAGCCTCCTCTGATGCTGAGGCTGTGACTAGTTACCATCCCTATGTGGTCAAAAAGGCACTTTTCCCCTACACTGCTGCCTCTGGGGTTCACTGTTGTTCCATTTTACAGGTGAAAAACTGAGGCCCAGAGGAAAATGACTAACCCACACCCTTTTAAGGAAGCCAAGGCAGCAAGAGCCTCCTGGATGAATCTGAGGGCGTTATTGCCCAAAAAGCGGAAAGGCCTGCCCCCTTGAGGACACAGAGCACAGATGGGTGTGCTCAAGTAATGATGGTTTTGTCTCCTAGTCAAGTGAGGTTCAGAGAGATGGCCATCATTGTTGGGAGGTAGGAGGAGCTGGGCCCTGGGTGCCCACTAGCCAGCTGTGGGCTTGTGACAAGTCACTTCTGTTCACCAGGCCTAATTTTACACAGGATTGGCTTGGATTAGAACAGCCGTGGGCAAACTACGGCCCGCTTGAAATGAATAAAACTAAAAAAAAAAAAAAAAAAGACCGTACCCTTTTATGTAATGACTAGGGGCCCGGTGCACGAAATTCGTGCACTGGGTGTGTGTGGGGGGGGGGGGGAGTGTCCCTCAGCCCAGCCTGCCCTCTCTCACATACTGGGAGCCCTCAGGCGTTGACCCCCATCACCCTCCAATCGCAGGATCGGCCCCTTGCCCAGGCCTGATGCCTCTGGCCTAGGCGTTCGGCCCGGGCAGCGGGGACCCGCAGCTGCAGCGGCCCCACGATTGTGGGCTTCGCTTTAGGCCCAGGCAAGGGACCCCTGGCTCCTGGGACTGCCAGCTTCGACCGTGCCCAGCTCCCATCGCTGGCTCCACCCCTACTTCCTGCTATCACTGGCCAGGGCGGAAAAGGCACCTGATTCTCCAATCATGGCTGGGGGGGCAGGGCAAAGGTGGCCCCAGGGCCACCTTTGCCCTGCCCCCCAGCTCTTAGCTCCCCCCTGGGTTTCCGATCACTGTCAGTGGCAGGGGGCTTCTTCCTGCTTTCCCTTTCGCCTCCCTGCATTGTGCCTACATATGCAAATTAACCGCCATCTTGTTGGCAGTTAACTGCCATCTCAGTTGGCAGTTAATTTGCATATAGCCCTGATTAGCCAATGAAAAGGGTAGCTCGTACGCCAATTACCATTTTTCTCTTTTATTAGTGTTGATGTTTACTTTGAATTTATATTAGTTCACACAAACACTCCATCCATGCTTTTGTTCTGGCCCTCCAGTCCAGTTTAAGAACCCATTGTGGCCCTCGAGTCAAAAAGTTTGCCCACCCCTGGGTTAGAATCAGAGTCTCAGACTCAGGTGGCAGGGTGGTGCCTACCTGGCCTTCCTCTCCTCCCTCCATACCTCCATTCCCCCCTCTTCCCTTTCTCTGTCCCTCTCTTCCTCTCTCCTGTCTTCCTTCTGTTGCCCTTGAATATCTTTAACAAACCAGCTTGCACCCTCCAATTTATCACAGGTGCAGCCATGCAAAGTGTCTTACTCCATGACTGTTTACCTGGTCCAGCCTACATTTGAATTTGCAACTCTGGCAAGATTTCCTCTGATCCTTGCTACTCAGAACTTGGTCTGTGGACCAGCAGCACCTGCATTCCCTGGGAGCATGTTAGAAATGCAGAATGCCAGGCCCCGCTCCCGACATGCTGAAACATATTCTGCCTTTTAGCTGATTTGTGTGCACATTTAAGTTTGAGAAGTGTGGGCTACTCCAGGGAACCCCCTCTGAGCTCCTTTGCAGCCGGATCCTGTGTCCTCTCTCTGTTCTCAGAGAACACTGCACACCTCCCCATGACCCACCCCAAAGGGGATCGTTCTGGGTCCTGAGCACTGATGAGTTTGCACTGGGGGGTAAGAACACTTTCAGAATCCTCTCTTATCCTGATGATCTTAGCTTGGGCTTCAGAAAGATCCCTTTCCAGATTCGCTGCCTCAAAGATGGGCAGTTCAGCCCCTAGAGAAATTCAGAGGCGGGGTACCCTCATGGAAAACGGGTGAAGCTGGAGAGAAATGCAGACGTGGCAAATCTTAATCCTGCTGAAACATAATCAGCTTTTGCTTCTGCAGCAATTAGCATAATATTACCAATAATGTTTTACATGGCAATTTCGCTGTAAACATTTGTGCTAATTTGCCATGACCTAATTATTTTATGACATATAATTACAAAGTATTTTTCAAGTCGAAATATTTTTGTTTTACTTTTTTATGATTCTTTTCTAGGAAAAAGAAATTTCTTGTTCAATCAGCACACTCACAACTTGAAACACACATTTCTCTCTTAGCTGTTGTTTGTGACACTTCACTTCCCTGAACGGAAGGAATTCCCTGGTGTGGGTACGCTGATGATCATGCATTTACTGGTGACTAATTTGAATTGGGCGTCGCTGAATCTGCCTGCTCCCTTATTACGCTGCAAGATCATCGACTCCACACTCTTAGCCTCCTACCAACACCCACTCACACACAAACACTCTGAATCGAGCAGAGGAAGGTGGCAAATGCTTGCAATGAGAGAAAGGGGGTTGGGTTTCCTTTTTAATGAATGTGGAAGCTTTGGCTGGGAGGAGAGCATGAGCATTGCAAGCTCATAACTGCCTCCCCAGATGGACAGGTAAACAGCCCCATGAATCACCTGAGTTCTGGGTGGCAAGGAGAAGGGGTGCTGTTCTGCTCACTGTGATGACAATCCCAGCACCAATCCAGGTACCACTGTCACCCTCTCCAGAGCAGGTCTGACTAGCAGTAGGTAGTGAGGTTCCTGGACCTTTAACAGACAACAATAACTGCCCAACCCCAGATTCTTGGGACAGACCAGGAAGATGGCCAACCTATGGAAGGTTGGCTGTGCCCACCCAAAATTGGGCAGGATTTCAAATCCTGGCTCCACCACTTATTCAACATGCCAGCTGGGGCAAGTTCTTCACATCTCTGTGCCTCAATGGGGAATAATGAACATATTCTCCACCCTTTAGGGTTTTTGTGAGGATTACATTAATATGTATAAAGCTTTTTAGGAAGAGCACTATATAAATTTTTGAAAAATAAAATCAAATTCCTTATTCTTACAGCTTCCCACCAAGATCAAAAACCTCAAAGAACAGGCTCCTATCAGGTTCGAAGAAGTGAGAAGCAATGTAGGTCAGATTTAGCAATTATTGACCTGATGATCATTAAACATTTGTTGCAATAAATATTTTTTGATTGAATGAATGGAACATTTACAGAGCGCATTCTCTGGGTTAGGCCCTGGCAAGGTCCTGGGAGAATACAAAGATGAGTAAACAAAGCTCCAGCCTTGAAGAACCCACGTCAGCAGAGATAGGCATGCAAACCCATAGATACACATAAAAAGGCCAAGCTAGCAGGTACAGACAAATCACAAAAGAAAAATCAGAGCTGGCACAAAAATCTACGATATCCACATTACTGGTTTACATTTATAGCCATTAACTTTAATGTACCTCAAAGTTTTTATCAGCCGAATGAAGGTATATTTATGATCACCAATATTAAGTGCACAACATAATTTTACCACTCATATACAGTCACATAAGCGCAATCACAATATAGAACATTTGCATCAGCCCAAAACATCCCTCACACCTCCTCATAGTCACCTTCGTTAACCCCCCAGCTCTTGGCAACCTCTGATCGACTTTTTATTACTATAGTTTTGTTTTTCCTATAATTTTCTACAAGGTGGATTATATATTCATATATATTTTCCACACAGCATAATGTTTTCGAGATTCACCCATGCTGTTGTGTGTATCAGTAGTTTGTCCCTTTTCATTGCTGAGTAGAATTTCATTACATGGGTGTGCTACCGTATCCATTCACCAGGTGACAGACATTTAGGTTGATTCTACATTCGGACTATTACAGAGAAAGCTGTTATAAACATTCACATAAAAGACTTTATATGGATATATGTTTTCATCTCTTTTGGATAAATACCTAGAAGTGGGATTGCTGGGTTATATTGTGTGTGTTTTGTTTAATTTTATAAGAAACCATCAAACTGTTCTTGCAACACTGCCAGCAATGAATGAGTGTGGCAGTTGTTCCAATAGCCTCACCAACACTTCGTAGGGTCACTCTTTTTCACTTTAGTCATTCTCATAGGCCTGTAGTAATATCTTGTTGTGGTTTTACTAATGTAAAACTAGTAATGTGCAATTACTAATTATGTTTAGCATGCTTTTCATGTGCTTCTTTGGTGAAATATCTGCTCAAATCTTTTGCCCATTCTTAAGTTGCATTATTTGTCTTCTAATTACTAAATGGTGAGAGTTCTTCATATATTCTGGATATGTGTACTTTATCAGATATCAAGTATCAGTTTTATAAACATTTTCTCCCAGTATATGGCTTACCCATTCATGTTCTTAACTGTGAGTTTCAAAGAAAAAGTTTTCAGTGTTGATGAAGTCTAATTTAATTGTATGATTCATGTTTTTTGTGCTACAGTGTAACTCCAGGTTATAGATATTTTCTCCTGGCTCCTTCTAAAAGTTTTATAGACTTGGTTCTTATATTTAGGTCTCTGTGCATCTCGAATTAATGTTCATATATTGTATGAGTTAAAGGTCAAGATATATTATTTTGCATATGGCTAGCCCGACGTTCCAGGACCATTTATTTAAAAGACTACTCTCTCCATTGAGTTACATTGGCACCTTTATTACAATAAATGGACTATATACATGGAGCTCTTTCTTGACTCTCTTTTGTTTCACTGATTTGTATGTCTGTCCTTTTATCAATAACCCACTGTCTTGATTACTGTAGCTTTGTAGCAAGTTTTGAAATCAAGTTATGTAAGTCCTCCTACTGTGTTCTCTTTCAAAATGATTTGTTGTTCTAGGTCCTTTGTCTTTCCATATAAATTTTAGATTCAGCTTGTCAATTTCAACACAAAAGGCCTGCTGGCATTTTGACTGAGAATGTGTTGAATCCATAGGTTAATTGACAACTTAATAATATTATATCCTTTGGTCCATGAATATTATCATGATTTTTAATGGTTTCATAACAGAGATGATATGTAACTTAAGCATTCCCTATTGTTGGGTATTTGTATTATTTTCAGGTTTTCACTCTTTTATTTATGTATTATTATTTTTTAATCTTTACCCAAGAATATGTTTATTGACTTAGGAGAGAGAGAGGGAGAAGGAGAGAGAAACATCAATTGGTTGCCTCCAGTACCCGGCTGGGAACAAATCTGCAACCAAGGTATGTGCCCTGACTGAGAATTAAACCTGCAACTTTTCTGGGCATGTGACAATGCTCCAACCAACTGAACCACACCAGTCAGGGTGGTTTTCGCTCTTTTGGTAATGTTTTGTTTATATTTCATTAAGGGAAAGAAGCAGGGCACAAAACTACATGAAATTTATCATTGCAAGTATACATACACACATATATGGATGCACATATATACACACATACATATAATAACAATGGGAACAAAACAACAAGAAACAAATTGAAAATCATATGTTAGAGTGCTATATTGCAGCTTAACTTCTTTTCCCTCTCTGCTTTCTAAATGTATTGTAATATGATATGCAACTTACATGGAAATAAGTGAGTAGCTTCCAGTTGTCTCAGGTTATAGAGGTGAAAGACTGCATGACAAAAGGGTGGCACCTGAGCAGGATCTGGAAGGATGTAGTGTTTTCCAGGTATGTGGCAGAAGGAGGAGGGGAAATTCCAGTCCAAGAGAACAGCCTGAACCAGGTCATAGAGGTATGAAAGAGGACAGCACGCTCGGGAAACAGGGAATTCTGTATAGCTAGAGCAATGTAGGATGGATCAGATCATGAAGAGTCTAGGTTATGAAGTTCCTTACATTTGACTACTAGGGCTTAGCTTTATCCTATTCAGTACTAAGGAACCACCAAAGTGTTTTAAGCTGGGCAATGAGACCACCAGATTTATATCTTAAACTAATCATCCAGTGAGTATCAAGGTGGAGAGTCAAGAAAGATTGAATTCTGTGGACAGTGACCAATGCAGGGGTCCTCAAACTTTTTTAACAGGGGGCCAGTTCACTGTCCCTCAGACCATTGGAGGGCCGGACTATAGTTTAAAAAAAAAAACTATGAACAAATTCCTATGCACACTGCACATATCTTATTTTGAAGTAAAAAAAACAAAATGGGAACAAATACAATATTTGTATTTGCATGTGGCCCACGGGCCGTAGTTTGAGGACCCCTGACTTAGAGATTCTTTCAGAAGCATAGGTATAAGGTGAGAGGTGCCCAGACTCAGGAAGTGACTATGGAGATGAAGACAGGTGGAAAGACCTATACTTGCTACATAGCACCTTCATGAGAAACTTTTCTTCTCCTAAAATTTTTCTGAAATGCCCTCCCCCTATTCCCTCATCAGCTATAAAAACCACATCCCCTATGTCCTGGTCCAAGTGAAATGCCACCTCATTCCAAAGCTTCCCTCAATCTTTATCTGACCTGATAATGTCACTACACTGTTGAAAATCCTCCAGGGGCTCTTGGTTGCTGTCTGTATGCAGCAAAAGCTCTCTTGAACTCCCATAGTGCTGTTTATTCTGGAAGGTAGTGTTAACCTTCATGACTTTTCATCAAAGCAACTATTTGTGCACAATCTTCCCCTCCTATGTAGCCTTGATTCCATGAGGACAGAAGTCTCTCTTATTCTCTTCTCCACTTGGTTCTGCATGGGGCTTGGCACACAGAAGACAATATTGATCAACTAAATGAACAAAAGGCGATTAAAGTTAAACGCATCCAAATAGAAAGCTGCAGGGGACAAAGTAGATTCATTCCAGGTTCATTCTGAGCAGGACTATCCAGAAACCAATATGAACTTTTCCTAAAAGCATAACTCTACAGTATCTCCAAATTATAAAGAGACTCCAAAGGTCACTGCTTCTAGGCCTACCCTCCATGCTTCCTTAAGAGTAGAATACACATCTTCCTTGGCATCTCCAGAGACATGGCAGAAAGAACCATGACCAAGGAACATAGACCTTTAAGATGAGGGAGGAGTGTGGAGCAAGTCTCTTTCTCCACTAGGTGAATAGGTAGGCCTTTCATTTCTTAGGTCTCAGATTAGGATAAAGAAATAACATTCATTTATTCAATATGAACACCTAGAGTGTACCGGGCACTATTCAAAGAAATGGCAATATATGAGTGAATAGATGAGTTACCATTCTGAAAAGTAGACACAGTTGCCATTCTGAGGAAAAAGACACAGTCATATGCCCCAATAATTCTCTGTTAGTAATCAAAATAAGTAAATAAATTTTCATGATGAAAAGAAGGACTCTACCAACACTGCCTGATGAGTCTGGAGGGGAATTGACATGTACACCAACTAGTACATGGGATTAGGGGTGCCACTCCCACACTCCATACACCATTTTTTACTCCCTAAAAATTTAGTTACTAATAGTCTACTGTTGACCAGAAGCCTTATTAATAATGTAAATAGTTGATTAACACATATTTTGTATGTTACATGTATTACATACTGTATTCTTGCAATAAAATAAGCTAGAGAAAGAAAAATGCTATTAAAAACATAAGGAAGAGAAAATACATTTATAGTATCTATTTTAAAAAGCTGCATTTATGCAAACCAGCACAGTTTAAACCCATGTTGTTCAAAGGTCAACAGCACAAGGCAATTTTCTAGGTGCTAAAATAGTCATGTGTCAAAAAGCTGTGGAAGTCTGGGGAGAGGGAGCATGGCCAAGTCTACTTAAAAGGGGTGAAGGGAGATAATAGCTAAGTCCTATGAGATCAAGAGGGAGAAGCAGGTGAAGGGAGTAACGTTTGCTCAAGTATGAAAGAGTGAAAGGTCATATTTGAAGAAAAGTAAGGATTCAGTTAGGCTGGAGGTTAGATTGAAATTTTGCAAAACTAAGGCAAGATATGAAAATTGTTGCCAAATTAGCTTTGAAAATGGTGCCTAGTTTGGACTTGATCCTGAAGGCAGTGGGCAGTCTTTGAAGTATTTAAACTGGGGCTAAGGACATTTGTAGGTGATCAGCTGACATTAGAATGGGCAGTGACTAAAGTCAGATAGTCACAGAGGCATGACAGTTGGTCCAAGGCTTAGCTCTCAGCCAGGTGGAATGTAGGGCAACCTGCACTGAGTCTGGGACAGTAGACTGTATCGAAGGAATATGGGCAAAGAAGACTTGACAGAAGTTCATGACCTGTTGGTATATGGATAATGGAAGAAGAAATAGGGTGACTGAAAGTTGGTGCTTTGAATAACAAGTTAAATAGTGGTCTCATTCACAGACACAGGGAAAACAAAGGGCAAGACTGACATGAGGGAAACAATGAGTTAGGTTTTAAATTTGGTGGGTGTGAGGTGGTGCTATATGACTGAGAATAGATTTAGGAGCCATCAGTGTATAGATGGCTGGCCTGAGCTCACTGCTCCCTGTATTTCCTGCCCCATCCTTCCCCTATTCTCACTCCCAACCTACTTTTTCAATGTAGGCACTGAGGTGTCTTTTTAACACATCTTGGTTTGCAGGGAACATGCCATCCTTCCATTCCCCTTCCCCTAACCCAGCTGTGGGCAAACTACTGCCCACGGGCCAGATCCGGCCAGTTTGAAATGAATAAAACTAAAAAAAAAAAAAAAAAAAAAAGACCGTACCCTTTTATGTAATGATGTTTACTTTGAATTTATATTAGTTCACACAAACACTCCATCCATGCTTTTGTTCCGGCCCTCCGGTCCAGTTTAAGAACCCATTGTGGCCCTCGAGTCAAAAAGTTTGCCCACCCCTGCTACTCTCCTCAATCTCACTGTGGTGGGCAAAATAATTGACCCCCTAGGATGTTCTAATCACTGGCATGTGATATGTTACTTTACATACAAAAAAAAGACACTCTACAATGTCATTAAGGTTAAGAACCTTGAGATGGGAAATTATCCTACAATATCCAGGTAAGTCCAACCCAATCACATTAGCCCTTAAAATCATAGACCCTATCCAGGTTGCAGAGAACCAGAGAGACGGCTGTATGAGAAAGACTTAGCCTGCCATTGCTGGTTTGGAAGATGGAGGAGGGGCCATAAGTCAAAGAATGTGGATAGCATCTAAAACAGCGGTTCTCAACCTGTGGGTTGCGACCCCTTTGGGGGTGGAACGACCCTTTCACGGGGGTCGCCTAAGACCATAGGAATACACATATATAATTACATATTGTTTTTGTGATTAATCACTATGCTTTAATTATGTTCAATTTGTAACAATGAAAATACATCCTGCATATCAGATATTTACATGACGATTCATAACAGTAGCAAAATTACAGTTATGAAGTAACAATGAAAATAATTTTATGGCTGGGGGTCACCACAACATGAGGAACTGTATACAAGGGTCGTGGCATTAGGAAGGTTGAGAACCACCGGTGTAGAAGCTGGAAAGGCAGGGGAACAGATTCTCCTCTAGAGCCTCCAGAAAAGAATGCAGCCTTCCTGATGCCTCGATTTTAGCCCAGCAAGACTCACATCAGACTGTAAGATAATACATTTGTTTTAAGCCAGTGAGGTTGTGATAATTTGTTACATCAGCAATGCTCACAAAAAATATACTACCTTTATTATAGGGACATTTCCAAATTTAATTCCCTTCCGGAAGTTATTGACAGTTTTGGGGGGGAAAGAGAAGTGTCTATAGAAAGGAGAGACCCAGGGTCCCCTTTTAATATCAACAGTTCTGGGGTTCCTAGAGGGCCAAGGACACTATAATAAAAGCAATTCATGTCATGGGACTGGATAAGATCATCTGGTGAAAGGATAAGAATTGAGGTGAGAGGGAGCCCTGGGAAAGGAGACAAGCCAATAAATGAGCCAGAGAAGGGAGGGAGAGAAAGGGAAAACAAAGATAGCATGTCAGCAAAACCAGGAGAGG
Organism: Myotis daubentonii; assembly: GCF_963259705.1. Lineage (NCBI taxonomy): Eukaryota > Metazoa > Chordata > Mammalia > Chiroptera > Vespertilionidae > Myotis > Myotis daubentonii. The sequence goes on along the minus strand of NC_081853.1, from coordinate 31,563,898 downwards.
ACAGCATTTAAGTGGTAGGTGTTGGTCAGAAGCATTAAATAATACAGAGAGGAGAGAATAGAATTTGACAATAAGCAGGTCATTAGTGGTCTTCAAAGGAAGCTTTTCAGTGAGATAGGGCAAAAGCCAGAATGCAGAGCGTTGGAGAAAGAATTAAGAGGTAAATAAACTGTGAGCAGCCCTTTAGAAAAGACTATGCATTATTCATCTTAGTATCCATAATACTCAGCACAATGCCTGGGACACCGTGGGTGCTCATTAAACGTTGAATTGAGTGAAGTACTGGAGTCAGTAGGTGTAGACTAGCACTTCTCAAACTCTATTATGCATACAAATCACCTGGGAGTTCTGATATAGCAGGTCTGGGGAGAGACCTGATATCTGCACTTCTAATAAGCTACCAGATGATGCTGTTGATGGGGCTGATCTGTGTACCTCACTTTGAGTAGCAAGATGATCACCCCACACAATCACCCATCAATAGCCCCTCTTGGTTCCTGGGTACTTTATAATCCCAGAGACCAGTGTGATTTCTGAAACTGCAGAATTTGCTAACTTCATGGTATATATCTGAACAGTGGAGCCAACTCAGACACCAACCCAAAGCCCAGCACCTGGGAGTAAATATTTATAAAAGGCTTGGTACCCCAAACACTCTCCACATTGCAGCACCTTAGCACTTTGCACACCTCCCTCCAAGCTCAACACCACCCCCAATCCCTTCATCACCAATGTTAACTATTTCTATACCATCACTGACAAATATAAATTAGTCTTAGGGAAAGGCTTTCTCATCCAGTGATCTTAGGAGTTCCAAGTGTGTGGATTTAAAAATAGCCATTTGGATCAGGAGCCTCCCCACAGAGATGCTAGTCCCAATGCCTCATGGCTCCCAATGCCTCACCCTCTTCCCACAGGGGTCACCTGGCTGCAGATGGACATCCTACAAAACAAACCCAGGAAGGTAAGTAATCCCAGTCCTAACCATCTACCTATATGCCAATAAAAAAGAAAAGCTATTAAATATTTTAATATAAAATGCCATGCAGGATGTCATTAAATGGCACCATCATAAATGTTGAGGTACAGGATGTCAGAAAGCAGTGTTAACCTTTATGAGAGAGATTATCAAGGTAAGAGTAATTTCGGCAAAACTGGTGAGGTAGCCCTTTCCCCTTAAAGTAAGTACCCATCATAGTTCACCCAGACACATTTTCGTAGTTCCGTTTTATCTTGTCCTATCCATCTAATACTGGTCCTCAGGAAAAGGAAGTAGACTAGCTGCTAAAGATCAGTTAATTGGCCAGCTCTCTTTCAGCTGAAATCACACAAAACTTCATCCCCATTTGGTTTAAGCAAAAGTGCATTTGTTCACATCACTGAAACACCTATGGAGGGGGCACAATTCAGGACCAGGGCCTAAACCAGTGATGGTGAACCTTTTGAGCTCAGCATGTCAGCATTTAGAAAAACCCTAACTTAACTCTGGTGCCGTGTCACGTATAGAAATTTTTTGATATTTGCAACCATAGTAAAACAAAGACTTATATTTTTGATATTTATCTTATACTAGGGGCCCGGTGCATGAAATTCGTGCACTGGGTGTGTGTGTGTGTGGGGGGGGGGATGTCCCTCAGCCCAGCCTGCCCCCTCTCACATACTGGGAGCCCTCAGGCATTGACCCCCATCACCCTCCAATAGCAGGATCAGCCCCTTGTCCAGGCCTGATGCCTCTGGCTGAGGCGTCCAGCCCGGGCAGCGGGGACCCGCAGCTGCAGTGGCCCCACGATCGTGGGCTTCGCTTTAGGCCCAGGCAAGGGACCCCTAGCTCCTGGGACTGCCAGCTTCTACCGTGCCCAGCTCCCATTGCTGGCTCCACCCCTACTTCCTGCTATCACTGGCCAGGGCGGAAAAGGCACCTGATTCTCCGATCATGGCTGGGGGGCAGGGCAAAGGCGGCCCCAGGGCCGCCTTTGCCCTGCCCCCCAGCTCTTAGCTCCCCCCTGGGTTTCCGATTACTGTCAGTGGCAGGGGGCTTCTTCCTGCTTTCCCTTTCGCCTCCCTGCATTGTGCCTACATATGCAAAATAACCGCCATCTTGTTGGCAGTTAACTGCCAATCATAGTTGGCAGTTAACTGCCAATCTTAGTTGGCAGTTAACTGCCAATCTTAGTTGGCAGTTAATTTGCATATAGCCCTGATTAGCCAATGAAAAGGGTACTCGTACGCCAATTACCATTTTTCTCTTTTATTAGTGTTGATATTTAAATGCCATTTAACAAAGAAAAATCAACCAAAAAAGTGAGTTCGCGTGTCACCTGTGACACGCGTGTCATAGGTTCGCCATCACTGGCCTAAACAAGTCTCCAGTTTATCTCATGACTCTGCTGCTTCTGGGTTGGGTCTATGTCCAGGCTGTACATGGGGCCTCCCAGTTGTTTCACAACAATTTGCTAGCCTAGGCTCAGTTCCCTTAGCAGGAAAACCAAAGTCCTGGGTTGGGACCCACTGATCCCACCTGGCATGGCCTGGGTTGAATGTCCATCTCTAAGAACTATAAAGGCTGAAGTGGGGAACAAAATGCCACACCTGATCGGTTTGACCTGGGCCATGTGTTCTACTCTGGGTCACCTTCTTTGTCAGAATGAATTCCCCTCAATTCAATCAAGGTCTCATTGCCACAGGAAGGGAGAGTGATGTTAAGAGGAAAATGCAATGAATGTCCGCCATACTCAGGTTTGTACACACATTGGGGCCATGTCTGTTACAGTGAGTAAAATCCAGACTCCAGTGACTCCAGACCCTCCATAGGTCATTTCTGTCTCTATAACAACACGACGGGGTGTATCCCTTCTCTGCCACTCTGGTCACACCAGCTTCTAATGACAAATTGCTTGGAGTTCTGGGGCCAAACCTACCTCCTTCCTTATCCTCTTTGCCCTGAAGGTTGGTCTGGCCTTGCTTCATTTAACACTTTGTCTCTTGCTTATCTCCTCACTGTGGAAGAGTTTAAGAAGGCAACTCATGCCAGGCTCAGAATAAAGGAAAATGAGCAGGCCAAATCCCTGCCCCTCAGACTGGAGTGCTGCTTCCGAAAAGTCAATGTCTCCATTTCTTTTCTTTCTTATGAGTTAAGCTCCCAAATATAAAAGACAGGATGCTGCCAATTGCTGGGATGACAAAAGAGTGGCTTGAAGATGTTGTGTTTCCCAACAGGGGGGAAATTTTCAGTTACCATTGCTGCTGGGAAGTTTAAGATGCACTTGATATCTCTGGTGTGCTACCTACTCCTTAGTGATCTTTCTGTCAGCCAGTCCCTGGATAATACAAAGGCATCGATCAAGGCAATTTTCTATCCAAATCTATTAGCTCACCAAATATCCGGGCTAGTCTAAAAATTAACACTCATTAATTTATTCAGGTTATTTATTGAGAGATAGCCCAGTTTGGTGATAAAAAACAAACAAACATGAAGTTGGGAGCCAGTTAGAACTGATTTCCGATTTCTGTTTTGGCCCTTACTGGCTAGGTGAGTTTGAATAGGTTATTTATCTCTTTGAGTCCCCATTTCCCATAGGTTTGTGAGGATGCCCTGAGATGATAATGTTTGTAAAGTACTTAGCTCAGTACCAAATATGCAAAAAAGTATTCAATACATGTTCTTGTTAAGAACCTACTATATGCCAGGTACTCTGCTAGGCTCCAGGTCACAGGGTTGAATAAAATATAACAGAATATTAAAATGAGATAAGATATTAAAAAATATGTGGTCTACCCCCTTAGGAAATTTAGGACCAGGGAGAGGAAGGGACTTGCCCAAAGCCACAGTTGGTGTAGCAGGGCTGGGGTAGGACTCAGCCCCCAGAGTCCACTTTTGTACCAAGCGTCACATCTCTGTGAAGATGGTTCTAACCTGGATAAGATAAACTGGATAAGGCATCTAAAAGATTATTGCTTCAACCTGTGGACATAGAGATTGCATTTTAGCTTAGACCCTTTAACCCGCTCTGTAGCCCAGCCCCCAATTACTGTCTGAAGATGACACACTGCAGCTTGCCTTTTCCCACTCAACATTGGTAGCAAGGAAGGAAGGCCAGTGGCTCCCAGCCCAGCTCTGACGTGTGTCCTGCAGCAGGTGGCTGATGTCCAGGGCCCCTTGGAGTAGGCAAGGCAGATCATAATCGCTAATTAGGTAAGAAGGCTGGTCAAGAAAAGAGGGGGCATGTCCCTGGCACCAATTTCCAAAGTGTAACAGTACAGACCTCTGTGTGTGGTGGTCTATCTTGTGTCTGACAAACACCATCCAATCATTGAATCATAAATATATCATGCTGACCCCATCCTAATCCTTTGGCAAGGTCCTTAAAGGCCCCAACTTAGATTGAGGACCCCAGCCAACTCTAGATGCTGTCTCTCATTTGTTTTGGCTTCTGGCAGGAAGCACAAATAATGGGTATGAGTCACACTGCAAGTCAAATACAGGGTTTTTAATTCCAGTCCAGATGGACTCCAGTTCTCCAGCAGAGATCATGCCAGGCCCTGACACAGGTGCCCTGGGGGCCAGGATGAGACCGTGACCCAGATCAGACACTTCAAGCACAAAATGTAGCCCACTGTACCCTGAGCGCCCTGGATCCCATTTCTTATACTTCCCCAAAACCAATATCAGGTTGCCAGGCAACTATGAGAGCAGACAAAGCCAGAACTCAGTTTTTAAATCTGATGAAGGTGAGAGAGGAAGGTCCAAAAACACTATAAAGAAATTGAGTCAAATTAATCTTACCAGAGACAGCATTCCTCTCCCTTTGAGATGTCCTACCCATTGGATTTTGAACTGGATTGAACCATTCGTTCAATAACGTTGTTTACTAGGTGTCAGGTCCTTTACAGCATTATACCAATACAGTGTTATGTCAGTGCTCCAGACAACATAATGTCTACCCTCCCAGAGTTCACAGACTTGCAGGAAATATAAACAGAAGCACTGGAGCATACAACCGATATACATTCAGGGTTCAAGGAAGGCACCCTGAAAGAAGTGAGGTTTAAGCTGAGACCAGATCCATGAGTAGGAACGGGCTGAAGAAAGTATGAGGATAGGTCAGGCAAACATGAGTAAAGGGCCTGATGTGGGGCATTATAAAATGATGATGATGATGATGATGCCAGCTACCCTTTATTTAGTGCTTATTACATGCTTGTTACTTGCTATGGACTGACTCCTTTGATCCTTATACCAAGCATATGAAGTGAGTGCTATCAAATTTATTTATAGAAGATGAACTAAGACTTTGGAGTTGAGTCAAGTTACATAACCTTGCTCCAGTCACATGGCCAATAATTGGACTTTAATCCAAGCAAGCCTGGCTCTAGAGCCTGCACCCTAGGGACCACCATGCAATCATTCATTTATTTATTCTCCCATTAGGTCATACTGAGCACCCAGCCAGGAGTTGGGGGTATAAAGAAGACAAAAATAGGTACCCGCCTCCAAGGAGCTCAGTCTCGGAAAAGGCATGAGGGCCTGAAATAGGGCAGGTTTAACACCTGTGCTCTTGAACTGCCTCCCATGACTGGCCTACCCAGCAGCAAGGTCCACTCCTAATTGCCCAGGACAAAAGTACAGATGGAGACCCACTGTGTTAGTTTCCTAGAGCTGTCTTACTAAATTGCCACAAACTTGGTGGCTTAAAACAACAAGTGTCTAGTCTCTCCCAGTTCTGGAGACCAGAAGTCTGCGATTAACGTGTCAGCAGCGCGTGTTCCCTCTGAAAGCCTTAGGGAGAATCCTTCCCTGCTTTTTTCCAGCTTCTGGGGATCCAGGTGTTACTCAGCTTGGGGCTGCCTCTACCTGCACATGTCCTTCTCCCCTGTGTCTCTATGTCATCTCCTCTCTTACAAGGGCACTTGACATTGGACTTATGGCCCACCTGGTTAACCCAGGATGATATTATCTAAGATCCTTTACTTAATTACATCCATAAAGACCCTTTTTCCAAATAAGGTCACATTCCCAGGTACCAGGATTTATCTTTTTGGGATCACAGTTCAGCCCACTAAACCCACATAGCATATGTTTAAATATTTAAAAGTTATAAATCAAGCTAACAAACTGGAAAATAACTTTGTTGTATTTTTTTTATTTTGATTTATACCATCAGGACAACAAATTTTTTTAAAAAATGTACAAAGCTATGGTTTCATATGACCAAAGATAACATATTAAGGTTAACTAAATTTAATTGTCATTGCTTATGTGTACATGGCCTATGGCTGAGCTGATGGTATTTGAGCAAGTAATAAATACATACATAATTCATAATTATTATATATGTATTATATATGTATTCCATGAAATTTATTATTCTTGCCTCCAGTTCAGTAAAATTACTAAGTGTATTCCTATAACCAGGAGTTTCATGTAATTTGTGTGCAATTGCCTCAAATGTGGATAATGACAACACTCACCTCACAAGGTTGTTGTGGGGATGAGATGAGTACAACCTGAAAAAAAAACAAAAAGTAAATTGTATTCAGCGTAGAAAAATTTGAATGTTTATTAAAAATGTAAATTAAGTATAAAATTATGTAAAATTTATTTCTCAAATAATTATAAGTATTTTTCTTCTAAAATATTGTTATCTATTAAATTTAAAAGATAAAATAAAAATTTTAATTAAAATGTTAAATTTCTAAACAGTTATTTAAAACAATCTTATTTTTAATTCAACCTTTTAAAAATTTAAAGTTTAATATATATTTTTAAAGATAGGATTATTGGCAATAGTAATGTGAGCATTCAATGCCCATGTAGTTTACCATGTCAATAATCAGTGTCATACTCCTTATTGACATGGTACAACCAGACCTACAAATACGCCTATTTAAGGGTATGTGAATTGCTATTATTGCAAAATATTTTTTATCCATGATATATAATTGTGTGAAGAGCATTTTAATTCTGAGTACCTCCAAAACCACAGATTGGAACATAAAGGGAAAAAAGGATGTGTGGCACCACTAAAAAATTATATATTATTAAGGCAGAATCTACTGCATTGATGTTACCAAAGAGGAAGGATTTGACTGCTCATTAGTCTTTTCTCTTACCTATGTGCTTCCACTGCTCCAGTCCTCCCTAATCTTCCTCTAATGATAACAGAGTCTTTCTCTAATACCCACATACCTGCCTGAATTGACTTGTGTTTCAATGGTGGAGAGCAAAGGATATGGAGAAGTATTTCCGTGGGGCCTGAATGGTGTTAGTCATGAGAGCAAATGTTCAGGGCTGCAGGTTATGATGTGCCAGCAATAACTGCTGTATATCAAGTGGCAGAGGCAGCCATGTGTTTTTATATAAGTTTTATTGTGTGTATATGCTGTTGCCCGGGGTAAGTTATGGAATACAACTCTAGAAATCTGTTTCTTTTTCCTAAGTCTCAATCCCACCTGGGCCCCCAGAGAGGAACCTGCATCCTTTCCTCCATCCTCCAGAGACAGAAGACAAGCCTTGAATACTCTGTCTTGGAGCTATTGTTTAGATTCCTACTCCTAACCTCTCTGTTGCTGGCCTCCTCCCCATCTACCTTCCATCGCTTGCTGGCCTCTCTGAGGTCACCTTTACCTTCCTCTGGAATCAGCTGATCTGTTTTCTTAAACTCTCCTGATACTCCATTTGCCAGGGTCCCCGGACCTCTTGTCACACTTCAGCCTGTCACAGTACCTGACTCTCTTTACTGAGTCTTGTTAGTTGATAGGCCAGATCTGATTGTCTTTAGGAGTGCCACCTAAGATGGATTCCCTAGACAACCTCTTTGCTCTCACAACCTCTGCATGGCATGCTTTTCGTCTCATGGGTTAGTTGAGGTTTCAGACTGGCCTTGCTAGCTAACAGCAGTCCATCATAGAAAATGCTAGAGGGATGCATGTCCCCAACCCCTGACTGGGTAAATGCCTTATTAAAATAAGGGTTACAGGGGATTGTCAAGGGCGGGGGGCGCGGGGGGGAGGACACATATGTAATACCCTTTGTAATACTTTAAGCAATAAAAAAAAATTCTAAAAAAACAAAAATAAAATAAAATAAGGGTTGATTCTGTACAGCAAAAGAAACCATCAACAAAACAACAGGAAAGCCCACTGCATGGGAGAACATATTTGCCAATGTTATCACCATTTGCCAGAGTTTAATCTCCAACATTTACAGAGAACTCATACAAATACAATTTAACAAAAGAAATATAAACAACCCAATCAGAAAATGGGCAACGGACCTAAATAGATACTTTTCAAAAGAGGACATAAGGAAGGCCAAGAGACATATGAAAACATGCTCAAAGTCACTAATCATCCGAGAGATGCAAATCAAAATGACAATGCGGTACCATCTCACACTTGTCAGAATGACTATCATCAACAACTCAACAAATGACAAGTGCTGGCGAGGATGCAGAGAAAAAGGAATCCTCATGTACTGCTGGTGGGAATGCAGACTGGTACAGCCACTGTGGAGAACAGTATGGAGTTTCCTCAAAAAACTAAAAATGGAACTCCCATTTGACCCAGTGATCCCACTTCTAGGAATATATCCCAAGAAGCCAGAAACACCAATCAGAAAGGATATATGTTCATAGCAGCACAATTCACCATAGCTAAGATTTGGAAACAGCCTAAAAGCCCATGAGCAGATGAGTGGATTAAAAACCTGTGGTACATCTACACAATGGAATACTAAGCTGCTGTAAAAAAGAAGAATGCTTACCATTTGCAACAGCATGGATGGAACTGAAGAGCATTTTGCTAAGCAAAATAAGCCAGTCAGAGAAAGATAAATATCACATGATCTCATTCATTTATGGAATATAATGAACAACATAAACTGATGAACAAAAATAGATCCAGAGACAGAGAAGCATCTATCAGACCATCAAACCTCAGAGGGAAGGTAGGGGAGGGTGAGGGTAAGGGGGAGAGATCAACCAAATGACCTATATGCATGCATATAAGCCTGACCAATGGACACAGACACCAGGGGGGTGAGGGCGTAAGTGGGGGGTGGGGGAGAAATGGGGGTGTAAGGACACATATGTAATACCTTAATCAATAAAGAAAAAATAAAAATAAAACAGAATATAAATACAACAACCAAAAAAGAAAACCGTCAAATAAGGGATAGCCGATATTTTTAATGCCATCACTAATATATGTGCATTCTTAAGGAAAATAAAAAAAATTCTTTTCTTCAGGTAAAAAAATAAAATAAAATAAGGGTTGAGCCCCAGCCAGTTTGGATAGAGCATTGGCTTGTGGACTGAAGAGTCCCAGGTTTGATTACAGTCAAGGGCACATGTCCAGGTTGCCAGCTTGATCCCCAATATGGGACATGCAGGAAGCTTTGGGTTGTTTCAGGGACTAGCTGTTTTTAGAAGTTTGATTCTGAAAGTCTTTAAATAGGACTTACATATTTCTCCCAATTTTCTTATACCTAGCCCAATTCACACATTCATATCACCAGCCTCGTCCTGTGTGCAAACAATAAAGCATTGATTTAGAGCCAGATAGAACTGGACTTGAATCTCTTCTCTGCTTCTTGCCATCTATGAACTCTTAGACAAGTTATCCTCTCAGAGCTCAGTTTTCTCATCTTTCAAAGAAGTTAACAAAACAGTTTTATGATGAAGGTCAAAAAAATGTGTTTAGACCCTAACTGGTTTAGCTCAGTAGATAGAGCATCAGCCTGTAAACTGAAGGGTCCCAGATTCATTCCAGTCAAGGGCACACACCTTGGTTGCAGGCTTGATCCCCAGTAGGGGGCGTGAAGGAGGCAGCCAATCAATGACTCTCTCTCTCATCATTGATGTTTCTATCTCTCTCTCCCTCTCCCTTCCTCTCTGAAATCAATAAAATATATATGTATATTTTTTATATGTGTTTAGTATAGTGTCTGCTCACACAAGGTGCTCAGTGGTTGTTACTTCTGTTGCTCTCATACAGGTCCCTTGATTCTCAAGCCACACTCTTGAATCTGTCAGTGAGGTTGGGTTTCTCAGTCTGGAATCTTTATAACCTGGTTCTGATGGCGTCCCTTCCTTCTTTCTTTTGGATGAAGCAATTAAGGACTCGGGAGACAGCATTCAGCCAGGAAACTAAGTCAAGTAAATCCAATAAATGACTTCTCCTATTATGTAGAAATCATGGGTGCTGGTAGGTACTAATTGGCTGTCTTCTCTACTTTCCTTTACAGCATTAAAGTAGTTCCTTAACACACTTTTATTTTGGAGCTTCCTAATTATATTACTCCAGGTACCTATTGTCAATGAGCTTGCCAGTGGGGAACAGATGAAGAGTTATTTATGCATTCTTATATTCCACAAGCATTTATGGGGTGATTCTGATGGTCTCGGCACTGCGGAGCATGCCAAAGTATAAGATGCATTCCCTCCCCTGGAGGAACCTAAAGACTCACTGGTGAAAAATAATAAATATGTGGGAAATGATTAAATCCAAACCCTGTGAATCAGATGACAAGAATTTAAGGGGAATAATGCTGTGGGAGAAAATAATAATAATAAATTTGTAGTTATTTTTAAACTATTTATATATACAGTATAAAGAAATAAAAATATAGATCAATATACCCTGGAAGAGGGAAATGGCATGAACAGAGCTTGGCAACTGGACTGAGCCAGTGAGGAGCCTGATCTAATTGGATTCAAGGCCCCATATAGAGGAGTGGTTTCATTGCCATAGACACCATCAGGCTTTAAATGATGGCTATCATGCTCCCAGTGTTTTTCTTGCCCCTGGTCCTTCTCCTACTTGGGCCAATCTGTCATACTCCAGTCTGACAAAATATCCTAAGTACTGCGTAAAAAATGTCACTCCCCCACTCAAAAACTTTCAGTGACTCTCCACTGCCTGCTAAATCCTACTGCTCACTGAATCCAAACACCCCTGTGGTGTCCTTATAGTTCAGAAGTTGCCTCCAGGGTTGGATTGAAATGAAGTTGGGTAAAGGGAGATAACAAACTCGGTTTGAATCCCAGCTCAGCTATCAGCTAGCTATGTAGACCCCTTAGGAACACAATTCAGTTTCTTTGTGCCTCAGATCCATGCTTCCTGGGTTATGGAGTGAATTTTTATAATTAAATACAATTAATAGGCTTAGAATTGAGCTTAGCACATACTAGTAGTAAATACTCAATAAATGTTGGCTATTAATAGAGGAATAAAAGTTGATGGCCCAATGAAGATGTAGAAGATAGACTTTTTTCTATCCATGGATAATATAAATGGGAGAAGAATAGCAGATATGTTGGATGACCATCATATTCCAAAACTATGCTAACAAGCAATTAAAAGGGGCAGATAAAACAAGATATGCAGAATAGGAAGAAACTCAGCTTAGTGTTTAGTGTACTGTTAAACCAGCTATCTAAAGGGGGGGAAAAAGCTGTGATTTGTAGCTTTTACTAATTTCCATTATATAAATACTAGAGGCCTGATGCCATGAAAATCCATGCAAGAGTAGGCCTTCCTTCCCCAGGCTGCCGGCACAGACTTCCCCCCAGCACCCGGGACCCGGGTTGCTTCCCTCTGGCCACCAGCAGGCATCCAGGACCCGGGCTTCACTCCATCCCCGGCTTCGTCCAGAAGGACGTCCAGAAATGACACCCGGAAGGATGTCTGGTCTAATTAACATATTACCCTTTTATTATTATAGATTCCTATCACAGCCAATGCCAAGCTCCCAATGTGATGTCACTGATTGAATTTAATGTGTGAGAGAAACATGGTAGTAAAATGGCTTAAGAGCTTGGCCTCTATAATCAGATAGCCATGGATTCGAATTTTACCTTCCCTACTTGATAGTTGCATGATCCTTGACAAGCCACTCAAATTCTTTAATCCTAGTTTCCTCATCTATAAAATGATGATGGCAATAATGTCTATTTCATAAATTTACTCACAGAGTTACATGAGAAATATCATGTTAAGAAAGAGCTTAGCAATAAGAAAAGGACAAGCAAACAAAAGGGGAGGAATGGACAAAAGTGTGTATAAATGAGTCTCATCTGCTTAACAAATCATCCAATATTTACTGGTTTAAAACAACAGCCAACTATTTGTTCACAGTTGCCAATCTGGGCTGAGCTCAGAGGGAATGGCCCCCTTTTCCTCGAGGGGTTAGCTGGGCTCACTCCCATGTTTGCAGTCAGCTGGTGAACCATGGTCTCAGTCATATGTTTAACAGTTGGCAGGAATAATGGAGGTTACTGGGCTCGAGCCTCTCATTATCCAGCAAGTTAGTTTGGGCTGATTCACATCGTGGGGCCTTCAGGGCTCCCAAGAGCAGCAAGAAAAAGCAAGTACTGATGCACAAGCACTTTTCAAGTCTCTTGGGTCTCTTCAATCTCACACTTCCTTGTTTCATTGGCCAAGGCAAGTCACATGCCTAAGCCCAGAACCAATATGACAGGAACTACTCAAGGGTACGGATTCAGAGAGAAAAAAAATTTTGTTGTTATTTTTATAATCTACCACAACATAAGAACAGGCATTTGATAAAAGAGAAAAGCTGAATGGCAAATAAATGCATGAAAGATGTCCAAGCTCACTAGTAATGGAGGAAAATGCAAATTAAAATGAGCATAATAAAAGATATCAATTTCATATCTTTCAAATTGATAATTTCAACAATCTGGTCAAGCTAAGGGATGACATCAAAATGAAGAAATGGGAAATTCCATACATAGCTACTGAGGAGTAGACAAATTGTGATACACTTATAGAATTCAGATACTGAAATGAGTAAATTAGGTTTCCATAAATCAAAAATGAACATATAATCCTAAGCCACAGAATTATCAGACAACAAGGTATGATATATTATTTTTATCAATAAATACATGTATAATAAAATATAAAACATAGATGGGGAAGACACACCAACTTCAGAATAATATTTACCTCTTGGGATGAAGAGATGAAAAGCAAAGAATGAAAATAAAAAGAGACTTCAATCTTATATGTATCTTTTCTTTCTCAAAAAGTGAAGTAACTATGACAAATAAAATGTTTGTTAAATTTAATAGATAGAACCATGAGCATTTGTTATGTTTGAAATATTTTATTGTTGTTAATTCTCACCCAAGGATATTTTTCCCATTGATTTTAGAGAGAGTGGAAGGGAGGGGAAGAGACACAGAGAGAGAAACATTGATTGGTTGCCTCCCACATGCGCCCTGATCAGGGCCAGGGATTGAGCCTGTAACTGAGGTACACGCCCTTGACCAGAATCAAACTTGTGACCCTTCAGTCTATGTGGTAACACTCTAACCACTGAGAAAACCAGTTAGGGCTGAATTTTTAAAAATATTGTATATTTGAAATATTTCATAATTAAAGCAACACTTAAAGAAAAATTATCAAACATCTCTTTTAAATTAAGGAGAAAGTTTGGAGGAACACGAGGACCAACAGTTATATAACTGCTTAATTTGCTGCCTAAAAAAGGTAATTTTAGGTCATATTCATGGAAGTAAAGAATGCAGAAAGGTGTCCACAATTTTGCTCTAGTCTGCAGTGGCCAGACCACACCTGAACACACTTTGGAAAGGACATACACAAGTGTGAGTGTGGGCATTCATTCAGTCAACCACACTGCTGGAGCACCTACCTGAATGTCACTGTACTAGGCACTGAGGATACTACAAAGGACAGAAACCCTGAGTCCTGCTCTCTGGGGCCTAGCTTCTATCCTGGTCAATGCACACAACAACTTTAGGAGCATATGTGATATGAGGATGGGGGGGGGGGTGTGAGGGTGGAGGGGGGGGGGGAGTTGATTGCATGGTGGTTGATGAAAAATTATAAGGAAGGATGACAGGGGCGCTTTCCATTTCTCTCTCCCACACTGACTCTGAATTTAAAGGGAACCCTGAAGTTTTAGATGGAACAGCTCTGGGTACCTTCTTGCACAGACACACTCACGTGGACAAGGAGAAACTTGCCTGTATGCCCACGGGGCTCCCCAGAATCCTCCCTGAAGCCCAGCCTTGGCCACTGATGAGAACTTCACCCCCAAGCAGAGAAGAAAATGAGAACCCTCTGCTCCACTCGGCAGCCTTTCGCCCCTCAAGGCTAACTGCAAAAACAGTTCTTTTGGATGAAACGTCTTTTTATTTTTCAACCTCCCATTTTCTATTCTGTAATTATTGCCAAGAAGTGTTCACAGGAAACATGGTGGATTTCTGACAGCCTGTCATGTGGGAGAGAGATGAGCTCTTCCTATGTGCTGCCCTGGGACTGACGTCTGGCTGAGGAGGTGCAGGGAAAGGGGTTTTTGGCCACTGTAAAGAGGAACTCTAAGGCTGCTGGATCCAGAGCAGCAGCAGGTTGCCTCCTCTGAGGTTCACCCAGAAACGATGCAGGAACACTAAAACACAAGTGGCTGGTTGGCTTTACAAATTCTATAAATTGTCTTCATTGAGATTTTTATAATTCCCATTTTTTATAATTTCAGAATAATCATTGTAAAACATGTAAAAGCTATGGAAATGTTTAAGAAGAGAGTATAGTCCCATAATCTTCCAGAGAAAAACCACTTTGATATGTGTCCTTTCTGATATTTTTTATGGATATACAAACTGTTATGTATGAACTAGAGACCCAATGCACGATATTCGTGCAGGGGAGGGGGGTATCCCTCAGCCTGGTCTGCACCCTCTCGCAATCCGGGACCCCTCAGGTAGGGTCCCTAGGCCTAGCCTGCGATCAGGGCCTATGATGGCTTTCCTTCCCCTGGCTGCCAACAGCTGGCCCCGTCCTGCCGCTGCCACTGCTTCCATCTGTGTGGCACTGCCTCCCCTCCCCCGCCACTGGTTGCCTCCCTCTGCAGGCAATAGGCATGGGGTGCTATCACTTCGCTGGCCTGGGCCTCCTTCTGCGGGGCAGTTGTGGGGCGATGGCAGGGCCACCAACCAGTCACATTGCACCCGCCTTGGCTGGCCTGGCACCAGTGTGTGTGTCACAGCGTGGTCCGGATGGTTGTTCTGCTGTTCGGTCACTCGGTTGATTTGCATATTACACTTTTATTATTATAGATAGGGATCATGCTATATGTAGGTTGCCTTACAGCTTGCTTCCTTCTTTCCTATAATGTTATATCTTGAAAGCCTCTCCCATGTCTGGATATCCGTGATTATCTCATTCTTTTTATGGGGTGCATTGTTCATTCATTCACACACTTATTGAATGCAGATACTGCTCTAGGCACCAGTGAATACCACAGTAAACAAAACAAAGGTTTTGCCCTCAGTGACTTACATTCTAGTAGAGAGAGATAAATCTACAAACAAATAAATATATAAAATGTCTAAGAGATACATGCTATGGAGAAAAACAAAGCAAGTTAAGAGGACATTGTGCAACAAAGAATGCTGTCTTAGATTGCATAGTCATGAAAGACATTTCTGAGGGGCTCTGTGTCGGTTATCTCTAACTACCTAACAAATTATCCCCAAAAACAGTGGTTTGAATGTCAATGCTTATTAACTCACAGTCTCTGTAGGGCAGGAACCCAGAAGTGGCTTAGCTGCATCCTCTGATTCAGGGTCTCTCACAGGCTGCAGTTGAGGTGTCAACCAGGTCTGTAGTCATCTGAAACCTCGAGTGGGGAAGGAACCACTTCCATACACAACATTGTTGGCAAAATTCCATTTCTCACACACTGTTCTCTGAGGACCTCAGTTCCTCATTGGCTATTTGCTGTAAACTTCCCTCAGTTCCTTATCACATAGGCCTCTCCACAGGGCAGCTCACAACAATGGAAGCTGGTTTCATCACAGTGAGCAAGAATGAGAGCTAGAGGGGGGAGGGAGGGAGGGAGGGAGGGAGGGAGGGAGGGAGGGAGGGAGGGAGGGAGGGAGGGAGGGAGGGAGGATGAGAATATTTTATCATCAAATCTCAAAAGTGACATTCCCTCATTTTTGTTATATTCTGTTCATTAGTAGCACATTACTAGGTCCAGCCCACACTCAAGGAGAGAAGATCACACAGAGTGCAAACACCAGGCGAAGGGACCACGAGGGACCATCTTAAGAGATGCCGACCACAGGTTGATATTTGAACAGAGGCTTAAATGAAGTGAGTGAGTGAGTCATGTGAGTATCTGGGGAAAGAACCTTCCAAGAAGAACAGTGGGAGCAAAGGCCCGAGGGTGAAGCTGCCTTGATCTGAATGAGGAACATCCACAGCCCCCTGAGCCTGGAGAAGTGGAGGGAAAGAGTGGTGGTAAGTGAGGTTAAAGAGGGAAGCAGTGACAAGATCATGCCTGGCCTTGCAGGCCATGGGAGAAACGTAGGGTTTTGTTTTAAGAGACATAAGAAGACATAGTGATCCCCTATTTTGCATTATCAAAATGTATTTACATAACTCTTCACTGATGAAATCATTCTAAAAATGCCACACCCTTGTGTGCACAATCGCACCCGTGCTAGCATTTATATAGGAGACGTACTCATAAGAATGTACACGTATCGCAAACTGTACTCAAAAAGGCTTTCCCAATTCACTCTCTCATCAACACTGTACAAAAGGAGAGCCCTGGCCAACACTGAGTAGTATTAACCTTTGGAATCTTTGTTAATCTGATGTGGGGAAAGTGGCATTTTATTGTGATGGGCCATTTCCTCTCTAAAGAGGAAAGCGGCTTTGCACCTATTAGGAGAATGAACCTTTTTACATCTTTCTGTTTCTTCCTCTGCAGCATCTAATGAGCTCTAAGGTTCTCTACTCTGATGGGCTCTGATGGCAGCCAGCCCTGTGGCCCCAGGAGCTGTCCTACCGTCTAGCATGGCTTTCCTTTGCTCCCTGGAGTCCCAGGCCCACTCCAGCCTCCCTGCGGCTGAGCCTTTGCCTACTGCCTTTGCCTGAACTCCTTTCCCCAGATGGACCTTTCTCCACTTGAGTCTCAGGCATAGCCTCAGCGCCCAGCATCTGGCTGCCTCTGTCATGCTCTCCACCAGAGTCCAGAGCCTCAGAGTCCCTCCACAGGCACCAGGCGGCTGGTGGAATAATGGTTTGAAGCTGTACATCCCATCCAGCTCCAGCTCCTGTAACTCCTGACCTTGGCCCAAGTGCTGAAACAACCAGTGCCTCCTTTTCTTTCTCTACACTGAGGTCAGGAATAGCGGTCCCTTCCTCAGGAGGCTGCTATGAGAAAAATACTACGAATAGTACCAAGCACTGAATAGGTGGTCAGAAAATGTGAAGTGTTACCATTACGCCATCCTGCCATGCAGGCATCTGAGTTCCTAGAGGCAGAGAGAGTCTCTTATTCATTTCCTATTCCCAGCAGCCCTCATACAGTGGCCTGCATGATACAGCCTTCGACAGTTATTTGTATAATTGTCTGTATATATGTCAAATATAGGAATTCACACCTGAATGAATGAATTGCATGTGTAGTCTTAATATAGAGGGATGTAACTGCCAACTGTTCTCTTGTGTACAATTGGGAATCCTTGAAGGATTTCATGAAGATTAAATAACATAAAGTCATGTTTTAAGAAGAACTTTAAGGGAAAAGTAAATTTGCAAATAAGATTTCTCTTAAACCTGCAGATTTTCCCATTCCCCACGAAGGCAAGGAGCCAATACACACTTGGAACCGTGTTTTCAGCTGTCTGCTCTTCAGAACACACATGTTTAGGCTCAGCAGCCCTCCCACCCCCCCATTTTTCTAGCCCACCTGATTCCCAGTCAGCCACTACCAGGCAGCGCTCCCTCTAGAGATAAACACACAAATGTGCTCACTCTTTTTTTGTTGTTTTCTTTTTTGCCTCTGGAGCTCTCTCCAGCATGAACAGGGGTTTAAAACAAAGGCAGACAACCCCAGCCCACAGGCCACATCCAGCTCACAGATATACTTTGCTCCACAAACACAGTATTTTCTAAAAATTGAATTAAAACTCAAGAGATTGAAACTAAAAAAACAAAAACAGATATCTGTGTTCTCTTGCAAAATCTGAGGTCTGGCCAAAGGGGCCAGTGCTCCCTTATGGCATAGCAGTCCTAAAAAGGGGATCTGACTGGAACTCACACGCTTGTGTTCTTTCTTCAGGATTAAATGGAGCCACCTTCTTCCCTGCCATGAGCAGCAATGACTGCCACTTGGAAGTCTGCAGGTAGGACTTGGAGACAAGGCTCTAACATATTGCTTCCAACCTGTAAGACCAGTATACGAGGTGAACTTTTTTAAAAAATATATTTTATCAATTTTTTTACAGAGAGGGAGAGGGATAGAGAGTTAGAAACATCGATGAGAGAGAAACATCGATCAGCTGCCTCTTGCACACCTCCTACTGGGATTGTGCCTGCAACCAAGGTACATGCCCTTGACCGGAATTGAACCTGGGACCCTTCGGTCCGCAGGCCGATGCTTTATCCACCGAGCCAAACCGGTTGGGCAGTGGTCAGCAAACTCATTAGTCAACAGAGCGAAATATCAACAGTACAACGACTGAAATTTCTTTTGAGAGCCAAATTTTTTAAACTTAAACTCTATAGGTAGGTACATTGTTATTAACTTAATTAGGGTACTCCTAAGGCTTAGGAAGAGCCACACTCAAGGGGCCAAAGAGCCGCATGTGGCTTGCCAGCCGCAGTTTGCCGACCACTGGCTAGGACAATGGGGTGATCTTTTTGAAGCATGGTTCTAGTTACATTGACTACAGTAATCAAAAAACATCAATGGCTCCCCATTTCCTTCTGAATGAAGTACAGGCTCCTTAGCCTGGGATTCTAGGCCCTCTGCCATCTGTCCCATTCTAACTTCTCAGCTCACCTCCCATTAGTCTCCTGCAAAGCCCAATCCTGAACAGTATGCTCTATGCAGTCTTCACAGTTAAATTCCTTTATGTCCTTACTATTGGTTATTCTCTCTACCTTGAAAAACCTTATCTCCCATTTCCATATATCTGAATCTTATCTAGTTTTCTTGGTTCAGCTCAAATGCTTCCCCAGTTCTATCTATCTAAAAGCAATCTCTCTCTGATCTGTAATAACATTTTTACCATGAATTATATACAATTTATCTCCTCAAGGACAGAATTTAGGTACCATTTAGTGTCTTGTGCATAGTAAATACTGAATATTGGATGGATGGATGGATGGATGGATGGATGGACAAATGTATGAGTGAACAGGAGTACAGATGGATAAATGACAGGCACTGGATAGATGTCCTGTTACTGAGGTGATGCTGAATCCTGTCTTCACTCTTCCTTGGCTCTGTCTATCCTATTTAGTTTATGAACAAGAGGCAGACTGATCTAAAAAGAACTGATGATGTATTTTCTGTATCAAAATATGAAAATTACTTACTGAGGACTGAAGACAGTGGGGAATCACTGAGGTCCCTTTTAAAGCTTGTTACCACGTTTGCTCATAAGAAGGGAACAGCACATAAATCCCATTTGAGTGTACCACAAGACAGCCCCCTAGCCAGCTGTTACACTTCAAGTGGTATCGTTCAGAAGACTTCTTGAACCTCAGATAGTTGTTAACAAAACAATATGCTGATCAGTTCCAAGAAACTAAATCAGAGGCAATCAGTTTTGGCAGCTGCTTGGCTCACAAAAGGTGACACCCAATTAGAGAATAAGATCAACCCCAAACAGTGCATGCTTCCAACATCCCACAGTATTTACAGCTGCAATCACGGATCTGACAGCCATGGATCCCACTTGGAGACGCAAACTCCTCCAGAAGCCATAATAATAACCTCTTACTTTTGTGTGATGCTGCATTTCATTTGAGTTCTCACAACAACCCCGTGAGATAGGGCTGGAAAGTATTCCCATCCTCCTTTGAAGTTCAGGCAATAGAGCCTCAGAAAGAAAAAACTATCCCACAATAACATGTCAACAAAGCTATCAGGTAGCAACAGAGCCACAAGTAAAACCTCGGCTTTGACTCCTTCACTACAGTAATCCCCTTGCTATTGTGTTACCTCATTCATAGACCTTTGCCTCTAGGTCTACAAAGAAAAATTTTCAAATACATAGCCAGTTTATTAATAATTGGTGCAAATGACATCATATTCACTTTTTTTTAGAATTTTAGCACATTGTGTAGTCAGAGAATTACTCTTAAAGTCTAATCAAAATTATTTCTACAAAGTTTAATCTCAGTCTCCTTTGTTCCATTCTCATCTATTTAATATCCTTTGGAAGGAGAGCACGTCCTGACTTTTATAGGAATAAGATGGCTCCTATCAAACGCTTGGACAGATTGTCTAATAGGGAAAATGGGAACTCCCAGAGGGGGAAGTGTGTTTGTTTCCCGGGACCAATCTAGACTCCCCAAGAACAAGGCACATTAGATAGGCTTGTTGTGAGCAACCACAACAGAGAATTAAAGAGATGCAATAGACACATTGCCTATTGATTTTAGAAATGTCTTTGATGGATTTTCCTATAATATTGTTGTGAACAAATTACAGAGATATGGACCTCATGATGATACCATTCAGTGGGTTTATAACTGGTTGAAAAATTTAGAGATGAAGATTAATGGGTGATGTGATCCTACAGGATATCCTGGATAATATAACAAAGAATCTTGACCTCTGCCTTATCCAATCCAAATTTTTCTCAAGCATTATTATATTTTTAGCCCCTAGAGCAGCGGTTCTCAACCTGTGGCCTGCGACCCCTTTGGGGGTCGAACGACCCTTTCACAGGGGTCGCCTAGGACCATCGGAAAATACATATATAATTACATACTGTTTTGTGATTAATCACTATGCTTTAATTTTTTTTTATTAAATCTTTATTGTTCAGATTATTACATTTGTTCCTCTTTTTTTTTCCCCCCCATAACTCCCCTCCACCCGGTTCCCACCCCACCCTCCGCCCTCACTCCCCACCCACTGTCCTCATCCATAGGTGCATGATTTTTGTCCAGTCTCTTCCCACATCTCCCACACCCCTTTCCCCCCCAAGAATAGTCAGTCCATTCCCTTTCTATGTCCCTGATTCTATTATAATCAACAGTTCATTCTGTTCATCAGATTATTAATTCACTTGATTCTTAGATTCACTTGTTGATAGATGCATATTTGTTGTTCATAATGTGTATCTTTACCTTTTTCTTCCTCTTCCTCTTCTTAAAGGATACCTTTCAGCATTTCATATAATCCTGGTTTGGTGGTGATGAACTCCTTTAGCTTTTCCTTATCTGTGAAGCTCTTTATCTGACCTTCAATTCTGAATGATAGCTTTGCTGGATAAAGTAATCTTGGTTGTAGGTTCTTGGTATTCATCACTTTGAATATTTCTTGCCACTCCCTTCTGGCCTGCAAAGTTTCTGTGGAGAAATCAGCTGACAGTCGTATGGGTATTCCCTTGTAGGTAACTGAGTTTCTTTCTCTTGCTGTTTTTAAGATTCTCTCTTTATCTTTTGCTCTTGGCATTTTAATTATGATGTGTCTTGGTGTGGTCCTCTTTGGATTCCTTTTGTTTGGGGTTCTCCGCGCTTCTTGGACCTGTAAGTCCATTTCTTTCACCAGGTGGGGGAAGTTTTCTGTCATTATTTCTTCAAATAGGTTTTCAATATCTTGCTCTCTCTCATCTTCTGGCACCCCTATAATTCTGATGTTGGTACGCTTGAAGCTGTCCCAGAGGCTCCTTACACTATCCTCGCATTTTTGGATTCTTTTTTCATTTTGCTTTTCCGGTTGGATGTTTTTTGCTTCCTCGCATTTCAAATCATTGACTTGATTCTTGCGCTCCTCTGGTCTGCTGTCGGGCGTCTGTATAATATTCGTTATTTCAGTCCGTGTATGCTTAATTTCTCGTTGGTTCCCCAATATAAGATCGAGGGTCTTATTAGTTTTCGTGTAGATCTCATTAAGTTTATCGACAGCTTCTAAACAGTTCTTGAGAGACCTTAAAAGTGTGGTTCTGAACTCTATTTCTTCCATTGACAATTTTGTCCTGTTTCTTTGTCTCCGCATTGTGTTATGCTTCCTTGGTGTACCCCCTAGTGGTCTTTGTTCGAAGTCTTATAGTTAAATCTTGATTGTTGTAGCTAATTCCAGGGAGGGTTTGACCTCCAGGCCAAGTCCACTATGCTTTAATTATGTTCAACTTGTAACAATGAAATTGGGGGTCACCACAACATGAGGACCTGTATTAAAGGGCCGCGGCATTAGGAAGGTTGAGAACCACTGCCCTAGAGCTTGCCTATCCCATCTACATGGCTTAAGGCTGAAGAGGAGAAGCTGAGAAGTAGAATGGTGGAATCAGCAAGTCAAAAGCAATCTTGGCAGGCAGATATATTAGTTCAAACCTGGTAAGATGATATTTCAAATAGTATTTCCAAGAATCAAGTTCACAAAGGATGAGGAGACAGACCTTGATGTCAACTCATAAGAAAAAGTCCTCAAGGGCTGAGGTTAGGGGCAGGCTCAGTTCCACTCATTAGTGTGGGGGCTCTGGCCAAGGAAGCTGATAGGAACTTAGAGTGCAGTTCTTCAGTGGTAACTAGCTCTGTCTGCTTCTCCCACTGCTCTTGAGATCTGTGGTTAAGGGGGCCAGTGACCAAATGGATAAGGGCAACAGGCAGGTGAGGAAAATGGGAAAGGAGCGGGAAATCATGTTAATTAAATCACAAGTGAAGGCAACAGAACTGTTTTTTAGCCTGATGATCATTGTCTTTAATCTGAAAGACTGTCACTCACAAGAGAGAATGTTCTCATTGTGTGAACCCTAGGGGCTGGGCTGGAGCCAGCGTGTGAAAGTTAAAAGAAAGCAGATTTTTGTCCAACTTTAGAAGGAGGAACCTAAGAATTGCAATTTTCCAGATGAGGCTATATGGCAGGAAGAGTGCAGAACCACAGATGAGCCCCAGTCAAGAGAAGCTGCAATGAGGGTGAGATTATAGGATATGAGTACTCAGAGCCAAGACACAACAGGGGACACAAGGCAGTTACCCTGAGGGTGGGCCATTGCCACTGTGGTAGCAGGCTGACAGACTCTCTCTTATATTTGAGGGCTGTCTTTATGGTTAGTCCACTCACCCTTGTACCTCCTGGCTCCTGACTGGTGCCTGCACTGAAAGCATAGCCCGAGTGCTGTTAATAATCCTTCAAGTCAGGCCTGAAGGTTCAGGCTGAGTGGTTTCAATATCTCCAGTTTTTCTCTGGGCTCTTTTTAACCAACCTTTTTGGCTTCTCTCTGGCCCTCTGCAGTCCCCTCCCCAGCCCAGCATGCCCACTCAGCTGTGAGGCTCCCCACTGAGCACAGTGGCTTTAGTAGAGGCAAGAAAGTTAGGGATGCTAATGACAGTGGAATGGGCCACCAAGAGTGCTCATCAAATCTTCTCCTTGAAGCTATTTAGAAACAAGAGTCCCCTTTGTAAAGATTTATCAGAGAAGGGTGACTAAGTCAGTGGTCGGCAAACTGCGGCTCAGCAAACTGCGGCTCACGAGCCACATGCGAATCTTTGGCCCCTTGAGTGTGGCTCTTCCACAAAATACCGACTTCTGCACATGGGCCACGAAGTTTAAATCACACTGTATGTGCGTGCCCACACGTGGTATTTTGTGGAAGAGCCACACTCAAGGGGCCAAAGAGCCGCATGTGGCTCGCGAGCCGCAGTTTACCAACCACTGGACTAAGTGAACCAGATGGCATCTGAGAGGAGAGGAGAAAGGAGTTCACAGAGGTTGAACCCCCACTCTGTGACTGTCACAGTGCTGGGCCTTTGGCACACGTCATCACATGCAATCCTCACATTACTCCCCAGTTAGGTTTATGAATCCCTTTTAAATGAGAAGAAACTGAGATTCGAAGGATTAAGTGACCTGCTCAATGTGACATGGCTGGCAAGTGGCAGAGTCGGAGCTTGAATCCAGGTCTGGACAACTCTACAGACCGTCCTGTCCCCACTGGCGGTCTTTTTTTATTTGAGAAGTCGGAATCTACCGGGCTTACTGATATGCCCCACCTGTTCTTAAATTAGTTGTAGAATCTCATTCTACCAAGACGTTTCCTTCGCAGCAATACTCAGGAAAAAAATGTCACTCCACAGGGCTTTGATTAGCTGTATTAACATGCCTTTAGAAAAGAGAGATTAGAGCGATGCAGGGAGCTGGCCCTGAAATTAAATTCAGGGTGATAATGCTACAATTACAGTACAAGGGCTGGAAGAGATGGAGGTCGGCGGGTGCAGGCTCCTACAGAACCATGCGCACTCCGTTTTCCAGTTTGTCTCAGCAGCTCCCTCCCAAGTGAAGCACTCATCTCTGCAGTTATACACCAAAGAGTCATTCTCTTCACTTTTGCCTGAATGCTGACATTTATAAAAGAGTCGTGGGTATACTACAATATACAGACTTCCATTGTATTGCCAATTCGCTCTAAAGAAATTCTGCATTAAATTAAAATATTGAGCACTATGACATAATACACAGGCTCTGGAGCCCGGCTATTCTATTTCCCACTAACCCAGGTCCATCACCCCTCCCTAACCACTAACTTTGCTGGGCCTCAGCTTTCTTCTCTGAACTGTTCTGAGGAATTGGTCAGTTAATGTATATAATACAGAGTAAGTGATATATTATGGTTTGGTTTGGTTTTTCTAGGGAGAAGGGAAAACACAGTCATTGTACAGCATGTTCCCAACCCAAATGGCGAGAGTAGCGGCTCCAAGGACAGCTCTGAGATTAGACTCTAAGTCTCCTACCTTATTCCAAAATCTCTACAAGCTGCCACACCCAACTGACCCACAACTACTGAAATTCTCACCCGCTGAGAGCTGAGTGCTGGTGATAACATGTGAAAATAAGAACCCAGCAATTCATCTTCTGGACATTCCGTCATTTGTTAATTGGACCAAGTCATCATTAACTTTAGCTTACTGTGTTTACTTGTATTGAACAATTCCACTAGGGGGGAAGGGGGTTCCCCTTGATTGGGATAGCCTGAGAAAGAGAGAACACTTCCAGCAATTAGATGTGTCCTATATTCTTTTATGAACTGAGTCACTCACTCATTTGATGGATAATTTCTTGAGAAACCACTATATGCCCAGCTCTAAGCTGGGTGCTAGGGTGTCAGTGGCAAGACAAGAAGGCATGCTCCCTGCCCGTCCAGTGCCTCTAGCAAGATATATAACAAACAAGTAAATAGAGAGGAAACACATCATGAAAAGTGTGATGAAGAAAATAGGAAGGACTTATGACAGAGAATAATGGGGAGGGGAGTCATACTTAGGTAAGGTGTTCAGAGATGGCCTCTCTGAAAAGAAAATGGTACAACTTAAAAAATTAGAAGCCAGCTGTAACAGGTACTACTAGTTGCCTATCTGATACTTTCCCCCTTTTTCTTTACTTTATGACCATGACATACCCAGCTAAAAGTGCCCAGCCTCAATTTTGCTTGGGGTCATGGTACAGTGTACCTCCCTAAAACACACTCTCCCAGACTTCTTGGGAGCAAGGGGTAACCATTGTGACAATATTCTGGCCAATGATATATAAGCTGGGTTTTACAGGAAAGGTTTCTCCCCCAATATAAGTACTGCCCTTTCTTGCTTCCCTTCAGCTTCCTCTTCTTGTCTGAAATATGACTAGGAAGCCTGCTGCTATGGCCGCCATCTTGCAACGATGAGAAAAAGGCCGAGACAGAGAACCTCAGGGACCTTGTCTATGATGTTTTTGAGCAGATGGCCAATGCTACCGTTTTCCAGACTTGTGACAAAACAAACACACAAGAACCCTTGCACGTGCTAAAGTCGCATTGTCAGAATTTTCTGTTATTCAGAGTCAAATGAAATTCTGCACGGATATACCAGCCAAGCAAAGCACAAGGGAGGGGCACTTCAGGCAGAAGAAATGACTGGGGACCTTAAGGCAGGAATGAGCTTGGCATGTTCAGGAACAGAAAGAAAGCCAGTGTGGCCAGAGGATAGCAGGCAGGGAGGAAAATGAGAGCAGCTGAGGTTGGAGGCATAAACAAGGGACAAGTCAATTAATGCCTTATAGGCTGAGGTAAGGAGTTTGAATTTTATTTTAGAGATGAGTAAAAATCATTTGATAGATGGTTTTCATTCTACAGACCATCTGCCTGCTGAGTGATAAAAGGCCGATGGGAGGGCAGGAGTAAAAGTAGGGAAACCAGTGAAAGCCATTGTAGGAGTCCTGAGGAGGGAAGACAGTGGCTTAGACGGGGGTAAAGGCATTGCTGATGTAGGAAATCACACTGAAGTGGCAGTGTGGCAGTCAGTTTGAGAAAAATTTGGCTAAAAATAAATCAATATGAAAAAATTTTAAGTATTTTATCAATCAAGAAGATCAAACTACTTATTGCCACAGACCAGGTCAATGAAATAATATTAAACATATTATTTAATATATATTATTCACATTTTATTATTAATATTAACATTAACAGCTAACATTTATGTTACATGCTTTATAGATATTGCCTCATTAATCTTCTAACAGCCCTATAAGGTAGACATTATCATTATCCCCATATTATAAATGAGTAAAATAAGTCATAATCAGATTAAGTAACTTGCTGAAGGATAATATTGTTAGTAAGTTAGTGGAGCTGCGTTTCAAACCCAAGGCTGTTTGATTCATTGACTAAGGCCATAAGGGACTTAAATGATTTTCTACTGTGCATATGTTTAGTAGCCCACATAAAAAGTCTCCATACTCGCCCTGGCCAGTGTGGCTCAGTGGGTTGGAGTATCGTCCCATGCACCGAAAGGTTGCAGATTTGATCCATGGTCAGGCACATATGGGAGGCAACCCATCAGTGTTTATCTATCAACCTATGTATATCTTTCCCCTCCTCTCTCTCTCTGAAATCAGTGAAAAAAACATGTCCTCAGGTGAGGATTTTTTTTAAAAGTCTCCACATTCTTCAGTCATGGACTAGATCCTTATCATCCAGGGTAACAGAGTGAGAAAAACGGGTATTTTGGGGGCCATAAAACCTTTACTACACATGAGACCTTTTACATGTATTATGCCCACTTTGCAGATTGGGAGACTTAGGTACAAGGAGGTTCTGTAACTTACCCAAAGTCACAAAACTACTAAGATTCAGACCCAGAGTGTCTGATGTGCTCAACCATGATCTCTCCTCCAAAGGAGTTTGTTCCTAGAGATGTGACCTGCACCTGTACAAAAGGCCACCTGAGTGCTGAGGGTCCAAGGGCTGCTGCTTCACCAGGCCAAGAAGTCCAGGCCAGCTCACCCCTTGGGACTGAGTGGCAGCAGACACATTGGCGCTGGCAGGATATTTCGGCCAAGTGCAAAGTCGCAGGGCCAAAAGCCCATCTAGGGCCAAGCCAAGCCTAGAGGTAGCCGGAAATGGATGAATAAATTCTGCCTCCCTCTAGTTCTCTTATGCCAGAGCTCCAAGTTCACCCCTTTAGAGAGCTTGTCCCTGAGCACTCTAGCAAATATAGTGCCTCCTTCATCATGCCACTCACTATCCCATCATCCTACTTATCCTTCTTCTTAGCATTTGTAACTCTCAGATGGTATTATTTATTTATTGTTTATGTGTCTATTGCCTGTCTCTGCCCACTAGAATGTAAGCTCCATATCCCCAAAGCCCAGCATATCTGGCACATAGTAGGAATTCAATAAATATTTGATGAATGAATGATTGAATAAATTAGTTAGTTAATTTAATTTTAATTCACATTGGCACCTGGGGAGAACTACAAGCTCTTGGCAAATATATGGGTTTTTCCTCAGCTTAAGCATCTGGGATAGTAGAAAGGAGGACTAATAGCCAAGCGGATAGGATGGCATTAGAAATGTCAGCAGGATTAATGCAGGTAAGCCAGACCTGATCACGTTTAACAAGTCCTCGTTCAGGCACAGTGGCCCTTCTCTAGGCCCATGGGAGGGGCACCACCCACCGTAGAGCATTTAACAAAGCAACCAGAAGCTCGAGCTAGAAGTCCCTACGGGTAAAAGGCATAAGGGAAAGGGGCAGTGGGGAGAGGGCGTCCTGGGAGAGAGGGGGAAGGTGTAGTCCAGGGTTGGCCCAGGTGGCCCAGGCAGTGACAGCAGCCATGGTTCTGAGGAACACAGAGGAGGGGGGCCCATGGCCCTCACCCTCTGGTTTATTACTCTCATCAGCAGAGACGGAGGCTCCCAAAGAGCCAAGCAGTCCTCCTCTTTCCACTGTGGGCAGCAGCATGTGTGGCTAGTTCTTTTGTGGCATCTGTGCCCCACTAGGAATCAGATCTATTTCACTTTGAAAATTAAAAAAAAACCAAAAAAACACTAAACTAAACAGAGTTTCTCTGATGCAGATGAGAGAGTCATCCATTGATCATTTTTGTCTTCCTAGAAAGAATATAAACCAAACATGATCTTTTCCCAGGCTTGGGTACTTTTTTTGCAGGCTGGCTTTCCTCGCTCTCTTTTGACTACCTCGAGCAGAACACCCCTCGTGTTGTTAATGACTTCAAAGATACCCGGTCCACTGTGCGGCAAGCGATAAAAATGTACACAGCATGTGTTGGATAAATTAATAAACTCTCCAGAGCCTCTGAGTCCTCGGGCCCAGCAGCACCGTAATGAAATGTTATTCTGAAGTGGAGGAGGTGGGAAGGAGAAGAAGGGGGAGCAGTATTTAATATATGCAAATTAACTAGTATGCAAATTGACACTAAGTTAAAAATAACGGACTGCCAGAGAAGCCCATTTTTTAAGCAGCTTGTTTATTCATTAGCCTAATTTCCATTATCAATCCTTCCGTTTTCTTCTTTATTAAGTACTCACATTCGGGGAAGTTTGCTTCCTACAAATTGTTTGGCTCCAAAACCCATAACACTGGTTAGAACAATCACCATACATTAGCTTTTCCCTGTCTCTTTCTTGGTTTTCCCCTTAGCTCGCATTCTCTCTCTTTCTTTCTCTCTTGCTTTTTGTCCCTTTCCCTGTGAGGTTTGCTCCTGTCTTCCTCACTTGCCTGGTTTCTCTGGCACCTTTTGTTTCTCCGATGAATGCAGCTCCCTGGCCCAGTGGGGCAGAGGTAAAGGAAGCTTCCTGTCCTGTAAGGTCTTACTCCAAAGACCTCTCCTACCAGCCCCTGGACCCTATAAGCTGGACTCTCAGGTGCAAGAATCTGGCTCCCTATTCCCTTGGGGTGTGGACCACCATCAGCCCCAGCCAGTCCTACTGAACAGCCAGAGCAGTGCACACCCTGATTCAGCTCTGTATCCAGCCGCCTCTGCCTCCAGGCAACCTTACACAATGTTAAGAGAAATTGGCAGCCAAAATCCTCCTCTTTTGTCTCAAGAAGCATCCAGGCTGCTATGCGCAAGCTCTGGTGCCCCCCAGAGGCTGAGAACGGTACTGAGCACTGGGCTGTGGTAGGGAAGGCAGGGCTGGCAGTTCTCCCACACAAAGCCCCTGACTAAAATGTGTCCAGGGAGGGGGTCCTGAAAGAGTGGGCACCCATAAGCAGCCGTGGACTGGGGGTGGGAGCTAGAGGCTTTGTGGAAGCTGCGCATGAGCGTGGAAGGCTGGGATGTGTGTTAACTGTTGTCATTTTTCAAATGGTTTTTAATCACATAGTTATTGCAAAGCATCAAGATCATTTGTTACCAAGCGCTTCTCTGTACAGGGTGCTTGGCTATGGCTGTGCAAAAGCTGTTTGTGCAGACCCTGCTCCGTGGACCGTGAAGTCTGAGACACGAGAGCACACACGCTGAAACTCAGGGTCTCCCCGGGCCCTGGATAAGCTGTGGCTGAGGCCCAGGGTGCAGAATCCCACGGCTGGCCCTGCCAGGAGCCCTCCGCAGGAGGCCGTGCTGCAAGTCAGATGCAAGTGATTCAACGTGAATCCATATTCCCAGAGCAAATCATTCTAATTCCCACTCCTTCCCGAACTCCCAGCGTTTCTATTGCTTACGGTCCTTGTGGGACACATGCTATGTCACAGAAAGAACCACATTTTTCAGGTCTGAGCCCAGGGCCAGGGCTCTGTCATCCCCTGCTGGAGCACCTGACTCGGGGGAAATGATGTCAAATGTGAAAGGTTGGTCTTAGGCCGCTGCTTGGCATCGTCCACAGACAGGAGACACCAGGGAATGAATTTCCATCAGCTCCTGAACCTCCAGCCTGGAAAAGGCAACCTGTTAAGACTCTTGGGGCCACAAATGGTGTCAAAAGGCCAAAGAGCTCAAAGAGGTAGGAGGCCTCAGAAACAGTCACTGACACTACGCTTGAGATGGAGCTGGGAAAATAAATCATTATCGTTTAAGCCCTGCACGTTTTTATACATACTGTCTTTGCACTATTTCCATAGAACGAGCAAATAAATCACCTTGCTCTTGACATTTTTAATAACTTTAAGAATGTGGTTAGGGTAATACTTAACTTTATTGACATATTGTATGGTTCATCCATCTCATCAAACCTCAATGAAACTTCAATGAATATTAACCGGAGACCCATAATGTACTAGGCGCTGCCTTGAGAATCCCCCAAGCAGGCCCTGTCCCCCCTCCAGGAGCTCTACCTCATTGGCTTGACTCCCGTCCGTGGAAATCGATAGCACGCAGGGCAAGACTCGACAGAGTTGGAGGTAGAGACTGCTCAGGTTCTAGCCGGGGGATTTGGTTCACATTTGGGAGAAACCTCTTCTTGGACTCTGGCTACTTGAGAGTGTTCTCGGGGTTAAGAGCCTCCCTTGGGCATTAGACACAGGTCTGATGATGGAAAGAAGAGAGGACCAAACACCACTGGACAGCCATAACTCAAAGACAGTAGATGCAGCCACAGTAGGTCATGCTGGGACGCAGTCCTGCCGGGTCCCTGCTTTCACAGTGCAGGACACAGAGGCCCAGAGAAGGACCATAAACTAGCCATAGTCACACAGCTCCTATACAGCGGAGCTAGAAGTAAATACCAAGTGACCTGATTTTTCAAGTCAACCTCCTTTTCATTGGTAAATGAAAATGGTGACATATTTTACAGAGGGCAATAAAAAAGGGGGGAGGGGTGCCAAGTAATTCAAGGAATAATGATGATAATATCTGATGCATTTCTCAAACACTTTCTCTAAGATACGCTCTTCAGCACCTTGGCTCAAGTGTTCTGTCTCACCCTCAGAATTTTTTCAAGAGGTTGCCTTTGCAAAACTACTCTGACCTTCGACCTTCTTCTCTTAGCCATCCTTACTCATTTTTCAGGCCTCGATTTAGTTATCATTGCCTCCAAAAGATTTCCCTGGTTCCTCAAATCTGGGCTAGATGCCCTGCAAGGCTCCCCACCCCCACCCAGGTCCTCCATCATAAAGCCTGCCACATTTCATTGTGATTGTCTTTTACTTAGATGCCTTCTCCAATCTTCTGTGAACCCCAGGAGGGCAGGGACTGTATCTGTCTTGCTCATTCAAGATCGTCTCCATAGACCCTAAAGTTAATAATCCTAAGAATGTGATGAAGGTAATACTCAACTTTATTGATATAATACATGGTTCATCCATCTCATCAAACTTCAATTAAATCTCCGTGACCATTAAGCCAGGGCCCCGAATGTCTCAGGCGGTGGTGCCTGGCACGGAGTAGATGCTCAGGACATAGTTTAGAATGCATAAACGAAGAGTGGGCCATGGAGCCTCATCAGGGAGAAAATGTCATTAGCTATTCCTGTCACAGAGCGATCCAATTTCTCCTTCCTCCTGAATACATTCCTGGCCGCTAATCTGAGCATTCCAGAGTGAGACTTAAACTGCCTGAGAAAACATATTACAGGCTATGCAAAGATAAGAGAAAGGTACACACATTCAAATATGGCCCTTCTTATTTACGGGTGTAAACTTTACACTCGGAAAACATATCTTTGGGATAGCAAAAGCCAAGGCAACAAATATTGGACAGAGAAAGGGTTCTGCAGCAAACTGCAGAAATGGCTTAATATCTCTGCTACATAAAAAATTCATATGAATTGATTTTTTTAAAATCAAGACCTCAATAGATAAGTAGGCAAAGGACATGAACAAAAAATTCATTTTTTCAAAAAAGAGAGCCTTAACTAGAAAATAAAAATATAGAAAAATATCTAACCCTGCTAATGAAAACAATGCTGATGTACAGGACCTAAATGCAGAGATGAGAAAAGGGGAGCTGCCCCTCACCCAGCCTCACTCACTCACTCACTCACTCACTCACAGCAGGACTTGCTACTGTTGTGTGTTTCAATGGGCCAGGTGAGGCATGTTGGAGGAAGGGCCCTCAGGTCCCTGATAGGCTGGGAGAGATGCAAGAAGGAACATAGTGACTGGGACCTGGATGTGAATTCTGAGCTGACAGCCAATGGGGCAGATAGAAGCTGGACAGCAAGCACAAGAGGCGTGTGGTGGCTTTGCTTCTTATAGCATGCAGTGCCTGTTATGGCTAGCACAGTGCCTAGCACATGGCAAACACTGGGAAACTGTGACACTGCAAATACAAGATTGCAAACAGAGGAGAAAGAGTCCAAAGGGAAATAGATAAATGTTTAGAAACAAGGTGATCTATTTAAATAGGCACGATCACAGGGGATTTATGATTTGCTATCAAGTTCGGTTTTTGGCTTCCTGTATAGCCAGCTACATGCAGGGTTCCCTCTGGTACACCTGCCAGGAGGGAAATGAGACCAAACAATGCTTCATGCCAGCAAGGCTCACAGGTGTCTGAGAAGTTCAGGGATGTTTCAGAAAAACAAAACAATAACAAAAATATGATTTAGCCTATTAAACTTTCAGAAGTGCAAAATAAAAATACATTATGCTATACACTTTAAACTTATACAGTGATGTATGTCAATTATAGCTCAATGAAACTGTAAAGAAATAAAATAAAAATAATATCCAGTTTGGCAAGCTTGATACAGTATAAATACAAATGCATCATTTTGGAAAGCAGTCCAGCCATATTTTTCACACGCCATGTATCAATTAGTTATTGTGGTAATAGAGCTGTGTAACAAATAATCTCTAAAATCTCAGAAATGAAGGTCCCCAGGGGTCCAAGGTAGAAAATGTATTATAGCCTAAGGCTGTGGTCGACAAACCGTGGCTTGCAAGCCACATGCGGCTCTTTGGCCCCTTGAGTGTGGCTCTTCAACAAAATACCACGTGCGAGCGCGCACGTACAGTGCGATTGAAACTTCGTGGCCCAAGCACAGAAATCGGTATTTTGTGGAAGAGCCGGTATTTTGTGAAAGAGCCACACTGAAGGGGCCAAAGAGCCGCATGTGGCTCGCGAGCCGCAGTTTGCCAAACACTGGCTAGGGCATCCCATGACTGCCATCAGGGAGCATTGAATTCCCCAAACAATTCCTCATCTCACTGAGTGTTGAGCCCTACCTACTTGCAACAGTTACCCAGGTCCTGAGGTCCAGTGATTCATTTTGCAGGGTCACACATGGGTCTACCTACTTGGACAAAGGAGATAACACTGTAGAGAAGGATCTAGAAACAATGCAAGAGGAGGAGGCAGTCCAGTACCTGGGCTCCTTTCCTCAGCTCTAAAGGCAATACAGAGAGTTCGACTGATTTCCAATAATTGCATATTAAAACCTCACTGAAGCAGGGTCACACATGGGTCTACCTACTTGGACAAAGGAGATAACACTGTAGAGAAGGATCTAGAAACAATGCAAGAGGAGGAGGCAGTCCAGTACCTGGGCTCCTTTCCTCAGCTCTAAAGGCAATACAGAGAGTTCGACTGATTTCCAATAATTGCATATTAAAACCTCACTGAAAGGAACTTTATGGGATGATAGAAATGTTCTATATCCTGAAAGAGGTCAAGCAGGTATGTACGTTTGTCAAAACTCACTAAAATGGTCACTGAAAACATGTATATTTCATTCTATGTGCCTATTCCTCAATAAAGTTGATTAAAAAAATAAAACCTAGTTGAGAACCATCTTACTATAATTTTTAAATTTGTATTCTAGAAAACCGATTTTATCTGAAAACAGGCTGGCAAAATCAGGTTGAATTAAAAACTGTTTATAGTTATTTCATTTCTGGCTAAGATAGAATAACAGGGGCTGGATTTAAACTCCTGTCTGAAATAAACAAATTTTAAAAACAGACCATTAAAAAACACACCATGAAAGAACAATTTTCAAGACATTGGACAGCAAAACAATGATCCCTAAGAGACGGAAAACAAATGAAGTGAGTTTTATTATCGCCCCAGCTTGCTGCCTTGAGAATGTTTCCAGGCCACGGGCAAGAAGAGGGAAACAAGGCAGAGCCTGTGGACTTCCTGAGTTTAGGCGACAGAGCTGAGCCCAGGGAGACTGAGGCAGCTAGAGTTCAGAGGACCAAGAAAAGAGGGCTGAACACAGAGAGAACCCCAGAGGTCTACAAGGATCCCACTTGAGTACTATATCAGCACATGCATGTGAGGATGCTAGCCAAGTCTGGGGAAAAGAACTACCAGAAAGGATTAGAGATAACAGAGTCTGGTGTTCACATAGGACCAGGAATAGCATCTGTTCCCACCAACAAAACTGGAAAACCTCATGTTTCACAAAGCATGAGAGAGTACGCACAAAGGGCTTGCCTCGGTGGTGGGGAAGAGTTAGCCCTAGACTAAATGCAGCTTAGGTCTCACATTACAAATATAAAGAATGTAAAGTATCACACTATTTCCAAATTACCTAGCTGCATCCCAAGACAAAGCTCAAGAATATTTATAGACATACAAAAATACTCAGAACACAAGAAGGAATGATGAAGCGATCAGGAGGTCAGTTCATCAAGAGGGCATAACATTTCTAAATGTCTATGTTCCAAACAATAGAAATCCAGAACTTCAAAAAATAGGAAGCAAAGGATGATATAAATGCAAGGGTAAGACGACAAAGTCACAATTTATTATTGAAGATTTTAATGCCCTACTCTCAATAATTGATAGAACAAGGAGACAGAAGAATCGGTAAGGACACACAAAATTTGAACAAAACTCTCAACCAGCTTTACCTAATTGGCATTTATAAAATACTACAGGCCTGGTGCCCAAAATTCATGCATGGGTGGGGGGGCATGTCCCTCAGCCTGTCCTGCACCCTCTTGCAATCCGGGACCCCTTGGAGGATGTCCAACTGCCGGTTTAGGCCCGATCCTGCAGGAATCTCTCTCACAATCTGGGACTGCTGGCTCCTAACCACTCACCTGCCTGCCTGCCTGCCCGCCTGCCTGCCTGATTGCCCCTAA
The DNA here is from genome assembly GCF_963259705.1 of Myotis daubentonii. NCBI lineage: Eukaryota > Metazoa > Chordata > Mammalia > Chiroptera > Vespertilionidae > Myotis > Myotis daubentonii. Next base: position 31,528,631 of record NC_081853.1, on the reverse strand, counting down.
CCCCTCTGCCTACCTGCCTCATCTCCCCTAATTGCTTGCCTGCCTGCCTACCTGATTGCTCTTAATCATTCTGCCTGCCTTCTTCATTACCCCTAACCACTGGCCTGACTGCCTGATCACCTCTAATCACTCTGCCTGCCTGCCTGATTGCCCCTAACTGCTCACCTGCCTGCCTGATCACCCCTAACCACCTCTGCCTCGGCACTGCCCGCTGTAGTGGCCGTCTCTGCCTCGCCCCCGCCACTGCGGCTTCATCTGGAAGGTCGTCTGGAATGACATCTGGAAGGTCATTCGGCCGTCTGGTCTTATTAGCATGTTACACTTTTATTATTATAGATTCCCCATTCACAATAGCAGAATACACATTATTTTCAAGTGTATGTGAAACACATACATAAAAACAAGTCTCAAATTATGTCAGAGACATAAAATGTCTCATTAAATTTAAAAGAATTGAATTTATACAATATACATTTTTTGGCCAAAATTGAAATATAAGTCAATAACAGAACGATCTCTGAAAAATTATCAAATACTTAAAAAATGGACAAGATATTCAACTTCCAAATAGCCCATGTGCAAAAAAAAAAAAACCTAGGAGTATAATTAGAAGGTATTTTGAACTGGAAATAAATGAAAATACCACATACCAAAAATTGTAGGATGCTGCTGAAGTTGTACTTAGGGGTGAACTTATCGCACTAAATGATCGTGTTAGAAAAAAAAATCTCAACTCAGTGACCTCAGATTCCACCCAAAGAAGTTCCCCTACCCCTCAAAAAAGATAAAGAAATAAAAACCAAGGAAAGCAGAGAAAGCAAATAATAATAATGACCAGAATAAGTATCAATAATAATAAAACATAGAAAAAAAATCAGTGAAATCAAAATTGATTGTTTGAGAAGATATATAAACCACTATCCAGACTAATTAATATTAATAAAAAGATATACATTAGCCATAACAGAAATGAGAAAGGTAAAATCACTATAAATTCTACAGTTATTAAAAGGATCATAGGAAATATAATGGACATCTTTATAACAATATACTTGACAACTTAAATAAAGTGGACAAAATCTTTGAATGACAAAAACTACCCAAGTTCACTCAAGAAGAAATAACATGAATGGTCCTTTATATATTAAAGAATTTAATTTATAATTTAAAACTTTCCCAGAAAGAAACTCTAAACTGAAATGGCTTCACTGATGAATTCTATGAAACATTTGAGGAAGAAATAATATTAATTCTATACAAATCCTTGAGGAAACTGAAAAGGAACTTATTCCATGAGACCAGCACTAACCTGATACTAAAATCAGACAAAGACAAGAAAAGAAAACTCCAGGCTTATACACCTCATGAGCATAAATGCAAACATTTTAAATGAAATTTTAGCAAATCAAATCTAATGATATTCAAAAAGGATAATACATCATTATTAATTAGTCTATCCCAGGAGAGCAAGGCTGGTTTAATTATTTTTAAAAATCACTGTAATTCACCATATTAACAAACCAAAAAGAAAAACTGTATAATCAATTTTAATTTGTGTAGAAAAAGAATTTAACAAAGTTAACACATCTATTTCTGATAAAAACTCTTGGCAAACTAGGAATAGAAAAGACTTTCCTTAATGTGATAAAGGATAGATACAAAAAATATACAGCTAATGTCATACTTAATTGTAAGAGAATTAATATATTTTGCCTAATATTAAGAATAAGACAAAGATATCCAGTCTCACCCCTTTTATTTAACGTTTTCCTAAAGGTTCTAGCCAGTTCAATAAGGCAAGAAGAAGAACTGAGACATTCAAATGGGATAAGAAGGATTAAAAGTTTATACTTACTCACAGATAACATGATCATCTATGTAGGAAATTCAATAAAATCTACAAAAAAAATTAGAACTAATGAGGGAGTTTTAAAAGATTTCAAGATATAAGATCAATATCAAGAATCAATTGTATTTCTATATACTAGCAACAAACAATTGAAAGTTGAAATTTAAAAATCAATTCCAATTAGAACAGCATAAAAAGTTAACTATTTAGGAATAGATCTCTGAAAAATATGTGAAAGATATACAATCTAAACTAAGAAACAATGCTGAGAGAAATTAAAGATGACTTAAATAAATAGTATGATTTTTTCATGTGTTCATGAATCAGAAGACTCAATATTGTTAACATGTTAAATCTCCCAAATTGATTTATAGATTCAATGTAATCCCAATCAAATCCTAGCAGGCAAAAAAATTATAAATTGACAAAATAACTATAAAAACTCATATAGATATTAACCCCTTATCAGATCTATGATTTGCAAATATTTTCTCTCATTCCATACATAGATTGCCATTTCGTTTTATTGTTTCCTTTAATTTAGAGAAATTTTTTAGTTTGAGGTCCCAGTTGTTTATTTTTTCTTTTGTTGCCTCTACTTTTGGTGTCATATTAAAACAATCATTGCCAAGAACAATGTCAAGGAGATTTTCCCTACATTTTTTCTTGGTGTTTAATAGTTATAGGTCATACATTTAAGTCTTTAATCCATTTCAAGTCAATTTTTGTGTATGGTGTAAGATAAGGGTTCTATTAAAAAAAGAAGGTAAACCTCCATTTGCAACAATGGGGATGAACCTGGTGCTAAGTAAAATAAACCTGACGTGGAAACATAAATACAATATGCTCTCACTTATACATGAAATCTAAAATATTCAAATCAAGGGGAAAAGATCAACCAAAGGACTTGTATGCATGCATATAAGCTAAACCAATGGACATGGACAACAGGGGGATGAGAGCATGAGTTGGGGGGGGGGGAGGATGAGGGGTTAATGGGGGGGATGAGGACACATTTGTAATACCATAACTAATAAAGAATTAAAAAATAAAATAAAATATTCAAATCCATAGAACCAAAGTAGAACAGGGTGGAGGGTGGAGGAAATGGACATACGTTGGTAAAAGGGTACAAACTTCCAGTTATAAGATGAATTAGTCCTAGGAATTTAATATATACCATAGTGACTACAGTTAATAATACTGTATTATATACCTGAATTTTAAATTTTTCTAAGAGAGCAGATCTTGAGCTCTCACACACATACAAAAAAGGAAACTATGTGAGGTGATGGATGTGTTAATTAACTTGACTGTGGTAATCATTTTACAATGTATACATACATTAAATCATCACATTGTACATCCTAAGTAAACATAATTTTTGTTTGTCAACTATATCTCAATAAAGCTGTGGTGGGGTTATCATACAGAATTGCAAGGGACCAATCATAGCCAAGACAACTTTGAAAGAGATCAAAGTAGAGAACTAAAACTACCTCATTTCAAGACATTATAAAGCTACAGTAATCAAGAAAGTGTGGTACTGGCCTCAATATAGGCAAATATATCAATGGAAGACAACAAAGAGTCCAAAAATAGAGTCCACACACACATGGACAACTACTTTCAACAAAGAAGCAAGAGCAATTGTGTGGAGAGAGAATAGTCTATGTAAAAATGAACTCAAAATATATCATAGACCTAAATTTAAAACATAAAACCATAAGTTTCTATAATAAAACATACAAGAAATCTTTGTGACTTTGGATTAGTCAATGATTTCTTAGTTATGACACCAAAACCCCAATCCCCCCAAAATGATAAATCTTATTTCATCAAAACTAATATTCTGATTCTTCAGCGTACACTATTAAGAGAATCAAAAGACAAGGTACAGACTGATAGAGAATTTTTGCAAAGCATATACTGTTAAAGGATTTCTATCCAGAATAAATAAAGGATTCCCAAAAATCAATAATAAAAAACAACCCAATTTTTAAAAAATATTTTTTATTGATTTCAGAGAGGAAGGAAGAGGGAGAGAGAGAGAGAAACATCAATGATGAGAAAGTATCATTGATCGGCTGCCTCCTGCATATCCCCCACTCTTGAAGCCCTCAACCCGGTCATATGCCCTGACTGGGAATCGAACAGTAACCTCCTGGTTCATAGGTTCATGCTCATCTACTGACCACGCTGGCTGGGAAGGGGAGGGAGAGACTTAAAAAAAATATTTTAAAAGTGAAGGAATCATAGAAGAATGATTAAAAAAAAAAAAAAAAAAAAGTAAGTGCTCCAAAGCTAGGTGGAAGGGAACCAGGAATTAGAGGAAATAAGCATAGACAAGCTTTGTGCAGTGAAACCTAACCTCCTCAGGTTCATCTGGAGGCGAGAGATGGTATAGGAAGCCAGGAGTGCATGGTACCTGATGGCTGTTCAGAGAAAGGGAGGAAGGTCAGCCCAGGAAGCCGTGCCACCAGGTCCTACAACCTAAGAAGAGACCCTATGACTGACAGTGACAGAGAAAAGCTACTATGAGTGTAGTGGAGCCTGGTGGACTGCATAGTCCAGCTTGCCCTAAAATCCCAGAGCTTCAGGAAAACTCCAAGAGAAATAAAGCTTTACAAATGTTCTGGGTGGTTTAGATCAGTATCTCCAACTGATTTTTACTGCAGCCCCCTCTAGGGGGGAAAAAAAATTGAGATGTGACCTTGGATAGAACCACTTATGAGTAGATTACATGCATGGACTCCTATATTGTAATATTATGTTGATTCTTTTTAAATATGTTTTTATTGATTTTTTAGAGAGAGAAGAAGGAGGGAGGGAGGGAGGGAGGGAGGGAAAGAGAGAGAGAGAGAGAGAGAGAGAGAGAGAGAGAGAGAGAGAGAGAGAGAGAAAGAGAGGAGAGAGAAACATTGGTCGGTTGCCTTCTTCAATCATCCTGACCTGGGATCAAACCCACAACCTGGGTATGTGCCCTGACCAGGAATCAAACAGGCAACCTTTCAGTGCACAGGACACTCAACCAACTGAGCCACACTGACCAGTGTTTACGTTGATTTTTAAATGGGCATTAAAAAGTACAAATTGTAAAAATATAAGATAAAAACAAAAAACAGAGTTATAGTATTTTATTCCAGATCACCTTACATACTGGGCAACCACACCTCACTTTGGAGACCACTGTTTAGATAAAGCATTCTAGTCATGTCTAGTGGACAGGAATAATCAGACCCGGTAGATTATTACAATATTAAGAAAGATAGAAATATTTGTGATAGCAAAACATTGGCCTATCCAAAGGAAACTAACCCAATTTATATCCATTTGACAGACTATAAAACATCATTTCAAATGTTTTCAAAGAATATTCTTCAACATGTAAAAATGTTTATGATGTGGTATTTAATAAGAAAAATTAATGCATAATACTCAGGAAGGTTCTAATTTTGTAAAAAGAACAATTATATGTGTGTCATGGAAAGAACCTGGAAGAAATGTATTGAGGTATGGTTACATTGTGCCTGATTTTTACATTTCTACTTTATCCTTTTGGCATTTTCCAAATGCTCTACCATGAACATTATTCACTGTATAATCATAAAAGCACAATAATTTTTTGAAGAAAACATTATAAATTAAAAAAATAAAAACCCATCCAGCAGTAGAAAGCAGTGAGGAAGCACCTACAATTTTGGTGGAAAGTTAGAAATAAAATTTTTAAATAAAAAAAGCCAGAATATAATATATATGGTCTGTATCCTAGTATAATGGATAGGGTCTGGGTTCTCAGTAATGATGGAAGAGAGGGACACACCAGTACTCAGCATATTCATTCCTTGGTTCCTCTACATCAGGGTGGGGATCGTTTCCCACCCCAAAGGCCATATAAGGCCCGTAAAATCATTTGGTCTGGCCCTGCCAAGGCATTAGGGGTGAGTTAATTAAATGTTTGACCAAATATAGCAGGCTAATTTTTAAGTTGATAATTGTGTATGGCCTGCGAATCATGTTATAAATATCCAAGTGGCCCTTGGCAGCAAAATGTTCCCACCCCTGCTCTGCATACAAATACCCATCCTATGAGCGCTGATCCCATAATCAGCTATTAGGCAAGGCCTTGGGGGTATAAAGATGCTTCAGACACAGGCGGCCCTACCCCGCAGCCTTTCTCAGTCAATTGTGTTCTCATGCTCTGTTACCAGAAACAGAAAGGAAAAATACTGTCCTTCCTTTAGAGAAAGCAGCTTTTTTGTTTTCCTATAAAACAGGGTGGTAGAGGATGTTCTGGCCACCATCGCCCGGAAAGTCTGGACAGCTAGAGATTCTGAGAAGGACAAATGAAATCGGGAATATCAGACTGGCTGCAAGGTTAGGGCCTTCAGTCTAAAGGCTGAGAAGGGAAGAGAGTCAGATCCACAGAGCCCAGAATCTTGAGGATCTGTGGGGCACAGATGGACTCACCAAATTCCAAGACTCTGTGACTAAGAGAAATCCTGTAAAATGTGATCCAGGTTTACTTCCAAACATAAAAGGAAGCAATTTCTCTCTCAGGGAGTAATAAACCGATTGGAGCTTATTGGAATTCATCACCCCCAAGAGGTGGTGCTGGCAGGAAATAAAAATGTCTTCCCCAAAGCTTCGGATAAATTTATGAATGACAGAATTGTACATGGCCTGTCTTGCTCACTTCCTCTTGCTCTTTCTCAAGCAGACACCATCCTTAAAGGCTGAGCCAGTGTTTGCCCTAAGAGATGCTACCCAGTTTCCCCTAATGGCCAGGCGGGTCATGACCCCCCTCTCTGTGCTCCGAGAGCACCTTGTGTTGAACTGGTCACAGCCCTGAACACACTGCATTATAATTCCTTATCGGTGGGCCTGCAGCCCCACTAGGTTGTGGCATCAACAAGGGCAGTACTGAGTAGGTGCTCAATAAATGTGGGCTGAAAGCAAAGAGTGTGTGGACTCTACCTGCCTTTGTCAGAGGAAGCAGCCTGGAAGGCATGCCAAGCCCCACATTTAGTCAGGGCCAAGTCTTCAGAGTTATTTTATGTTGGCAGAAGGGTTGATTACTCCCTCTGGTCCTCCCTGGCCACTGCCCCCCAACCCTGCAACCATGTATGGCAGGAAGCATGGGCAGCTTAAGAAATGGTTCTTGGAAGCTCCTGGGCAACCAATATCCAGAGAACTCTCTCACCTTCCCCTTACCATCCCCCAGACTGGCTCACCAGACAGCCCTGTCATCCACTGTTGTGGGCTTCTGAGCTCTGATTTGCAAGTCAATTCCTTGGGAATTTCACAATAAAGCATATTCAGCTCAGTTATGTCAAGGACACAGTCTCCTGTATCTCCTCTAAAACCTTGCTTAATAGCATTAGTCTTATCCGTAAATGTGCCAATAGGTTGAGGATGGAAGGATTTTAATTTATTTTCCCATTAATGGTCAGGACCCATGCTAAACCTGTAAACATTGTTCTATAAATGCACTGCAATACTAATTTTAATGCAAATAAATAAATAGAGTAAGCGACTCAGAGACACGATTTTCCCAGTGAGGCTTTTGCAAATCTCCTGCATTTGGCTCAGAAGAAAGAGAGGGAACACTGTATACTCTGGTAAGTTGCAGTGGTCAGCTACGGTCCAGTTTCCTCATTCTTGGGATTTCTCAGGGATATATGGAAGGGAGAAAAGATAAATCAAAAGTAGAGATCATAACACCATCTTGTCGTTAAAGTAGAAAAAGATCTCAGGGATTTTCTACCAAAACTCTTTTGTTTTACAGGTGGGAAATGCGGTCACGGAAAGATTAAAGCTTTACTAGGAACATGTGGCCCGTGAGTAGCTGTGCAAAGTCCAGAAATGGCAACCGACTTAGGTTCTCAGAAATGTAAGGGAGTGGCAGAGCATCCCGCTGCTTGAGTTTGTGATAATCTTCATGCCAGTAACCTACCAGGCTCATTGTAGGGCACAGAGTCCCCTGGTGTGGAAATATTCTATTATTTAGATCCCATAAGTCTTTTTAAACATGTAGGATATTTACTCTGATTTGGGGTTCCCAAAATACAGTCACTAGAATTGCACAAAACCTGTACAGGTAAAATGTCAGGTCTTCTGGGAATCCTAGGAGCCCAGAGCCCAGACTCGGCCCAGCACTCTGAGATCCAGATCATGGGAACCAAGGGCTGGAGGTGCTTCTGAGGGTGTGGCCTTCAGCCAAAGAAGAAAAAGACACAGAAAAACTCAAGATGAAGTGAGTCCTCAAAATGATCAGTCTAGAAGCCATGGGAACTGATGTTTCTGGACCGCCCCAAGACACAAGGGTCATAATCACTCTCTGAGCACAGTTTCCAAAAGAAGCAATTTTCAAGATAAGAAGTTAAGAAGACTGTGATGGGGGGAAAGCATTATGGAAAGCCGGTGGGAAATATGAGAGTGGACCCTTCTGGTCAGACCGCAAGGTAGCTAAAGAAGATGGACTTCAGGTGGTGGCTACTCCATGGGCTCACCCTCCCACCACCCAACAGTGCCACCTCTGCCCTTTTAGAACCAGATTATCCTTTTAGAACTTGAGGAGGGGGACAGGAGAAGGTAGTTAGAAAAAACGTGCTGATATGATAGAGATCTGGATCTCAAAATATCTCTTCTCTAGAGTTAGATAGGTAAGGGCAAAACAAGGGGCCAGTAGTCAGGCAACGATTCCATTGAGGAAGTCTCAAATGATGCCCTGAGCGACACTATGACCACAGTGCTCAGTGCCCTGGGAGTGCGGACGGCCTGCTGCAAGAAGACACAGGTCACGGAGGATTCATCAACCAGTGTTTGTGGATCTGTCTTCTAGTCCATCCGTTCCCTGGATACCAAGGGTTCCAAAGTATAGCTGAGTGTTCACTGGCCTGGATTTGCAGGCCAATGAGGGATGACAGGAGTAGCAGTAAGTCGGTCAAAGGCTGGACAGAGGGGGTCCAAGCCAGAGCCTCTGCCCATTCAACACTGGGACTGAAGTAGGCTTTTCTCCATGGGGCTTAGCCATGTGTCACTTAGGGAAATCTTGACACTCTTCATAGGGAGCAACAAATGTGATTTTGTTAATTACCTACTTAAAGTACAACTTATCCAGATTACAATTACACATTTTCTCATTGTATTTATTTTGGGGTAATTTTATTGGTAGAGGTAGTGTGCTTCTGATGACAAACTGAGAGATAAACTGCCAGTCTTTAAAGGGTCTGGGGTCTCTTTGTTCTTGCCAGTTTGCAGGAAGCAACAGTATCTTGAGAGCAGGAGAAAAGACTACAGCAGGACTCAGACAGGACCCACTGTTTCAGGCAGACACAGAAAGCTCATCTTTTTCAGAAAAGGAACTTAGAGAGGAAATGAAAGAGTAAAAATTTATTGTGTCCAACTCTTATCAGATAAGATATTGTCACACGTTCTGGACTATGTATTGTTTCTACTTTTTCTGATGCTTCTATAGTTTAAAGAAAAGAGAAGGAGAAAAAATCCCACAGGCACTGGGGCCTGGCTATGGAAGAAGGAGCAGAGAGAGACAGACTAGACTGTGAGCAAGTAACAAGGAAATACATGATTTCTAAGCTCTTGCCAATGTTTTAAACTATGGAAGTAGATGGCCCTGTGCCTATAGGACACTTCAGTGGGTGTTTAGATATCGGAACTGGGTCAAGAGTTTGGTTTGGATTGAGAGGGGAACTTTTTCTGTTTGTTTAAGAAAGTAAAAGAAGTATAAGGATGGATCGAGTACAGGCACAGACTTAGCAAGGCATACTGAGTTACTGAATCCCAGGGCACGGAAGCTGGGGCAGTGCCCTCCATATTGCCCCAACTCTTCCTGAAGTCCCTGAAGGCTACAATCCTGTCACCCTGCATCATACATATACTCCCTAGGACCCCTATGGGAATCATTGTTTTCCCCAAGTCACCCCCTTGCTCTAGCCTTCTCCATATTCCCCTCCATACACACCAGCTGCCCTGGCCAGCCTTCTGTGAATTCCTAGGTACCTGGAATGCAGGGCCAGAGCCGGAAGAGAAGATGAAGAAGTTGGGAAAAACTTATAAAAACCCAAGGACCCCAAAACAACAAACATCCCTCTTCATCTTACCAGTTACAGGGCTATGCTTTCCTGCCCACAAGTCTAAGCCTGGCTACCCATCATGCCTCAGATGCTTTATTGTGCTACTGTGCTGGGGGAGATAACCCTCCCCGAGCCTGAGATGGTCCCTACTCCCTGGCCCTAACTGATGAGGGAAAATGGAAAAAGGCCAGTGGGCAGTAAGATTACCTCCTCACCATTCAGTTTACCTTGTAACCGCCAGGTTCAGAAGAGCAAGCAACTTTGGGAAATGGTGAACCTTTGATGTATATGTGAAAAATGAATGTAAAATTAATAGATGGGATATATCCTCTTATTTGTAATAGTGGTAGTTGAGGTGACAATGACATATTAAGAACATTTTTTATTCATGACTTAGTAGTGTTTTAGGGGTAGGAAGACTATTTTCCAAACAGACTTGCATTGCCTATACTCTGTGATAATGACATGTCTGCCCTATCTGCATTCCTCCACCTGTTATGATATATCAGGTACTACTTTTATTTCTCCAAATGCTAATCCCAATAAAGCTATTTCTCCTGGGGGAGGGGGGGGAAAATAAGTGAATAACTGAAAGTTTGTGGTTTGAGCCAGAAAATGGGAGAGAGGGCTCAGGGGGGAAAAAAAGTGGCGGTAGGCCAGGGCCTGTGGGGTATTATGGCTAATTTTAGAGTATTATGCCTATACTCAATGTTAGTGATTACCTGTAATTCCTACCCATTACCCACAGATAATCCCTAATTTAAAGTCTCCTGTGCACTTAAAGGGTGTTAGTGATAATTGGGGGTAGTTTAAAAAACTGGGCAAGTGTTCAGCTTGAAGCAAAGATGTGCAGAAAATTAATAGTGGTCAAAGGAAGCAAGACACGAGCACAACTCCAGAATTCAGGAAAATAAACATAATGAAAATGTAAGTAGAAAATACACCAGCTTTCAGATACACTTTAATATAAAAAGGAGATACTGGTATAAACCAAAATTAAATTTTAAAAGACTTCTCAAAAATTGTAAAGCAAAGTGAATCAAATGAGCCTAAGTCAATGGCATACACACACAGAGGAACTATTTCAAGATATTCTAAAACACATTAGTTGACTTTACATCCTAAGTAGCATAAACCCTAAAGACAAAATAACTACAAAAATATTTTAAATTGTTTGTACCCAACTGCCATAATGTTGTTTGCATTGTTGGGTTTATTATTCTTAGACTGTTTTGTCTTTATAATGGGATAAAATAAATGAATATTCATTATGTTGACATTATTTAGAACTGGGGTTTTCAGTATATGAGAAGAGATTATAAGTAGAAGAACAATGAAGTTAAATAAAAAAACTCCATAATCCTGAATTTGAACTAAAATACCAGAATGAAGTCATGATGAATTTTATCTTTTGAAAATTAAAATATTTCCTTGCTCTATCTGCTGAAAAGTTTTAAAAAAAATGTACAACCCAGTAGCAATGAGCACCCATAGTATTCAGACTATGGTTTCTAAATCCGCGCCCCCCCATACCCCACCCCCCAAAAAAAGATTCTTTTTAAAGAAATGGCTGATTCCAGTTCTGGGATAGGAAATGAACAAGGTGAGCCTAAAATATTTTGTAATAAAAATCAGAAAGGTAAATGAAGGATAACTAAGTTTTTGTCACACAGCCTCAAGATTTAAATTGGAAAAAAAAATTGTCTACTATCCAAAGTTGAGGCAATTTGGCCATTATTACGGATAAATTTCAATGCCTTGGTAGCATATCAAATGTATTTGAATCCAAATCCCAAGTGATGCTTAAAAAAATAACAACAACAAAAAAGAAATTCAGTAATTATGGAAAATTAAGAAACCAATTCATTATTCTGAAAACTGGTAAATATAAGGAAAGGATCAAGCAATTAAGTTTTCTTTCATACAAAGAGCTGTACCTCAGAGTAGCCAAATTGATGATGAGGGAAACTTTTTCTTTATAAAAGTATTCCATATACTAAGTGAAGAAGAAATGATGGAATTTGGAAATCAATATTTGGTAACTATGGATTAAATGATGGATCTAGACAATGATCATAAATGCTGTTAATGTCACAAAGAGAGATAGCTGGATATCATGGATTTCCTAATGAAAGTACAGAAATTCGTCAATGATATAGTCTTGCAAAAAATAAAAAGTTAAACCTGAATATATCAAGCCCTTAGATCTAACTAGCAATTTGGAGGAACAGAGAAACTCATTAAGTGGCACCATGGGATCCAATTAGTAAAATCCAGACAGTGGAAAACCCTTTAGGACAGACAATTCAGTTTCTTCAACAGTTAAATTATAAAGAAAAAGAGAGTAAAAATGAGATGGAAGGGGAAGCTTTAGGTTAAAAGGGACTTATGATAGATAGCAACAATTGCAATGTGTGGAACTTATTTGTATCTGGATTGAACCAAACTGTAAAAAAGGAAAAAAAAAAAGAGTCAGGCAATCAAGGAAATGTGGACACTTACTGGACATTTTATGATATTTAAGGATTATTTTCTATAATAATAAATGGTATTGTGTTTATGATTATGATTCTAGATAAGAATACCTTTCTTTTAGGGATGCATACTGAAATATTTATAGATGAATTGACATGATGGCTGGAATTTGCTTCAAGAAATAGGGGAGGGGATGGAGAGTACAAGGTCAGTCTCAAGAAACGGTTCTCAACCTGTGGGTCACAACCCCTTTGGCAGTCGAACGACCCTTTCACAGAGGTCACCTAAGACCATCCTGCATATCAGATATTTACATTACAATTCATAATAGTAGCAACATTACAGTTATGAAGTAACAACGAAAATAATTTTATGGTTGGGTCACAACATGAGGAACTGTATTTAAAGGGCCAGAAGGTTGAGAACCACTGGTCTAGAGGAAGCCAGATTGGCTGTGAGCTTACAATTGTTGAAGCTGGGATACATATGGGTTCATTATACTCTCTCTTTTAGTGTGCTTGAAATTGTCACATAATAAAAATTTTTTAAGCAAAGAAAGAAAGATTTAAAAATGCTGGTTTTATTGGGCATAAGAGAAATACTTGAATCATTTTTAAAACTTATTGTGGGGTCACCCCAAAAAGCTGTAGGACTTGAGACTTCCAGGCAGCTAAAGTGAGGGCCTGTCTTCATTTTTGTCATCATCCCACAGGGGTTGTGTTTCAACCAGAACGCTTCTCCTTTCCTAAATATGTATTTCCTCTTATGGTATGTTTCCATGCATAGAAGTCCTCTCAGCTCTCCAGAGCTGAGCAAAGACTCTGAAACCAGTGCCAACAGGAAGGGTTCAATTCTGCACCATATACAAACTTGTCCATTAAGTAGGACAAAGAGTGGGTCATTAATTAGAATCCCAGGAACCAACTCTGGCCTGGAGTCTAGTTTGTTGGCCAGTAGAGTGTTTTTTTTCTTTCAGTTCCTTTGGTCAAAGTGTACACCATCATTCTCTATAAACCTATACACACTGACATCACCTGCCTGGCCCTGGGAGCCTGGGAACCTCTGACCCATACCCTAAAGTTAAGGGAATTCTGGCTCAAAGACTTTAAATTTTTCCTTATTCTGTAGCATTAGAAAACACCCTCTACCACAAAGCTACCAGCTTGCAATTCAGTCAAATTCAATACCCTCCCTTTTACCCATTATGCCTCTACCTTTCCATCTTGACACCAAAAGATTTATAGTAATATGAATTGATTGACAAAAATATCTTCCGGTAGCTCAAAAAAATCTTTTGCTTTACTTCCTGTAGCTCAATAAAGTCTTTTAATTTTCTTGTGTTTTCTAAGCAAAAACACATTTAGATTCTTAAAAACCATTGATTTGATTTGATATGGTGAGAAATGTCAATCCAAAGTAGCCTATCTCATTTAGATAAAGTAATTGCAGTAGGATGAATAACTTTGTGTTAGTCCTCCTTGATTAACTTTAAGATGAATCTGGAATTAGTTCATGGATATTACAATAGGATCATTCTGTGGGGAACATCCTGCATTTGAGGAGAAAATGACTAACATGCTTTCAAATTGCCTTAGAGGACTACAACTTGGAACAGTAAAGCAATCTGGGGGTAACAGAATGAACTAGACCTAGAATGAGCTTTATAAGAGTTTAAAGACTGACAGTTCCTTACCTTGAGCAAGTCATTTTACCTCTCTGAGCCTCAGTTTCTCAGCTTTCTCTATGAAGTGGGAATAATTTTACCTACTTCATAGGGTTATTGGAGGATTTAACAAGATTGTGAACGTGAGAGAGTGCTTGACAAATGGTAGATGTTCATTTATTGGTTCTTACTTGTTATATGAAAGTTGGCTGAGGCTTAGCCAAGAAAAGAAATTGCTGTGTGCTTTCAGAATTCAGATATATTTTAGAGAAAACTGAGTAGACGTTAATCAGCAAGACCCAGCACAGAGAGGAGACAATGACACTGAAAAGATACTGCTTTGCCATTTAGAAGAAGCTGAAGGAGATGCTGAATTGGAGACTGATATGGACTAAATGTTTCTGTCCCCCAAAAATTCATGGGTTGAAGCCCTAAAGCCCAATGTGATGGTACTTGGAGGTAAGGTCTTTGGGAGGTCAGTAAATCATGAGAGTGAAGCGCTCATGATGGGATTAGTGCCCTTATAAAAAGAGACAGGAGAAAGATCATCTCTCCCTCCTCCATGTGAAGATACAAGAAGGCAATCATCTGCAAAGCAATAAAAGGATCCTCACCAGAAACTGAATCAGCTGGCACCTTGCTCTTGAACTTCCCAGCCTCCAGAGCTGTGAGAAATAAATTTCTGTTGGTTAAGCCACACAGTCTAGAATATTTTGTTATAGCAGCTCAAGTGGACTAAGACAGAGACTTAACACATTTCTTGCAAGTTCCCGGGCTCAAGAGTTCTGCTCCTAAAATGGATGGTTTATAAAAAATTGCAGGCTGTGTCCAAAACGCATATACTATACCTAGAATGTCTGCTCTAACCAATGTATTGGAATGGATGATTGTTTCATCTATAGATTTATATGAAGGTCTTTGGCAAAGAGGTATCTAGACAGCAACATTTATAACATCAATTGGGAGGTCAGACTTTAATGAGTTCAATTTGGACAAAAGACTATGTTTATGTTTTTACAAAAGCTGGTCAATGGAATACGAAAAGGGCTGAGCATTTCCACTAGGACCTGTGTTCATGAAATTGCTCTATTCATTGATAGTGTACAGGTACACCTGGGTCACCTCAAATTGTAACTGAGAGCAGAGTCCAAGTTAATCTTGTGTGAAACTTAGTCAATACCAGTCTCTTCCCAGGACCAAACGGTGGTAAAAGATAGGATGAAAGAGTCTCAAAAAAAAAGAGTCGCATTTTGCTATTTTCTGGCCAAACCCCTGTGTATACTTGATTAATATTTCTCACATCTCTAAGGCTCAGTTTTCATTTATAAAAGGATCAGAATAGTAACTACCTTCTACTGCTTTGTAAAAATTCAGTCAGGTTATCTTGAGCTCAGTGTAATAGCAACATCCCCAGGAAAGATAAAACAGGTCTTCCTTACCAGGTTGACAACTCGGGACCTATTATATATGTATCCAGTGATGGATTAGATGCTGTATCTTATATCACTTTGATTTGTTTTTATAAGAGCATGAGAACCTAAAGCAGGCTGCAATCCCTTTCAGTAGAAAATAATCCCCAAGGAGAAATACTGGCCATTGTTTGGGTGTCAGGAAAAAAACTGTCTATATATTTTGAGTCAGGAGCTTACTCTGTGGACAGATCAGCGGAATTCCCAATGTCCTGCCACGTGGGGTGTAGGGATGTCAGACTTCCTGTTAGGCGCTCAGTCTGCTGAGAAAGAACATCTGGCAGAAGGGCTTCCTTGGCATGCAGCATCGCAGACTCGGCCAAGGGAATAGTACACCTTGACCTTTACCTAAGACAGCAGAGGAAGTGCCCGGCCAGTGTGGTTCAGTGGTTGAGTGTCGACCTATGAACCAGGAGGTCATGGTTTGATTCCCAGTCAGGGCACATTCCTGGGTTGCAGGCTTGATCCCCAGTGTGGAGTGTGCAGGAGGCAACCGATCAATGATTCTCATTATTGATGTTCCTATCTCTCTCTCCCTCTCCCTTCTTCTTTGAAATCAATAAAAATATATTTTTTAAATAAGAAGTAAAATGTTAGCAGAGGAAGAGAGGTTGCAGGGGCCATGTAGTGAGGCCTCCATGGATGGCAGAGATGGTAAAAAGGAATCATCCCACTGATAAGCAAGGAGAGTGGGGTACAGGTGGATTTCCAGCTACACTGCCAAGCTGACCTGAGTCATATTCAGTCTCAGCTTCCCCTTGTCCAAGAATGAAAGGCCTCGAGCCTAGTCTTCATATTCAGTTCTTGCTAGTGAATAAAACAAGCCCTGAGCTCCTAAGTGAGAGAAAGTAGCCTCACTAGGCTTGTGAAGAAATGAATGTGCACTCCAACCTCTTGACACATCTCTGACTTTGATTTCACTTCTCAGGAGCCCAATTTCATCACAACCACGTGCGTGATTCTGCAGCAATGCCACGGAGGGAAACAATGAAATTATACCCCTTTGTTTGGACTTCAGTGGCATCCCAAACCACAGAAACTTTCCATGATATCACCTCCCCTTAATGTGAATATTTACTGCCTGCGTCCCTTGAGTAATATCTTCTTTCTTTCACACTCTGTTCAATTTCAAGTTTCAATTTCAGTAATTTGACTGACATGACAATATACACAAATGCTGCTGGAGTTAATCCAGCAATGTTCCATGTCTGGGGCCCGTTTTATATCATCTCTGTCTTTCCTATTATTCTCCATCTCTCATTTGGTGATAAGCTGTCACAGAACACGCAGATTATCTGGCTGTCCTTATTTTCCCTAAAAGTTATGGAGAATTCTCCCTTCCATCTTAGAAAACAGTCTATTTCGCTCTCAGACAGTTTAATAAAAAGTGCATTATCCATTTACTTCATATTTCACACACAGGAGGCTTCTCTTCCATCTCCCAAACTGCCCTGACTTTACAGTCTGTCTTACATGTTTCACATCTTCTCTGCTTGTTTGTTGCTTTGCTGTTGTTGTTTGTTTTACATTTCCGGGAGGGGGCCGGGGGTGTTTGGGTTGTCGGGGTTTTTTTTTGGGGGGGGGAGGGTGGAATTTTGGGTCTTAAAGGTACTAAACACCTGAAGCATATATTAGTTTATTGGGCTGCCATAAGAAATTACCACAAACTTGCATGGCTTAAAACAACAGAAATTGATTGTCATCAGTTCTGGAGCCCAGAAATCTGATATCAAGGTGTTGGCAAGGCTCTCTCCAAAATCTCTGAGGGTGAGTCTCTCCTTATCGCTCCCTAGCTTCTGATGGCTGTAATCCTTGGTATTCCTTGGCTTGTAGACAGCTTGCTCCAATCTTTGCCGCTCTAGATGCATAAGGTTCTTCCTGTGCCTGTGTCCATGTCCAAATTTCCCTCATCTTATAAAGACAACAGTCATTGGATTAGGGCCAACCCTAATTAAGTATGACCTCATCTTAACTTGATTGCATCTGCAAAGATCCTGTTTCCAAATAAGGTCACATTCCCAAGGACTGGGGTTGGGACTTGAACATATCTTTTAGGGGGACGCAGTTCAGCCCATAATAGGGTATTTTGTGGAAATAAAACAATGTGTTAATTTGACTCTCGGTGCCCCCATTCTGGGACAACAATGCAGGAAAAGCACACTCTGGCTTACAGCCTGGATTTTAGAACATTCTCATAAGAAATATTTAAATCTGGAAGTAACCTCCCCACCACCAGCCAAAAAAAAGTTCTCAGACATTCCTATGTGTATTGTTTGCTAGTGTCCAAATATACAGAACCTGAGAGAATATCCACATAGATGTGATAAAGTACTGATAGCCATGTAACTCACCTCATCCCATCTCCTAGTGTACAAAATACAGGCGCCTGAGAGATACAAAATAAGCAGAAGTCAAAGGAGAAGTATAGCACCATAGCATTCCCAAGGATGCTTCTGTGTGTAAACACACACAAACACACACACACACACGTGCGCGCGTACATGCTGGGGTGTGTGTACATGCTTTACACGTTCTTTTAATTAGTAAGGCTGGTTTTGAGAAGTTTTCTCTATGTAGAATAATCAGATATCTTGATGTCAGTAATTCTGATGGCTAAGAAAGAGTCCTCGTTTCTTCACCATGAAGACCAGGGAAATGCACAGCTAATACACATCCTGTGGATGCTGAGGGCAATGGAGATCGCCTCCCTCTCAGTTAGCCAGCATGACCACACTGGGCCATCCTCATTGCAGCCTCAGCCACAGCAGCAAAAGGCCCCTGGCCCAGATACAGTTCCTCACCTCCTATGTCCAGCCGATCTCCACATCTACCTTTTTCACCTCTCCCTTCTCTCCTCTTCTCGCCAGTTTCTCCGTTTCTGTCCTGCTTAGACATTCATCATTTCTCATCTGAACGGTTGGAACAATCTTCCAATTGGTGACTTTGCTACAAGGCTTGCCCCTTCCAATGCTACTTCCATTTCTTTAAGAGAGGTCTTTTTAAGGCCCCAGCTTCTCAATGCTCAGAGACCCGCTATGGCTCCTCATCCTTGCAAGCAGAGGTTGTGACTTCTGTGCACATCAGAATCACCAGGAGAGCTGGTGATTAAAATTAAGATTGCCAACCTCACCTCTAGAGTTCCTTATCCAGTTGCTGGGATGGGACCTAAGAATCTACACTCCCAGCCAGTTCTCCGGAGATGCTGATATGGTTGGTCCAGGGACCACGCTGCGACAGCACTGGCCTAGAGAATAAAGTCTCAAGACAATCCACGGCCCAGCCCTGCCTGTTTCTCTAGTTCTGTTTCCTTTCACTCTCCCCACTGACACTTTAACCATCTACTTATATTTTCCAGCAGACAGAATTCTGTTTCCTGTGGCTGTCATATCCCATGGTTATTGCTAGCAATTTGCTTTCTCACTTTGCCTTCAAATCTTTGCTGCAGCATCACTGCCTCAGTGAGGTCTCCAATGAGGTCTTCATTTGTCCCTCATCTGGTGCTTTCCATTATCTTTCTATTTTTATAAACCCCTCAATCCCTCCCTAATTGGGCTATGGGATCCTTGAGGGCGAAAATCATACCCTTTGCCTTGCTGCCCCCAATACCCAAGAGATGCTCAATCAATGCTTATATTTCTGCACTTAAAGAGAACTGGTCAGAGAAGAGTGCACAGTCAGTGAAATGTCTAGCCTGCACAAAAGTCTTTGCTATCCTTTTGTGAGGCTTGTAAATCCTCCATTTCATCTGTGTATCGGATATCCCTTAGCATTCTACTTGTGATCATTTACACTTGGAGGATAAGGAAATGTACAGGAGGACCTGTCTGTGACAGGACTGTCCCTTCACCATACTTTTATCAATGGGGTATAAAAAATATATAAAAGTATGTCTAAAACTACTTTAGTGACAAGCAAACATAAACCAAGAAAAACAGGCTTCTTCCACAGAATGAAAAGTCCAAGGACAGTGGAAAACAACACAGGCTGGTTTAACATCGACGGTGGTGAGAAAGCTGCCACAAGGAGGAGCTTTCTAGATCACAGAAGCCCATCATGGTCTGCACACATCTCCAAGAAAGCCAGCCAGGCTCATCTGGCACAAAAGGAATATGCAAATAAGGAGGCTGAGAGCAGCAAACCACACCCCCAACTGGTGATAACAGGAAAGCTGGGCAGGATCAGGAGAGAGGCCTTGGCAAGAAGGGTTTGGGTTTTGTGTTGCATGATGAGGAGCTGCTGGGACACTCCACCTGCTTATCCTGGTGAGCTCACTGTAGGTGATAATCATGGGCAGAGCCACACTTAACAAGCCCTCATTGCTACATGAGCAGGTCAGCCTAGTCTACAGCCTCTATAAGTATCATTGTCCCATACTATTCAAGAGCTAAGGTCACCACACTTTCTACCTGCACATCATCCCAAGTAAACCTAGGTGAAGACTTTAATCATTATAATGCCACTGTCTCCCAGAAGTTATCACTGCCCCACTTACCACTGGCATGGAGGTTCTGATTCCCACCCTACTGGTGAGTAACACAGCACCCAAATGCCATCCAGGGCTCTGCTTTCTGCGATCACTGCTGATGTCAACTCCTGCAGCAAAGAACAGAGCTGAGGGAAGGGGCTTTTGTGTTTTACTTGTTAAGGAATTTGACCCAAGGAGGTAGGAGTGAGGGTCAAAGGAAGTAAAACTGAGAAGGAGGAGGAGCAAAGAGAGGCACATGATACTGGCCAGCACTAAATGAGTCTGACTGCTTGATCCTGCAGCACCATCCCTAGGAAGTATCGTAAGAACCATCCATCAGAAGGCAAAAGGAAGCAGAATCTATCCACTGGATCTCACCTCCCATTAGCAAAGGTTCCTCCCATGAAGGAGACCTGCACTTCCAAGTAGCATGTGCTACTTGAGAGCGGTCTTACCAACAGTAAAACCCTGGGGCATAAGGCAAGAGGCACCTGATGCAGGCATGGGGCAGGGCACTGACAGCTTAAGTGTGTAAATTCCAATAGAATTCATGCATATTTGGTTATCAAAGTGACAGCTAGAACAAGAGACAAAGAGGCCCAGAGGTGGATATAAGAGACATTCAATACAAATAGTATACAAAACAGTATCTCTGCTCTCGAGAGCTTACTTTACATTGGCCAGGAAAGAGTGGGGGGATTGACATTTCACAAATAAAGTCATCTATAATAATAAAAGCATAATATGCTAATTAGACCAGACAACCAAACAGCCTTCCGGACATCATTCTGGACATCCTTCTGGATGAAGCCACAGCGGCGGGGACTGAGGCAGAGGTGGTTAGGGGCAATCAGGCAGGCAGGTGAGTGGTTAGGGGCGATCAGGCAGGCAAAGGAGTTAGGGGTGATCAGGCAGGCAGGCAGGCCAGCGGCTAAGAGACAGTGATCCTGGATTGTGAGAGGGATATCTGACTTCTGGTTTAGGCCTGATCACGGTGGTAAGCACTGTACATATTAAAGAGGGCCTATCGACAAATACTTTTTATTATAGAGATTTTTACAAATAAAATCCTTTCAAAAGTATGTTTAAAGAATGTTAGCTTTGACATTGCCATCTGATGACACTAAAAGGCATACAGAATTAAGAAACTTGGGTCACTTATGAACACTTGGTCTTAGATAAGTCACTTAATTTCTCTGGATATGTGTTACCTCATTTTTAAAATAGGTGTGTTAACATCTTCTAATGCTTTTTTGACATCTTTATTGAGATATAATTTTTCAAAACAATAAATTTCAAATATTTTAAAAGTATACAATTTGATCAATTTTGGCATATGTATACATTGAAGTTATTACCAAAATCAAGATAATGAACATATACTATATTACTTCCAAAACATGTTCTCTTCCTCCTTTCCCTCCTACCCTAGCTTGACATTCTCTTCCCTAAGCAACTGCTGATCTGCTTTCTATTACTATAGATCATTTTGCATTTTGCAGAATTTAATATGAATGGAATCATACAGTATATATTTGTATGTGTTCGTGATTTTGTTCACTCGGTATAATTATTTTGAGATTCATCATGTTGTAGTATGTATCAATAATGTCATGCTTCAACAGTCTCTGTTTTATCTTAGATCATTTATAGTCTTCAAGCTCACTGATTTGTTTCTTCTACAATGTCCAATCTGCCGTTAATTACATTAGTGTATTTTTCATCTCACACATTGTAGTTTTCATTAAAGTTCAATTTCAATCTTTTTAATACTTTCTGTCTCTACTTAGCTTTTTGTCTTTGTCTGTGTTGGCTCTGAATTGGTTTCAGTTGATAAAATGTTCTCCTTGTTGTGGTTTGTATTCTCCTGCTTCTTTGTATGTCTGGTAAGTTTTTATTTGAAGTCAGACATTGTGATCTTACCTTTTTGGGAGCTGGATATTTTAGTATTCCTATAAGTGTTATTTAGATTTTTTTTTAAGATTCCATTAAACTATTTAGAAATTGATCTTTTTAGGTCTCATTTTAAAAATTTGTTAAGTGCGAACCACAACTGTGTAGAACTAATTCTTACTACTGAAGAAAGATCCTTCTGAAATCTAAAAGCAATGCCATACACCTTATGGTCGTTTTCAGTCTGATTGTTGGGAACAGGCATATTCTCAGTCCTGTATGAGCTCTGGGCACAGTTAACTCTGACTCTTTTGGGTGGTTCTTCACCTGGCCTTAGTTATTTTCCTTACTCTTCTGACCAGTAGTTGATAGAGACCCTCTACATATCTCTAAACTCACCTCCGGACTGATCTTGGACTTCAGAACTCTAGCTGTCCTGGTCTCTGCAGACTCTCAGCATCCTTAATGCAGGGAGTCTGCCAGTCTCTGCCTGGGTCCTCCTTCCCTGAACCCTGGCCTGTAAGCTGGGGCCTGTCATAGGCTCCCTTTGTTCACTTCTCATCTTTCAGGATTATTGTCCTCTATTGCCTGATACCCATATCTTGAAAGCTACTGTTTCATATATTTTGTCCATTTTTATTGCTTTTATTTCAGACAGCAGGGTAAATCTTGGCCCAAAGTAGAAGTTCTTTGTAATTCTTATAAGAATTAGCGGCAATAGCCCTAGCCTGTTTGGCTCAGTGGATAGAGCATTGGCCAGCGGACTAAAGAGTCCCAGGTTCGATTCCAGTCCAGGGCACATTCCCAGGTTGCAAGCTCAATCCCTAGTAGAGGGTGTGCAGGGGGCAGCCAATCAATAATTCTCTCTTATCATTGATGTTTCTATCTCTCTCCCTCTCCCTTTCTCTCTGAAATCAATAAAAAAATATTTTTTAAAAAATTAGCGGCAATATATTGAAGCTAACAGCCTGGCTCCTGGCCTCTGGTAAGCATTCAATAATGACAGTGATGCCCTAGCCAGTTTGGCTCAGTGGATAGAGCATCGACACACAGAAGGGTCCCAGGTTCGATTCTGATAAAAGGCATATACCTCAGTTGTAGGAGCGATTCCCCAGCCCCGGTCAGGGTGCTTGCAGAAGGCAACCAATCGATGTGCTTCTCTCACATCGGTGTTTCTCTATCTCTGTCTCTACCTCTCCCTTCCACTCTCTCTGGAAATCAATGGAAAAATATACTCAATGAGGATTAACAAAAATAATAATTATAATAATAATGACAGTGATTATAGTGTTGGTGAAGGAGGAGGGTAGTATTGCTGTTAATGGCCTCTTTATGATTAATTATAATTGTTTCCCCAGAACTCAATAGCCTGCAAGTATGAGAGAGATCATATTAGCAGCAAAAAGCAGACCTCTGTCCTGCAAAAACTCTCCAAGATCTCTGGTAGCTCCAGGGCATTTAATGAATGTACTCTCCAAGAGGAATTCTTGCACTAGCACTGTTCTTCCTCTGCTATCCACCCTGGCTCTTCGTCACTGCTCCACAGGACATCGCAGACTCCATCACTGCTGCGCTGGGCCCATGTTTTCACCTGCATCTCAGCTGACCATGATGGTCTCTGTCATTGCCCCAGCAGGCACTGTGGTCTCTGTTTCTGCTCTTCTGGACCCAGAGATTTCTACTTTCTTGGATATAATATCTCCTCCTACTTTCCCAGAAAGTACCACCAATATCCCAGAGTCCTCTTGGTGCCAAAGTGGTCAGCTCCAAATGATGGGAGGCCACTCTCCATCTGACACCTGGTCATAGAGAAAGTGAACTGCTTATATTCCAAAGTCTGCCAGACTATTTAAGAGTGCTGGCTCTTTCAAAACTTACTCTCAGTGACTCCAATATCCGTAGGATATGAACACTTGTTATCTCTTTCCTGTTCACTGTTGCAGTTCCACACATAACACAGTGACTGGTGCGTATTAATTCCTCAATAAAAGTGTTTTGGAAGAATGGATGAGTCCAATGAGAACTGGACTAGGAGAAAATAAGGGGACTCTGCCAACAACTAAAGCTTTTGTCTGAACACATGAACCGTGCTTGGCTCCTTCTCCCACCAGGGTGAGTTCATACAGAAGGCTCATCAGTCTCTATTACACAGAGCTATCTGGCAAAAGAGCCCCTCCAATCTGCCAGTCATGCCAAGGAACCTGAAGTACACTATCAGGCAGTAGGCCAAGAAGTCACTGCTATCCTATTTCCCATCTTAAATAATGCCCAGCTATGTCATCCAACCAAGCTTGCCAGACAGTGTTAAACAATATGCAGCAGATGATAACTATGCAGTCCAAAGAACACAAGGCTTGCAAAATACAGCCCCAAACTGGCCCATAAAATTTAACATTGTTTTCCTTCTCTGTCTTCCAAGTCCATCCCTTGTTGGTGCAGAAAAATCCAAATTGTAAAAAACGTTAATTTCCTATCTCCTGTTGCCATTTAAAAAATTCCAAAATATATGCAGAAATCTTCCTTCCACAACTTGCTTTCCTTTCCGCTCACTCCAGCCAAAAGGGTCACACTCAAGGCAGACTCATCTCTGAGGTCCTTCGTCAATAGCTGTGACCTACTCCACCTTCTCCTGGAAGTAAAGATACTTTCTTCCAGTCTCTCATGTGTTCCATTTCCTCAAAAACCCAGGCAATTAACAGGATACCTAAGAACGCCACTTCACCAGTTCTGCCCCCACAAAATTGTAAAAATACAAGCAAATCCCCATATTAAATGTGGCTGCTGCCACAATTCTCAATTTAATCCTCAAATTGCTATGCAGGAGTATTTCCCCAGTGGAGACAGCTCTAGGATATGATGCATCTATTGTAAATGTAGCACAAATTTCCCTTATGTGTACAATCTCCTCTTGCTCTTTCTCTCCCAGTCTAAGGCCTAGCTGTTGCTGTAGTCACTCCTGACTAGAAATAGATTAGGAATCTTTCTATATGCTAGGGAACTCCAATATCTAAGGAAGTCCCTTTCCTGGTACCCTATCAAATAAGACAAGTATGTTATACGTTTTTATTTTTAATTTCATTTTTTGTACTGAATATCTATTTACTGTATTATTAAATATGATACCCTTCAAAAAAATTATTTTAATTTAATATCAACAATGACACTGTAACAGCACAGGGGAGAGGTAGTGGAGAGAGAAGACTATCAGGTTTCCTGTTCCCTCACAACCAGAATTACCCTTCCCACACTGCACGGTCACAGCACAGGACTGACCCTTTGCTCATCACAATCTTGCAGGTGGCCCACTGGCTCTTTGGACTCACTCAATGGAAAGCATCCTGGCAGACCATTGCCAGAGTTAATTACTTCCTGTTGCTCTGACCATGTGGAGGATGCTATTGTTTCCAGAGACATCTTCCCCTGGACCCTCTCTCTAGAACACAAAAGCTCTGTCTTCTAAAGCCCTCTAAAGTATGTTGCCACAGAAGACCCTGGACATCATTCTCATGGGCTTTGAGTCTTTGGCTCCCTTGATATGTCCCTTCTGCTACTGAATCTGCTCCCTGCATCCTGCATTGCCAAGCAGCCCACGCACAATTGGCAATTCTACATGGCCTACAGCTAGGAGCTCACCTGTTTATCAGAGGCCGCCACTAGTAGCTTTCACCCTGTGTGTCATAGACCTCGTTTGCACTGCAGGCCACGGTCTGAGCACCTGAGGCCACAGTGAAAGGTGCTATTTGACTGAGCTGAGATGCTGATGGAAAACTTTATCACAGGATCCATTAAAACGTCTGCAGCTGGCTGTGGAGGAAAGTGCTGTTCCTTCACTAAGCTGAGGCAAGAGAGGGCCTTGGTGTCAACTGTAGCAACGACCTCAGCAGACCAGCCGTCCAATGTGCAATGTAGGTTTCTGGGCAATGAGGGATGAGGATAATGAGCAGGGCCTCGATGTTCATTCAGCTACTCCAACTAATCCCAGGCTTAGGGGAAGTGGGGCAGAAAGAGGCCCACTAGGTCACATGCCATGCAGTGAAAACCACTCCATTCATTACCGTGGAAAGTGATATGGGCTAGTGGTTTAACATTTGGACTTGAGAAACCAAGGGCCTGTGTTTGAATATCTTCACCACCATCTCCTATTGTGAGACTTCAAAAGACTTCCAGCTAAACCTTCTAAGATTATTCCCTGGTCTGTAAAATTAGGATAATGATAGAACCTACTTTTCAAACTGAGAATTTTATGTGATGATGCATCTAAAGCACTTGTCATAGGGACTTGACAAACACACGACAGTTTGTGTGCTCAGTAAACGGAAGCAGTTAGGTAGTAGGAAGAACCCAGACTTAGAGCTGGGATCACACTCCAGCCATGACATCTCTGCTGTAGCCACCAAGACGCACAACCTCTCTGAACTGTAACTCCTCATCTGCACAAAGAGAAGAAGAATTGCTTCACAGAGTTGTTGGAGAATTCGAGGAGTTAGTGTTTATACAGTGGCGGGCACTAAGCAGACACTCATTGAATGGACTGTAAAACTCACACTTCACTTCACCCAGCTGCTTCCCAGGGCTGTGCCTGCGGAGCTGGACCCTATCACACAACAATTCCTTGGTAGTGATCGGTTCTGACCACCAGATCACTGCCTCTCTTTGGGGACATTCCCACATCCGTGCTTCAACCTCTGACCAGCCTCTCCAATAGGACTAAACACCTTCCCTTAATGCACTTCCTTTATCCTCCCCATCCTTAAAAATATGTTTCCCTTTTTAATTAATTTCTTATTTTATAATAGTTTTCATTTTACAGAAAAATGTACAGAGTTCCCATATACTTACCCCACACTCTGTTTCTGTTAACATCTTAAATAAATATGGTATACTTGTCACAACTAATAAACAAATATTGACACATTATTATTTGCTAAATTCCATACTTTATTTCGATATCTTATTTTATCTAATGTCATTTTTCTGTTCCAGAAAATCATCCAGAGACCTTACATTTAGTCATCATGTCTCCTTAGAGCCCTATCAATGATGACAGCTTCTCAGACCGCCCTTATTTTTGTTGACCTTCACATCAAGATGAGGTATTTTATAGAATGTTCTTCACTTTAGACTTGCCTGCCTGATATTTTTCTGATGAGACTGACTGTCTGGCATCTTGAGGAGGAAGCTCTTTAAAGAGATATAGTGCCATTCTTGCCACATCAGATCACAAGGACAAGATGGCAATGTGACTTGCCAATGCTGATTCTGACCTCATCACCCAGCAGAGGTAATGTTGTCAGGTTTTTCTACTGTAAAACCTGCTCTTTGGAAGGAAGTGACTATGCACAGCTCACCCTAAGGAGTGGGAAGTCGTGGTTCACCCTGAGATGGAGCATCCACATGAATCATTTAGAATTCTTCTACATAGATTTATCTTTTTTCCACCATTTATTTATTTATTCCATCATTATTTATATCCCTATGGATTTATGGATATTTATTTTATTCTTTGGGACTATAATCCAATATTGCTTTATTTATTTTCTTGCTCAATCTGTTCCTGCATTGGCCATTGGGAGTTCTTTCAGCTGGCTCCTGTGTCCCTTTGACACACCTGATCACGGCGTGTTTTGAACACTTCCTTACTTTCATGATCCTCCAGGCTGATCTTGTACATTCCAGTCCCGGCCCTAGAATGAACCATTGCTCCAGGAGCCTGGTTCCTTTGATCGGAGAATGGTATTGGAGACCAAGACTGGACTCAGCTCCTGGAGAATCATTGTGCCTTGGCCCTCTCAGCTGACAAAGAAATATATGTGTATGTACTAACCCATTTATATATACATATCTAGAAATATTTCCATACAGAATATATAGTGTCCCCAAAAGAGTATACACACTTTTTTCTGATAGATCAACTGATGTTTCTTTCTTTTCAGATTTAACCCATTGAAATTAATAATTATTCAATGTATGTATACATTTTGGGGACAATTATGTATATATATATATATATATATATATATATATTTGCATCTATATTAAGCTCATAATGAGATCAATGTCTCCAACTCTAATCCCGTGCCACATGGATTCTAGCACCCTCCCCTTGCTTGTCTATGACCTACCACTCCATCAGTGAAAAACCTGAGTCGCACCATCCACCATCCATTTACTTCATGCGTCAATTCCAGTATGCATATGTAGTGGTTTCAGAATTGTTAACCTGTACCCCCCATGGGAAACTAAGTTACCAGCTATCTACACTAATAAAAGAGAAACATGGTAATTGGCATACGACCGCTACCCTTTCCATTGGCTAATCAGTGAGATATGCAAATTAACTGTCAGCCAAGATGGCGGCCGGCAGCCAGGCAGCTTGAAACTAACATGAGGCTTGCTTGCCTCAGTGACGGAGGAAACCAACGTTCCCCGCCTGCCGCTGCAGACCTCTGAGCAGGCAGTTTAAGAAACATTGTAACAAATACCGCCAGACTTCAGCCAGCAGATTCGCAACATTGTAAGCAAAGGCCAGAAACCTACTTTCAGCCGCGAAGGCCTAAGAGCTGGAGCCAAGCCTCAAGGTAAAGCTGGCCCAGAATAAAAAAGAAAAAAAGGAGCGGTTGGGAACTTCAGTCACTCCCAGCCTGAAAACAGCCCTCAGCCCCTCACCCAGACTGGCCAGGCACCCCAGTGGGGACCCCCACCCTGATCCAGGACACCCTTCAGGGCAAACCAGCTGGCCCCACCCATGCACCAGGCCTGTACCCTATATAGTAAAAGGGTAATATGCCTCCCGGCACCGGGATCAGCGTGACAGGGGGCAGCGCCCAAACCCCCTGGTCGCCCTGGGGCTCTGTGTGTGACAGGGGGCAGGGCCCCAACACCCTGAGCAGCCCTGCTCTGTGCCTGATAGGGGGGAGCTCCCCAACCCCACCCCCCCACGGGCCCTGCTCTGTGTGTGTGACGGGGTAGAGCCATAACCTCCCCATCGGCCCTGCCCTGAGTGTGAGAGTGGCGGCGCCCCAACCCCCTGATCGGCCCTGCTCTGTGGGTGATAGAGGGCGGTGCCCCAACTCCCTGATGGGCCCTGCTCTGTGTGTGACGGGGACAGAGTCCCAACCCCCTGATTGGCCCTAATCTGTGCATGACAGGGGGTGGCGCCGCAACCTCCCCATCGACCCTGCCCTGAGTGTGACAGGGGACGGTGCCCCAACCCCCAAATTGGCCCTACCCTGAGCGTGACTGAGGGTGGCATCACATCCTCCCAATCTGTCCTGCTCTGTGCATGATGGGGCGGCGCCCCAACTCCCCAATCGGCCCTGCTCTGAGCCCGACCAGGGGCTGCACCTAGGGATTGGGCCTGCCCTCTGCCCCTCTGCCACCCAGGAGCAGGCCTAAGCCAGCAGGTCGTTATGTCCCAAGGGGTCCCCGACTGGGAGAGGGCACAGGCCGGGCTGAGGGGACCCCCCCCCCCCGAGTGCACAAATTTTTGTGCACCGGGCCTCTAGTCTATAATAATAAAAGCGTAATATGCTAATTAGACCATATAGCTGGGGCTGCAAGGGATCCAGGCAGCCACCATGGCTGCGAGGGAGGGATCCAGGCAGCTGTGGCAGCTGTGAAGGCCTACTCTTGCACAAATTTCCTGCATTGGGCCTCTAGTAGTATATACTATGTTTCTATGCAGTTCCTTTTATCTTTAGTCTATAGCAGTGGACGGCAAACGGCGGCTTGCGAGCCACATGCGGCTCTTTGGCCCATTGAGCGTGGCTCTTCCACAAAATACCACGTGCGGGCGCGCACATACAGTGCGATTGAAACTTCGTGGCCCATGCGCAGAAGTCGGTTTTCGGCCTGGGAGAGTCTATTTTGAAGAAGTGGCGTTAGAAGAAGTGGGGGGTGTCGGTTGGGAGACACGGCGCAGGCGGGCCACGGGATACTCAGCGCAGGGGAGGCACACGCGATTCATGCACGAGTTGAGTGAGCCAGTCAGTCAGCAGTCTCATTGTGCAGTGGTTAGTGCTAGTAGCATCCGCAAATAGCGCGCGGGTGACAAAAAGTACCTACTCGAAGCATAAAGTTACCTGTATTTTTCCAACCAGCTGCAAATCCTACAGGTATTTTTGTCATCAATTTAAGAATTGTAATTATTTTGTGTTGGTGGCTTTATTATTATAAAATGAGGACGTTTTTAGCAAAGGCCAGCTTAGGAGTACCCTAATTAAGTTAATAACAATGTACCTACCTATATAGTTTAAGTTTAAAAAATTTGGCTCTCAAAAGAAATTTCAGTCGTTGTACTGTTGATATTTGGCTCTGTTGACTAATGAGTTTGCCGACCACTGGTCTATAGTGTTCATTCATTTCCTAAATTGCTTAGGTCAGCATCTTTTCTCCCACACCCTTCCCTAGTGTAGCATTGCAAATCAATTTCCTTCAGGCTTTGCCCCCTGTTCACTTTGGGGCTTTATTCTCCATTAGGTGAGATAGGAAGGCTGAAGGGAAATTCCTTCCCCCACCCTGCCCTTCCCTGACTAGGGCAAGATCTCAGTATTGTGCTCCAGCAAAGTCCTTTCTCCAGGAGAGTGGGCCTTTGCTAAAGAGAAGATTCTGGGCCTGGTTCACAGGGATAACTCTTTCTCTCCCCGTCAGAGCCAAAGGAGATCTTTCTAGAATCTTCACTGTGACATATGTTGGGATTATTGTAGTGAAAACCTATAAAAATGTGAATTACTATCTAAGACTATGGCCCAATGGGGTCTGTCACTGTAATACTAGTACATACTCAGCCTTCTGCAATTCACCCAAATTTCCATTTAAATGTTCCCACTAGTTTATAGCTAAGACAAAATTGATGCTGCCAGTGTGAGGATTCATTTCTTTCTGAAACCTCTCCCTGTGGCTTCCTCTCTGATAAGCAAATCTTGGTGTGTGTGAGTATGTGTGAGTATGTGTGTGTTGTGTGTGTGTGCTGTGTGTGTGTGTGTGTGTGTCTTCCAAGTTTAAACATCAGGGTTGAAACTAGAAATTCCCTCTCTTTTCATCAAGATACTACCTTTCCTCATCCCCTCCCCTTACCAGTCTCCCAACTTTCAGGCCCCACCTCATCCAGCTGCCTGTCAAACTTTATCAGACCAGCCTGCCAGGCCTTCTCCCTCCTCTCAACCCTGATTTTATAATTTACCTGTTGGAAATTTACGCATGAGCTGGCTTGGACCTCTCCTGTCTTAAGCTATTAATTATTATTAAGCTATCATAATGATGCTATTGTTTTTCTCACATATTTATGTAACCTGAGTGTCCCAAGTGGACCATGGTCTGCCAAATCAATAGCCCCAATTCACCACATGAAAGGCCACCTCCAACCTTCCTCTTCCCTATGTTTCTTTGGAAGGCCTTGCAGGTAGGGAAATAGGTGTCTCATGTATAGTTCTGGCTGATGTCTCATCCACTGTAGTCCATCCTTCTTAGCCCACTGATGCTCTGGCCAAGCGTGCCTGCCACAATGTGCTCACTGTCCACTTAGACCTCCCTTCTTGATTGCCGAGGCGTAAGCAGATCTACCTGTGGAACCTCGTCACTGGCCTCATCATATCCTGGGCGTACACTTTCCAAATAGAGAAAACCCTTGTTCTTCTTGAGTCCTAAGTACTGGTTTTGGGGGTAAGGATTGGCATGGCAAGAGGGATACCTACTTGGACCCCTAAATTCAGTTTTCCTTTTTTCCCTTCTCTATAGAGATTTTTCCTATTAATCTATTATGTTTGCACAATAGATAAGCAAGCAACTTAAAAAGTATGTGTCATTTGCCCATTTTTAAATATACATATTTCTTCAATAGTGCTGTGCTGATCAGAAAATATTTTTTCTCTCATGCTGCACATTTCTGATGCCAATTTTCTTTTTTCCATGAACTTAAGTTGGTCAACTGTGGTGCTAGATTAGGAGGTGCAAATATCCATACTCCAGTTAAATGTGTGGTCAAGTCATACTATTTACGTCTCCAGTGGCCTTCTTTTTAACATTAGTTTCATTTGCAAACTGAAAACCCCCGAGTTTTGGGGGAACAATGTGTATACCTGACACTCATCTAAGGAGCTGGGTTGCCTCTTCTTTTTTTATGGGCCTGTTTCACTTCCCTTACTTTGGTAAAATTACTGATCAACAAGCTCATTATGTATATTTATGTGTTTGTCTCCTCATGTTTAGGTTACACTTCATTCATATCACTTACAACATTATTTAATTCTGTGATGAGAAAATAACACGGTTTTCAGTTTTGTCGTCCAGTCCTCCCCTCCCCATGGCATCACCGAGAGTGGACTGGGATGAGTTCAAATACAGCCTCACATATACCTGAACAATTTGCCTCCTGCCAGGCTCAGGCTCTGCTGCTGGGCCCAACACCTGTGCCTAGTCACTCTCCTTGCTCAGGGGCTTGTCGTCCACACCTGGCATCCACTGGGGCCCAGAAAGGCATGTGTGCACATGACTAAATCATACTGTGAGCAAGATTCAAGTTCTGAGCTTTTGTATCACATGCAAATCAGAGGAGAGGGCTTGATTGGAAAAATTCTCCTAACCCAATGGGTTGGCACAGTTGAGTCTCAGCAACAATCCTGCTGGGATTTCACCAGTTTTGTGTTTTTTGTTTTTGTTTCATAGTAAATTCTGAGCTTCTTGAACACTGAGAATGGATCTCTTTTCTCAATAAATCCTCATTATCTAACTGAGGCTTGGCATCCACACATAAGTTATTTGAATCAATTTCATCCCATTTACATGGACTTCATTTGATTGTGTGGCATGATGAAATAAAACTTCATTAGGCCCTCCCCACCCCACATCCAAGAATTAGGGAGAAGCAAATTTGGGTTCTACACTGTTTCTTGTCGAGTTAATGAATAATTCTTCATGACAAATCCAGGTAAGGAAGGGATAGACATTATCAACATAATAAGGACAGGGTATTAATTGGCAAAAAGTAGAACCAAATTTGGGTTAATATGCAGAATATTAATTTCTTTTATAGCTTCAAGAAGGGAAGGGAGAGGTTTCAGAAAGAAGTGAATCCTCACACTGGCAGCATCTACTTTGTCTTAGCTATAGGGATAGAAGGTGCAGGAAGAAACCAGTCCCAGCCCAGGCATTCAATCCTTTTCTCCCTGTTCTTCCCACCAGGGGAACAGGAGCACTAAGACTGAGCTCACTCCACACCCAGGGTGTCACCTTATTTGGGTGACACTAGAAAGGGTCAGTGAGAAGGAGGAAGAGGAGGAGGGGCTAGGGTTGAACCTTGGGGAGAATAGGAAAGGAATGAGACCCAAAAGGAGAAGAATAAGAGAAGGAACAGGGGAAAAGAAGGAAGAAGGGGGCAAAGGGTGAGGTCACAAGGGATATTTACACACAGAATTCTGACCCCACCACCACCTCCCCAGAGGCCCAAGTAGCATTAGAGCCAGTCAAGATGGTATAGGTGACTAGGCTGCCCAGAACTTATTATAATTCTCAGAAAACGCTCACCCATAATGATATTAAAGACAGATTTTTCTACTGAAAAAAATAAAAAGTAAAGGCTATATTTCTGAGGCAAGTAGACTTAATAAGCCAAGAGTAAAGAAATATATGAGTTAAGAGTCTAAATGTACACATTGAGTGACCTCAAATCAGAAATGGGATGGCTGGCGGAATCCTTGGGTCTAATTGAACAGAACTGAAAAAGCTTAGAAAAGATTTAGTAAGGCTGCCTTTGAAAAAAGCATCAAACAACAACCAATCAAAGTTCTAGGAAGATTTTTTTTAAGACGCTCAGAATAGAGATAAAAAGAACTTAAGGATGATCTTAAGCAAACATGACTATAATGAGGAATAGTCTAAGCCAGAACCGAGGGAGGCAGGAGGCAGGCTGTCTTGGAGGAAATGATTACAACTTATAGATCAGGCCCAAAACAGTGAGATGAGACATCTGAGGGCTCAGTCAGCTAAGGTGGAGCAAAAAATTCAGGTCCAAATTAGACAAAATTAAAGGTCTGTCCATGTAGAGGTTGTCTTAAACTGCCTGTATTAAAAATGCAGATGGAGTGGGATTTTGATGGTTCTATCTGTGTTGGAGAGGTCAGGAACTGGGACCCTGGTTCTAGTTCCAGTTCTGCTGTGACCTTGGGAGGTCATGTGCCATAGAAGGTTGAGAGAAACTGGAGTCTACAAGTGCTGGGCTCAAATATGACTCCACTGCTTATTAGCATTATAACTCGGACATGGGCTTTATTTTTCAGAGCCCTGGTTTCCTCTTTGGAGAAATCTCATAAAGTTCTTGGAGGACTATATTAAATATAAGCACATGTTTTCTAGCACATGCGGTAACAATAAGCATGAATTCTTCCCATCTCTGATTTCTGCATTAAAAAATGAGAGAAGGCTCATTTCTAAGTTCCCACTCAGCTCTAAACTTCCCTGACTCCATAGAGAAGACTATGAAATAGACTTGTTAAATGAGGACATAATATCTACAGCAAGACATTTAACCTCCATGAGCCTATTTCCTTCACTATACAAGTGAAATTAATAATGATAATAATAACAATATCAACCTGTGAGAATTGTTGTGAGGATTAAATGGGTTAATGTATGTATACATCCTGTGTATAGAGTAAGTCTCGATAAACATTAGTAAGGATGAAAAGTAGGATGATGAAGCAGCAGCAGAAAAAACAGCTCTTGGGAAGGTCAACACGAGTTATCATATCACCAGATCCTATGACATTAGAAGTCCTCATTTGTATAAGCTTTTCAACAATATTTGACATTCTTGATGCTCTCTCCTTCTTGAAACAACTTCTTCCTTCTAATTTCATCACAGAACACTCTTCAAATTAACCTTCTACCTCTCTGGCTGCTGCTTCTCCATCTCCTTTGCCAATTCCTCGTCTTCTATCCAAGCTCTAAATGTTGGAGTCCCTTAGAGCCTGGCTCTACTCTTCCCCACCTTTCTCCTTGCCCCACCCACCTGTCTCTGAGGATCCTTTCCATTTCCCTGACTTTACTCACAACCTCTAATCAACACAGATTTCTCCTTACAGTTGAAATCTCATAAATTCAATTGCATGCCTGGCATCTTCACTTAGAAATATCTCAGAAATCTCAAAATCCCCATGCCCAACAATGAACTGTAAACTTCCTTCTCCAAACTCAACCCTCCCATAATGATCTCCAACTAAAGTTCTTGTTTAAGCTATAATCCTTTGTAGCTTCACCATCAGGGTCCTGCTCATCAACTCATACACAAGCCCTGTTGGCTCTACCTTCAAAACCCACCTCCATCTCACCTAATTATCTTCAACCCTACAGTTACCTCCTGCCTCTGAGCTAGACTACTGCTATAACTTCCTGACTACTTTCTGACCTCCCCTCTGACTCCCATCAGGCAACTCTCCATTTGGTTCTGTAAAATCTTTAAATGCTTTCCCATTATTCTGAGAGCATAGCCCTAATTTTTTATGGCACAAAGTTCTGCATTACCTACATATACCTATATTCTCATAACTCTCCTTCCCATGCTTAACTTCCTTCCCCAAGGTTCTAGTCTCAGTCAACCTTCCTCACCATTCCCTCTCACAGTTGCCTGTTCTTTCCCTTCTCAGAACTTACCACAATTCTTAATTATGCTGGTGACAACTAACTCTTCTGTATCCACTGTACTGTTAGCTAGACATGAACTGGGACAACTGTAGTGTTTACCATTGTATCCCCAGTTCTTGTCACAGAAAGTATCATAGTAGATGTTCAAAAATAAATGAAAGGATAAATAAACAGTAGTTACACTGGCCCTTGAAGGAGAACAAAGGACACAGGGCTAAGAATAACTTGGGTAGCCCTTTGGACAAAAGAGCTGGGCAAGGCAACCCCGGAGCAATGAGAGATGAGAGTACTAAACGAGGAATTCCAAAGTGACAGGAAGCTGTGGGACAGACAAGACCACAACTTAGTTGCCAGCTAGAAGGTGGGTACACCAGGTGGCTAGAAAGGTGGGAGAGACTCATCAGAAAGGTAAGAAGCCAGGCCTCTCTCTGCAGGGACTAGGTGATCCTGCCCTAAGCCGATACCCAGTATGAAATCATGGCTTAGGTAACCTGGTTAGGAAAGAACCTGGTTAGGGAAAGACTGCCAGATTATGGTGAAGGCCTTCCTTCCCTGGTGTTGGCCAAGTGATGGGGCAACAGAGATGCCATGGCCTAGATCCTAAGCTCACCTTCAGGTTTTTTCTACTTGACTTGCTCCCCAGAGATCTGGACAGCACCCAGGTGTTCAGGCTTCTCTCTTTCTCTCTGAGAAGATGATCATGGAGATCCTTATAGCCATTAATGGCTTTCCTAGACCTTAAAAACAGATGGATACTGTGTTCCAAGTCCTTTACTGCCCTTGCCTTGTTCACAACTTCCTGTCTAAATCTATGTCAGACTTTACCCTACCCAGCGACCACGGCAGCCCAATTGCCATTTTCTCTACATTCTCTGTTCCTCCCAGACTCCAGTCCTTTGCGGGAGCTATTCCACTTCCTAATGTTATCCTTCTGTCAACATTTTCCTAATAAAGCCCATGTAACCGCAAAGCCTAGGTCAAATCCTAACTTCTCCCCAAAGCCCTCCTAGACCCCTCTCACTGAATCTGTTTGTCCCTCTGTTGCAATGTATGCTCACATCTTATGTAGATGAATAATAATTACGATTGTCAGTCTCCCCCACAAAACTGAGAGTTGCTGAAAGGACAGGAGCCCTACCTGGTGTGTCCTGTTCCCCCACAGCATCTAACCCAGAGCCCTTCCCAAACAAGGCCTTTGCTGGGTGTTTGGTAAAGAAATGTGTAGTAGGGTTCTAGAGCTGCTATAACAAAGTACTATAAACAGGGTAGCTCAAAACAATAGGAATGTATTGTCTCAGTGCTGGAGGCTGGAAGTTGAAATTCAAGGTGTCAGCAGGGCATGCTCCCTCTGGAGCCGGTGGGAGAATCCTTCCTTGCCTCTTCCTTCTGTGGCTGGAGACCCTTGGTATTCTCAGCTTTCAGCTGCAGCCCTCCAATCTCTGCCTCCCTCATCACATGGCATTCTCCCCTGGTGGGTCTGTGTCTCTTTGTGTAAGGATACCAGTCATATTGGATTAAGGTTCAACCTAATTGAGTATGTCTTCATTTAAAATTACATCTGCAATGACTCTATTTCCAAAAAAGGTCATTCTGAGACAATACAGGGTAGGGCATCAACATATGTGGTTTGTGGGGTGCTTTGCAGAGGGGGGGGGCGCGGCGGGCACAATTCAACCTATAACAAGGTGTGTGTGGAAATGCATTGTGTCCCTGAAGACTAAATGAGAGATACAGATATCCAAATCCAGAAAACATCTACATAAACCCAGGCACAGCCAGGGACGGGGGAGAAACGAGGCAGAGTCCATTAGTGGGGACTGTGGAGAGAGAACCAATGAGTAAAGGAATAGGGAGGGGAGGACAAAGGGAGAGGACTAGATGAGCACACCTCTAGAAGGGTATCAGAGGGCGTTTTCCTTCACTTCTTCCCAATAAAGGAAGGATGGGAGCATGGAAGTAACCATGTTAGCAGGACACAGGAAAAGCGCAAAGAGCCTCGGGCTTCCTGTGGCAAATGAGGGTGACCACAGGCCCCATCCCTGGCTTCCTTCCTTCACAGCTGTCTCCTCCCCTTCTTCCAAGGCTCCAACTGCTGCAGCTTCATTCTCCTAATAGAGAACTTAATGAGACCTTCAGTAAATGGATCCCAGATTCTCTCTCTACCCCCAAGTAATTATAAAGCTCAGCAATTTTTTTCCCGTAACTTGCTGCTGATTTTCTAATTACTCTTGCTCCAAATAGGACAGTTAGCATTAAAATGAAACCATGCTGAGGTTGTGGGTTCACTCACATCTGCTTTGCTTATTTCCTTAATTTGACAGCATGGCTTTATGGACAGAGAACAGGAGGCGATTCCCACATTCTATAATGTGAGGCTTGCACCCCAAAAACACAGGAAACCCTCAACTGGCATTTAGGTAAAATTCTCCCGTAGGAAAAAGTCGTCAAGCCATACCCACCAGATGGAGTTTAATGACTCTTGGAATAGAGCAGCCTTCTCTCTGGAAGGGTATCAGAGAGGGCGTTTTCCTTCACTTC
Organism: Myotis daubentonii; assembly: GCF_963259705.1. Taxonomy (NCBI): domain Eukaryota; kingdom Metazoa; phylum Chordata; class Mammalia; order Chiroptera; family Vespertilionidae; genus Myotis; species Myotis daubentonii. Next base: position 31,490,548 of record NC_081853.1, on the reverse strand, counting down.
TTCCCAATAAAGGAAGGATCATGGCCCCAGCAACTTGAAATGAATTTCTGAACATCAAGGAAATTTATTTTATATAAGGGCATATAGTAATTCAAGGGCATATAGTAAACTTGGGGTGTACTGGGTAGTGGGGGAGGACAGGAAAGTTTAGGTCAAAAGAATAAGTAGGCAGCAGTAACTAAGTAGAGGTGGTTAGAAAATACTTAGGTGAGTGCAGAAAATGTTGGCATCTCTGTGTGGGCATGTCTGGAGAAGGCTTGCAGAGAAGCTCTTGCCTTCAAGCCAAACTGACCCAAAGTTACATCAGGCTGATTAATAGGTATTTTCCTATTGCAAAATTGCATGACCTCATTTGGGGTAGCAAGAGGAGCTTTCCAAGGAGATGTGATTAAAGGAGCCAGTGACATTTAATCAGAAGGAATCCTCACTGTAAAGTCCTCCATCCATATATCTAATTGAAAAACGCCCCGTGGCAAGCCAATCTCATCGCTCCTTGCCTTCATCGAAGTGGAAGCTTGGAGGGATGACTGCTCACCTGGATGCTGAGCCAACGCTTGCAGGCACCTTTTCCCTCCCTGCCTGCCTCCTCACATTCTCATTTGTCCTCCATCAACACCACAGGAGTCCGTGAGGAAACAGGAAGTCTCGAGACTCCCATAGCAAAGGGAGGGCAACCTTAGATTCTATTTCCCGGCCTATAGCCATAGGTTTTTGTTTTTCCCCCCCTCCATGTCCTTCTTTGAAGGTAAAAGCGAGTATTTGGATTAAGGATTCTACAGGTGAAAGGAAATGAATGTGAACTTGATACTTGAGCAGACATGAGTTAAAATCCCAGCAGTACCACTCATGAGCCATGTGTCCTTTGTTCTTGCTCTCAGCCTCACCACCCTGCCCTATGAGCTGGAACCAGCAGCATTCTTCTTCCGGGTTACTGTGAGAACCCAAGGAGTTTGCTGACATATAACTGGTCTCTAGTAAACATCAATCCTCTTCTCCTGATCATTAAGTCAATACGTATTTCTTCAGAACCTCAGTTGGGAAAGGGAGTTAGGGGATATGGTTGCTGTCCCCCTACTGTGTGGGGCTCCATGTTTGTGCAATGGCACCCTGGTGCCCTGGAATTTTCTATTTCTTTCTTGCCACTCTCAGTTCTTAAAGTCAATGCAGGACTGAGCTAGTATGGCTCCAGGGCTCAGTTCATCTTGTTTCCACACCATCTGGCCTATGACCCACTATTAGTCCTTTTATGCCTCCTGTCTAAAGAAACGTCTCGTGTTTTGCCTACGGAAGATGGTTCCCTAATGCATGTCAAATAACAATAAAGCTTAAGTGTTTTCATCAGACACTTGAGCAGGCATCTGTCCTCCCAGCAGTAAAATATGCTGGGGCTCTGGAAACAGCTATGAATTTGAAACTGGGTTTCATCCACTCAAAGGAGAGCTGTGAATAATTTCAGCCACTGGCTCAGTTAGAGGCAAAGCCCTCGTGAGGTTACAACTGAGCTGTGGTGGCTCTTGACATTAGCCTACCCCATGGAATGAGAAAGAGGAGTGTGCTAGGAAGGGGGAAGGATGAGAAGGCCCCTGGGGCCCACAGCACTAGCCAGGTAGGGAGAGTAGGGCAGACTCCAGGGACCACAACTCTGCCCCCAACTTTGCGGCAGTCTTAGCCCGGGGCTCTGGGGTGCCCACCCTGTGGACATCACCCCCTCCAGAGCTACATGCATACAGAAGCCCTGGTTAGCCCTGAGCAGGTGCTGACTGGTGAAGAGAGCCTTCAAGTCACACACAGAAAGAGAGCTGCTCAAGTAGCAGCTCTCTCTCTCCGTGAGTTCAGATAATCAGGAGCAGAAGGATGACACCCAAAGGCCCTGAAAGATGATGCACAAGAGCTCATGAAGCCGTCCTCAAGTTTGGGTTAACACAGAAAATGGAATGGGAGGTGGGGTAGATTTGGAACTGGGAAAAACTGTTTAACTACTTAATCTCAGTTTCCTAGTATGGGAAGTTCTATGTGGGGATAAAACTAGACGTAGAGGGTAACAATATTTTCCTTTTCTAATCCTCCCATAAAAAACTCTGGAAGAAAAATATCAAGTCCCATTCTATGTTTACCTCTATCCTTACATATAAGTCCTCAGAATATAGCTGGTGTTGAATATACAATATCCAGAAAACCATACCCAGAGGCCAGGAAACTGAATGGTCTCCATTCTTTAAAGGGGAAGAAATAAAGCCTGAGGAAATTGTTGATTATCCCTAGTAAGAATGACCAAGATAGAGGTCATTGGTGGCTCATCGGAAAAGCCGAAATCAAGCAAAGTTCAATAAACAATTTTGTTTTGATAAAACCAAAGTACATTATTTTCTTCAAGAACTCTGAAGAATACTCTATAGTAAATACTGAGAAATGATAGCTGGTTAACAGCAGCTGGTGAAACCAGCCAAAAGCTGGAATGGTTCACCACAAGGAAGACCCCATGGATCCTGCCACGGCATCTTCAGTCACGTTTGATGTTGATTTTCACCAAATGACTCCTATGAAGCAAAAGTAGGCATATTTATCCCATCTGTGGATGACACAAAGCTAGCAGGCTCTATCTGAATATTGGATTATGTGGAATTAAGAGTCAAAAATATCTCTGTAGACTTAAATGATGAACTCAAAGAAACAAATGCAAAGAAATCTGATTAATACATTTGTCAGATTCTTTACTTCAGTTCAGAATGGAAGCTGGAGGTGAAGCCCTCCAGCTAAGTGCTATGGTGTTCTTAGTTTAAGCCCCAGAAAAAAAGCAGGAAGTATAAAGGGAGGCGGAAGAAAACTCTTCCAAATCCACATAATCCAGTCCACCTGTAGAAGGCAGGTGCCAGATCCAGGGGTCAGCGAAGGTGGTTTGTAGGAATTGATAGCTTCAGATGCCTAGGGAGCTGCCTGGCCTTCCTCTGGGTATTCAAAAGCCTTATCCAGCCCTCTGTGTTTTGCGTGAAGAGCAGATTCTGCTGTCTGTTGAGAACCAGGCAACCACCTCAGCAAACTCAAGCTAATGCTGGGGCCTGATGAGCCAAAGACAAGGCCAGCTGGAGTCCTGGCCTCATAGGAGAGCTGCCTTCTTTGTGGGAAAAGTTTTACATTTACTCTCTTACGTGACCCATTTACTCCACTTCTGCTGGCAGGAGGAAACAAAGTTCCCTTAGTGAGCATCTAGCATAGGAATTGCCGGTGAGGGCCTCTTCCCTGTGTTTGTCCCCATCAGAGCCACTTCTCATGCTTAACCTTCTCCCTTTGGAAGCCACACTGGCAAAATAGCTAATGCACATCCATTCTAGTTTACTATGTTTCCTACTTTCTGTTACTTTATTTATTTTTTAAAATTTTGTTTTCCAGACCTTTATTGTTAAAAGTATTACATATGTCCCCTTTTTCCCCAGTTGATCCCTTCTAGCCCACCCCCAACCCCCACCCCAGGCCTTCACAGCACTATTGTCTGTGTCCATAGGTTATGCATATATGCATACAAGTTCTTTAGTTGATCTCTTTCCAACCCTCCACCCCCGACCCCCACCTTCCCTCTAAGATTCAACAGTCTGTTCCATGCTTCTATGTCTCTGGGACTATTTGGTTCATCAGATTATTTAAGTCATGGAGTTTATTAGACAGTTACTGATCATTCTTTAGCTGATTGAGCCTTTTCCTCAACTAAACATATGATATGCAATTATACGGAACTGGACACGTTTGAAGCTAGTGGTTTCTCACTTCCTTCCTAAAAAATGTTGAGGCACCAGAAGCAGAGGGACCTCCCATTTCCCTGATAACATTCCCATTTGTAGGAAAGGCTTATTGGCCACATAGCCTTTTCCCCCAGGGCTCCGTGTGAGAACATGAAGAACTAAGAAACTGTGCAGGGCACTTTTATGATCTCATGATGTAGGCTCCAAAGCAGGGATAGCTTTAAAATGTTTCCTCCTCTTGATTTTGACTCCAAATCAGAACAGCACGGGTGATTTTTAAGGTTATCAGGGGAGTATCTGAGAATAATGCATTTCTTTCTGTGGAAATAAAACGATTTTCAAGAAATTCTACCAGTGTTTGAGAGTCAAGACCATGTTTGTCCCCCAAACCTTGTCTCATGATGCTTTTGCTTACCTGGCTTGAGGAGTATTTATCTTTGGAGAATCTTCAAGTAATGGTAAATATTATAATTTTGGAGCACAATTTACAATAGCTAAGATCTAGAAACAGCCCAAGTGACCATCAGTAGATGAGTAGATAAAAAACCTGTGGTACATTTATACCATGGAACACTATGCAGCAGTGAAAGAGAATAATGTTTTACCCTTTGAGACAGCATGGAGGGACCTGGAGAGTATCATGCTAAGTAAAGTAAGTCAGTCAGAGAAATACAAGTATCACATGATCTCACTCATATGTGGAATCTAAGTAACAAAATAAACTGATGAACAGAATGAATCCAGAGACATGGAAGCATGGAACAGAATGCGGAATCTCAGAGGGAAGGTCGGGGAGGGAGGTTGGGTGGGAGGTAATCAAACAAAGATCTTGTATGCATATATGCATAATCCATAGACACAAATAGTGTGGTGGTGAGGGCCTGGGGCAGGGGGCGAGGGTGAGATAGAGGAGGCCAATGGAGGGAGGGGGAAGGGGACATATGTAATATTTTCAACAATAAAGATTTAAAAATTAAAAAAATGTAAAAAATAATTTTGGAAGTCAGAAATGAATGAGGTGAGGTCCTAAGACAATAAGATAATTTCTTGACACCCAGTTCCATCTTCTTTCCACTCTCAGTTATTAGTTTATCTCAAATTATAAGAAATTCTCTGTGTATTATTTCAATATACAAAGTTTATTTTCACATGGGATTCTAAGAGCTTGGAATAGTATGAGCTTTTAAAATTGTATTTTAGACTTAAATGTATTAGAAGAATCATATTTACCTACTTTTTGCCCACCCACAACACTAATGCACATCTTATTAGCATCCAAAGCTTGTCCATTTGTTTTTCTTACATTCCTTGGGAGACTTAAGTATCACCAAAGGCAACTGCTGACCTATGGCCTGGGCTCCCCTTCTGCAACTATGCAGGCTGTTCCCAGTGCCTAACCCAAATTGGCCTTCCAGTACTATTCTTTGTCCATAGAAGTCCTAGAATGGCCAATAGCAGGAGCCTGAGATTCCCTTAGGGATCCACTCTCATCTCTTTGGTCCCTGCTCTTTCTCACCTCTACCAGGTATGCTGGCTTCTCTGCCCTGGCCACTCTCCTTAGTCTGAGGTCACAGCCCTCCCAGACTCACAGACCTGCTGGCATTCTGCAGTCTGCCCGTCTGCCCGATGATGGTACTGGCTTCTCATATTGAAGCCATCCCTGCCAGCCTGCCAATCACTGTCCCTCTTTAGGCCCTCAGCATCTGCTAGCCGTTTTTCCTTGACCCTTGACTTTTGCTATCCACTCATATCAGACATAGTGACCAAGAAGCCCTGGTTCATCCAATGTGGTTTTGTCTTAATATACTTACGTTTAAGACATAAGTGCATTATTGGGGTGAGCGTTGAGCTCCAAGAGCAGTTAGTACAGATGCTGGGAGCGCCTCTGGTGATGACACAGGAGAATAAGAAGCCCGTCAATGAGCCAAATGTCCCTGGAAAGATGAAGGCCAATCTCCAAACTTGGAAGACCAAAGGCTTGAGAAAATTGAATCAGACGGGTCATGGAATGCGAAATTCATAACTGAAGAGTGACTTAATCTGTATTACAATGCTTAGGAACAGGCTGGAGGGTCTTGGCCGATGCCTGGAATACCAGGGGTGCATCCATAGGCTGTTTTCAGGCCTGGTTGAGAGTGGGGTGAGCAAGTTGTGCCATGCTCAGGGCCAGAGAGGGCAGACAGTCAACTCTTACTGTCCAGCCACATGCTGAACAACCTGATACAGCAGAATCTGCATTTAGCAATACTGAGTCCAGCAACGCTGAATAATTTTCTCGATATTTCATTAAAGACTGAAAGTTTCTATTTTAATTAAATTAATTTCTCTAGGTTTACTACATTTTTAATGTGTTTTTATTATGCCTTGAGGTCATTTCCCCCATGGGAACTATTCTAGTTTTATAATTTTAAATCAACCGTCTGAATTTAAAATATGGATTTTTCAGAGTTAACTTTTCTGGATCAAAGTTATACTATAAAAATGCAACCACTTGGAGACTCAGAGTGCTGGTCTATAAATGTGTTATATCATAATTGTTTCCCTTCTCACCTGAAGGAATTATAACTAGCTTTTACTGACCAACATACTGGGAAACGTCTTGGCCTGTGGATTTTTGATAAAAACTCTACCGTCTCTTGTGGCGAATGTGAGCAGGCTGCCTCAGAGCTGGCTACAGAGCACACGCAGGTGATGTGGCTGCTTTTCCTGGCAGTCAGGAGGTGAAAGCTGTTGCTGGATTCTGCTACCTTGGCCCCACGCTGACAAACAACACACTAATAGGCAAGGAACTAGATGACTCCATCTAGGAACCCAGCGTGCCTCTTGGCAGAATGGCAGGAAGTTTCTCATTTCCAAATAACAAAGTTTTGTCAGAGTCAGAGGCCCAACATTCCCCCGCCTAGATGGACTCTCATGGTTTCCTAGTTCCTTAGCCTCCCCTTCAGCAAACAGTCCATGTGCCATGTACTGGGTATGGGTGTGAGGCTTCCAAAAGAAACCCATGTCCGATTCAGTCCAGCTGCCAAAGACGAGTCTTTTACTGAGTTTCCATGAAGTGTCGGGGACTATGCTAGGCACAGTGAAAGACATCATAATTCTCGTTTTAGAGTCAAGGAAACCAAACTGGTACTCTAAAAGAGAAAGTGATGTGCCCAAACCACACCACTGGCAGAACCGAATCTATTTTGAACCCAGATCTGTCCAGCTCCAAATTCTGCACACTTCCCACTCCACCACGCAGCATCCTTTCCGGAGATAAGGTGTCTGTATGAGTGAAGCTCGGCTACAGGTGCCTGCCCTTCCAGCTCGGTTTCGCACCTATCACTTGTGGGCTAACCCTTCTACTCAGCTCCATGGATAAAACAGGATCCAGAACAAATGCCTCCTCCCCACATCAGAGCTCAGCTCTGCTCCCACCAGTCTCCAGGCTCTGAACCCTGCCCACCACTCAGCCCGGTCATCCCTGGACAGCCCTCGCCGGGGATTCAGAAGAACATCATTGAAAATTCCACTCATACAAATTGTTTTTACATGAACTTGTGCTGATGTGCCTTCTTCCCTCATCTTGAACGTGTCTAAAATTCTACAAACATCTCGATGCTTATGAAAATGAAATTATCCAGATGTCTTTGCAGATGTTACGAATGGCCAGCCAGTACAGCGTAAATGCAAAGAAAATCTCCTCTCCCCACATGGGAGTGAGGGTTTGCAAATGAGACCAGGAAAACAATGACCAAATTCACACACATTCCTGATGAAGGTGACTCTTCCCTATCCCCAGGGTTAGAATGTCTATTTTTTAAAACTTTAAATATTCCAACTTTGAATTTCTTTGTAATGATCATGGAATAGACTGACGAATCTCAGAGGGATGGGGAGCAGGGGGTTGTGAAGAGATTAACCAAAGAAGTTATATGCACATATACCAGTACATAACCCATGGACACAGATAATAGTGTGGTGAAGGCCTGGAGAGGGGAGGGAGGCAGGAGTAGGGTGGAGAGGGTCAATGGGGGAAAACAGAGGGACATCTGTAATACTTTCAACAATTATCTTTATTTTTTAAGATTGCTATTTAGTGATTATTACATTGTTAAGGACAAGAAAAAAGAAATTTTGAGAAGTCCTAAATTAAATTACAGCAGGCCGGAAGGTGGGACGAAGAGACAAGGAAAGTTAATCAATTAACAGAGCAGTGGCAGAAACCAACACAAGGCTGCCCACATTCCTGAATGTATGTTGAAACTTTGCATCAGCTTCCAGATGGCTATTTCAGCTCTTAAGCAGAGAGAATAGCTTACCCCCAGATGCCACCACACCCTGCTTACACATGAACTTTCCAAATTGCTGCCCACGACCAATCCAGGAAAAGCAAATACTTCTTTCCTATGGACTATGCAGAACCAGCCCCCTTTATCTATAGCCAATGTAAATTCTTTTAAAACCACTTACATCTTTCTCCCCCAAACTCATTGTATGAAAGAGCCCTGTCAGCCCGGAGACTGCATACAGATTTGTTTTCTGCCTCCCGCCCTGCTGGTTTAGCCACATGCCCCCAGGCTCGGTCCTTTTTCTGGACAGCATGTGGCTCCATAAATCCTGTCTTTCAGAAAAACATTTGGCCTCGAAGATTATTGTTTAACATTATTAATTTGGGGCAAAAAAAAACAACAAAGAGGTGTAGTGAGGTATGGAGGAGATGAGGGACGTGGATGATTACTCCCATAATCCTCTGGGTCAGCGGAGAGAAGCACCTTGCTCATGCATGTTTGGAGGTAGGGGCGGATGTGGAGAGAGAATGGGAAGACAGATGGAAGCACAGAGCTTCATGGAGGAGATGAAACTGCAACTGATGGTGAACATAGACAATTGGTTTGGTGGAGAGGAGGAAGCCAATGGTTGGAGAATGCCTTGACCAAGAGCACAGGATGAGGAATGGGTCAGGCCATTTTGATAGGAGTTGGAGAACAGTCACGGTGGAAAAGAAGTCAGGGGCCAGATGCTGGAGGTCCTCGAGTACCAGGTTGACGAAGCCTGGACTTTTTATCTTCAAAGCAAATGGAACCATTGGAATTGTTCAAACAGGGCTGTGACACAATGAAAGTAGAGATTTAGGAAGATTATCCATGTGGCAAAGACAAGGATAAATTGAGAGTCAAATTGTTCATGTATTCACCTATCATATTCTCACCCCACCCCCTTTCACAGAGAAGTTGAGGGTTCCCAAACTGCTGTTCTGGTCCAGGGGTTAGGAGATGAACATATGCCCTCCATCACTCTGTATCCAGATGTTTGCTGCTTATGGTAGGATGAACAGCAGAGCCAATGAAATCTTTTTTACCAGTGGCTGGTTCGTGTCTGCTCACATCTGGCTGACAGACAAGACCTGCTGAAGCTGCTTCCCACCCCAGCCCATATCTGCCCTCCTCTCTCTGCTCCTGGCTGCCTGCCACTCCCTCTGATGCCTAAAGTCATACCACTTCAGGTCCTGCTGCTGTGTCCTTGAGTCTCCTGCCAGCCTAGGTTTTGGCTTGCCTGCTCACAATCTGCCCTGGCATAAACCAGCATCCCAGCAGAAGCCATATCCACTGTGGGCCCCACAACTCAGCAGGGAGAAAGGACCTCTCCACCTTGGTGGGTGGGGGGCAGGGGG